>NC_132917.1:41977901-42287171 GCF_047675955.1 Chlorocebus sabaeus | reverse complement strand
AGAGAAATTAGAAGGCTACACTTCCATTCAAAAAGCTGACTTTGACAAGTCCCAACTGATTTGGCAGAGGCTGAGAAATAAACTGATGTAAACGCAAACATTGAAAATATGAATTACCAGCAGGGCAAGGGCTTTTTAAAGCAGACAGGTTTGATAAGTAAGCTGCATGGAACAGTAGTGCCCACAGGGTATTTCAATTTCTAAAGCTTTGGAGCAGACAGGGTGTTCAGAGTCCTCGAACACATCCAGTTATGCAATGCAAACTGATGGAGGAATCTGTGTTCAAGCCAGAGTCAGCAGTATAAGGGTCACAACTTTTTACTGAATTTTTTGTTTCAGGTTACTTTGTTATTGGTCACATGTTTAGACAAATCAATTCACTTATCCAATCTGTGTTTATTTAGAACCCTGGAATGAGAAATAAGCGCGGCTTATTTGGGCTAAAGGAAGCAAAAATGAAGTGAGATTTTTCCAGTGAGATTGTTCCAGTGTCATGCACTGAGCTACATACCACCTTCATATCAGCTTGTGATCTTTTCATTACCCCTTTGGATGTAGGTATTCATTCTATGGAGGAGAAAAACTGAGGATCCATGAGGTTTATGGAACTGGCTCCAGGTGGCTTAGCAAATGAGTTATACAGCCAGGATTTGAGTCTAGAGAGAGCCCTATAGACAATTTGGACTTTTTTTTTTTTTGAGATGGAGTCTTATTCCATCACCCAGGCTCAAGTGCAGTGGTGCGAACTTGGCTCACTGCAACTTCAGCCTCCCAGATTCAAGCGATTCTCCTACCTCAGCGTCCTGAGTAGCTGGGATTACAGGCGCCTGCCACCCTGCCCGGCTAACTTTTGTATTTTTAGTAGGGATAGGGTTTCATCATCTTGGCCAGGCTAGTCTTGAACTCCTGACTTCATGATCCACCTGCCTCGGCCTCCCAAAATGCTGATTACAGGCGTGAGCCACCGCGCCCAGCTAATTTGGACTTTATTATATAGACAATTTCTAATTATGTACTTTTATGTACTCATTTCAGGTTTTTCTGGGTTTTTTTCTTCTTTCTTTCTTTCTTTTTTTTTTTTTTTTTAACCTCTAGTTTCAAGAGGAGTTTTGCTCTTGTAGCCCAGGCTGGAGTGCAATGGCATGATCTTGGCTCACTACAACATCTGCCTCCCAGGTTCAAGCAATCTCAATCTCCTGCCTCAGCCTCCCCAGTAGCTGGGATTACAGGCACCTGCTAGCATGCCTGGCTAATTTTTTGAAATTTTAGTAGAGACGGATTTCACTATGTTGGCCAAGCTGGTCTTGAACTCCTGAACTTGGGTGATCTGTCTGCCTTGGCCTTCCAAAGTGCTGGGATTACAGGCGTGAGCCACCACACCCAGTCACCTTTCAGGTTTTTGAACTCGGGAATGCCCCGATGAAAATGGATGGAACTAAGAGCTCTCTGGTGGTCTTACTCAGAATTCATAGAGACAGGAAAGAACTGGAGTGCAAAGAGATGAGGCAGAAGGTTGTGGCAGCAATCCAGGCCCTGGAAACAGAGTGAGCAGAGTTCGACATTAGAAAACCTGATTCTAGCCTCTGCCAGGATGCTGCTGCTGGGGAAGCTTGGGCAAGTTACAGCCACATCTCTGAAGCTTTGTAACTTCGGAGGGGAGAAAAAAATAGGAGTAATTATTTGCTTTTTTTTTTTTTTCCTAGTTTCTGAAACTAGAAAACCTCTAGGTTCTTTCAACCTCTAAAATTCTACCTTTAAATTGTAATGCATTCCAAAGGTTTAGATATGAAGAGCCTAAATATCATCCCGAGTCTAGGAGAGAATTTAGATGTAATAATTCACAACACTATCTTCTCAAAGTACAAGGGAATAGAATTGGCTTTAAGAACGCCCTCTAAACCAGATTATATTGAGACAAGCCTATCATTTCTGCATCACTGTTTTCTTTGTTTAAGAAAATGATTTGGGTATTGCTGCTGCAGCAGTGGTTGATGATATTAAAATCAAATAAAAATATTACTCTTGAAACAAATGAAATGATTTAAACCTATCTAAGAAATCTTATGAAAATATACCTAGGAGGCACACATTGTATTGTCATCAAATTAATTTGTTTTCTAAGCTCAAATTTAATTTAAAATGAGATATTTCTTCCACTGGTACAATCAACAGACAGTAGAGGGATTCTACAGAGAGAACACAGGAAATAAACCCTATAATAACGTTGGAGCAAACAACTGACACTATAGTTCTGCCTTCTATTGCTTGTGATGCTTCTAGAAAGTATTTTTTAACAGCTTCCTGATGAATTGGCTCTTGGTGTAAAGCCAGGCTCATCTCTGGCTCACATCTGCAAACTTTTCCCCATCCTCACGTCCTACAACAAATCCATCTTCAAGACCTGAAAAGTTCTTGGTCTCAGCGTTTCTCAGAACAGACCCTTCTTCATCCTCACAGACATGGGGTTGGGGATCCCATTCCTGGGTTACTGAAATGACCTTCTCCTTAGAATGACCCAAAGTGCAAAGGCATCTGCCTGAAATAAAGCTTTCATCAGGCCATTTCTGCTATTAAAACCTCCAGGGATTCCATAGATTATAGGATTCAATCTAAATGCTGCAGTTGAGATCTCCATTGTTTCAGTGGGCAAGTGCATTATACTTTTCATAGACTTTAAACCTCCACATTCGAGATTTTGCTACCAGGAATGTTTTGTCCTTTCTCTGTGCCAACTCATGGCCATCAGCACCTCCAGTTCTGTCTTGAAACTCACTTTCTTACGGATATTTTTCTTGTTTAGTATCTACTTAGACACTAAATAGCAAAGTAGCAGTATCTACCTAGTAGATACTAAATAGCAAAATAGATACTAAATAGCAAAGTATTTAGTAGATACTAAAGTAGCAAATAACTCGTTTTTGAGCTTTTAATCACGTTAAGTGCTCTTAAAATAAATTATCCAAGTCTGGGGATAAACAACTCACAGAGATTTTCATCCTTTAAGAAGCTACCCAGAGTGATTTTATTTTATGTGAGACAGCACTCACATTTTCAGTTGTCTGCCTTTTCACTAGGAATCCACTTAACCAGCGCAAAAGGACTCCGTTTGGTGACCTCTAGCGGGCACCGGACAATCTTACAAAATTATGAAAAGCGGAGGGCAAAGAATAACCCTTCCCTTTAACCAGCCAGGTTACCTTGTGGTCAGATGACCGCATCTCACCCTACCCCACCCTTATTTTTTTTCTTCTAGTATTTGTTTTGCATCTAACACGGTTCGCCTTACAACTCACCTGTCTCGCCTCCGGTGGGCTGGACTGCTGGTGTCGGGTGTCAGGTGAATGAATTGCTGGTAGCAGTTTCAAATCATCCCTGCCAAGTGGAACCCACTCTCTGGGCACGGACAAGAGCGCGGGACAGATCGCTCTGCGGAGCCTTCAGGGGGCTCTTCTCGCTCGGAGGGCCGGTGCTGCAGCCGGGTCAGGGGTCCGCGGGGGAAATCAAGATATTTTGAAAAGGAGGATGCAGACGAAGACCACGCGAAAGGCTGTTTTTGCCGGTGACAAGGGGTTCCTCCCCAGACTTTCATCCCACACTAAGGGCAGCATCTCGAGAGGGTCCAGACGTGCTACATGTAGGCGCCTTCTCAGGACACGCGCCCCAGAACGTGGGGGCCGGGTCAGGGGCCGCTCCCCTCCGCGGGCTGGCAGGCGGCACCAAGGCTGGGGGCTGGGGCGTGTAGCCGCCCTCGGAGCACGCGGTACGTGGGTCGTCCCGCGCGGCGGGAGGAAGAGCAAAGTCGGCAGGAAAAGCCGTGGCTGGGATGCCTTCCCTGAGAAATCCTTAGGGGCGATCTCAGAACGCGAGCTGGGCTCCGGACAGTTTCTGGAAAAAGCTCTCCAAACGCCGTCTGTCCCCGCACCCGAGTCCACACTGGGCTTTGAACCAGGGCTGTTAAAAGGGCCCTTGGGGACTGCCCAAGTCATCCCGATGGCCCGGGGCGGGACGCGGGAGCAGGCATCCCGGCCGCTGGGCTCCCCGCTCCCCCGCCCTGCGGACCCCTCCCCGCCACTACGGGCGGGAGCGGAGGGGGAGGACGGCGTCACGAGGCCGGGAGCCCGAGGTCCAGGGCGGGGCGCCCGGGAATCCCAGCCCAAGCGAGCCGGGGAGGTGCGGGTGCGGGCGCGGGCGGGAAGCGGAGGGCGGCGCGGAGGGAGGTGAGCCGCGCGCGCGGAGCCGGCGGGCGAGGAGGAGGACTGCACAGAGGCCCCGCCCCCGCCGCCGCGAGCCGGCTCCTCGCCGCCTCCGAACCCGCTCACTTTGCCTCTTGCCTCTGGACGGCGGCGGGGCGGCCGCCGGATCCGCGGCCGCAGGGAGCGCGGGAGACGGGGAGCTATCCCGCCCCGGCGCCTCCATTCGGCGCCCGCACCCCTCTGGGGGTCGGCGCCGCGGCCTGGGAGAGGGCACCGCGGCCTCGGAGTGGGCAGCCCTCGGACGCGAGGGGCGGCGGCGCGGACACAGCCGCGTTTCCAGCCGGTGGGGCGCAGCGCTGGCGCCGGCGGGGACTCCCCGGCCACCCGCAGGTACCGCGGGGCGGAGGGCGCGCCGCTAGCAGCGCCGCCTGCGCTGCCAGAGACTCGAGCCCAGGGATCCCCGGGCCAGCGGAAGGCAGGAGCGGAGCCCCGAGGGAGCGCGGGCCCCGACGGCGGGCTCCCCCGTCGGCCACGGGCAGGCAGGTCCCGCGTGGCGGCTGTGGGGGGAGCTGCAGCGGGGCCCTCGGGCCGAAGGTCCGCCGGGCGGCCAGCCATGACCTTCGGGCGCAGCGGGGCGGCCTCGGTGGTGTTGAACGTGGGCGGCGCCCGGTACTCGCTGTCCCGGGAGCTGCTGAAGGACTTCCCGCTGCGCCGCGTGAGCCGGCTGCACGGCTGCCGCTCCGAGCGCGACGTGCTCGAGGTGTGCGACGACTACGACCGCGAGCGCAACGAATACTTCTTCGACCGGCACTCGGAGGCCTTCGGCTTCATCCTGCTCTACGTGCGCGGCCACGGCAAGTTGCGGTTCGCGCCACGGATGTGCGAGCTCTCCTTCTACAACGAGATGATCTACTGGGGCCTAGAGGGCGCGCACCTCGAGTACTGCTGCCAGCGCCGCCTCGACGACCGCATGTCCGACACCTATACCTTCTACTCAGCGGACGAGCCGGGCGTGCTGGGCCGCGACGAGGCGCGCCCCGGCGGGGCCGAAGCGGCTCCCTCCAGGCGCTGGCTGGAGCGCATGCGGCGGACCTTCGAGGAGCCCACGTCGTCGCTGGCCGCGCAGATCCTGGCCAGCGTGTCGGTGGTGTTCGTGATCGTGTCCATGGTTGTGCTGTGCGCCAGCACGTTGCCCGACTGGCGCAACGCAGCAGCCGACAACCGCAGCCTGGATGACCGGAGCAGGTACTCCGCCGGCCCTGGGAGGGAGCCCTCCGGGTAGGACGCACTGCTTCTCTGCCCGTCCCGTCCGTCCTGTCGCGTCTGTCCGTGCCGTCCGTCAGTCCCGTCTCCGTTCTGTCCGCCTCCGGGCGACCGAGCCAGCGGGGTGCGCGACCCAGCGAGGCCCCAGGCGCGGCCAACTACGGGACGGGTCGGTCCCCACTCCCACCGCGTTGTCGGGGCACCAGCGGGTTCTGGCCCGTGCACTAGACGCACCTCTTGAGGGCGAAATCCCCAGGCATGGGGAGGGGCGTGTAGAGATAGACAAACGTCCCCTCTTTGTAGTTTACTTTTGAGCAGAGAGCAACCTGCTAATTAGATTTTTCTGAACTTTTATTGTTAGGGTTCAACAATTAAGCCTTGAACTAAGCGCAGTTTTAATTATTTGCCAATTTTTGGTAGTGTTTGGAAAGATGAATTCTTGTTATGGTGAAATGTGCACTCTCCACACGTTCTATACACTCTGCCCCCGGCGTAGTATGTGCTGTAATGGAATTGTTATATTATAAAGGAGGTTAATTTACCGATAGACCCTCAATAATGAATGTCTGTGCCCTTTTCTCCCCCGCTTTCCTACAAAGTATGGAGTTAGCAAAACTCTTGTCCACCGTTTGGTATCAAAGATTCACACTGCGACTTTCAGAGGGTCTGTAGTATGGGAAGGGAGAAAACCATTACCTTGAGAGCAGAGAAAACTCTTAAACTGTCCTAAATCCAGAAAACAGTATTTGGGTGATTTTTTTTTTTTTTTACTTTACTAGGATGAATGGGAAAAGATTGCAGTCTTTTCTTAGACTGTCTTACCTTTCAATGGTGATAGCACTCTCCTGTTTTTAGTACAAGCGAGCATATTCGGTGGGAGGAATAAGCAGACTAAGGGTGGACTTTCAAAGAAGACCACCCTTGGGGCACAAAAGCCAAACTGCATGTTATAGTTTATCTGTTTGACACTGTCTTAAGATCCTCCTTCCATTCTCTTTAAATTTAAGGTTGTGCTCTGTCATCTTTTCCTGATGGGCAGGTACAAGTTCGGAATGGTGGTCTTGCTATTGCAGTGGATTACTTCTACATGATATTTTTCCCGTAGGGAGTAAGGATTTTTATACAAATCTAAGAAGTAAATAAAATTGTCTAGTACCACGGAGTCTATTATTTCTTCTTGACTTGAAATCCAAGATATATGCTTTGAAAGGAAATTCATTAGGAAATTCATTTTGTTTAGTGAATTAGGTTCTAACAGTTTTGAATTTACAGATAAGAATTACTTATTTGGTACTCCAACAATACAATGACATTAATTTATTTACCTAAATAAATGCCTTTTTTTTTTTTTTTAAGGAGGGCATTGGGAAAATGGACTTGAAATTTTTATTCTCTAGTAACTGTAGAATTCTAAGGTTAGTGAAGGTTTGAGCTACATTAGCAAAGGAAACAGGAGAATTGAATTATTATTAGTACAGATAAAGAGGGAGTTGACTGAGCCAGTATATGAGCAAAACCAGTAAAATACCTTAAATATAATCTTAGGGGGAGGGAGGGTGTTTTAGGAGAGGGAAAGGGCCATATGGAGATCATTAATGTAAAGCATTTGTAAAGAAATGAGAGAAATGGATAGTAATTTTAGGGAGAGAAACACAAGAAATAAAAAAGGGAAGACACAGAGATGGAAAAGAGGGAGACTGCAAAATAAGTGAAGGGAGAAAGGAAAAGTAATGCTTATTTGTGTATATGTATTTTATGTATGTGTATAATTATTCAAGTCAGAGCTGTTTCCTAGATACTTAGATATTTCAAGCAAAAGCATGTTTTTCTTGGCTTAATGGCCCAGTTTTAGCTTCACTCTCTGAGTTAAGGTATATGAAAACCAATATCTGCAATCCCAAACAGATAAACTGCAGAATGGCTGAATGAGGGTGCTGCTTATTACAGAGGAAGCTCCCTCTGCCCTCCAACAGAGAGGGCCCTTAAGCTGTCACTTTACGTATAGTCGCTAAAACCCTGCTTGCTTGTGGTTGCTGAAATTAGTCTTTCCAAAACATCATTATCATTATTTGACTATATTTCACATCTGCCAAATAAAGCCAAAACTTCTTTCTTGGCCTTCAAGGCTCTTTACAGTTTGATGACAACCTGCCGTTCTTGACTTACTCCGTCATAGTTTGCAAACATCTTTTGAGTATCTGCTATGTTCAAGGTACTGCTGGTGTTCCAAATATTGTAACTTTCTGTTGTAAAGAAAAACTGGTGTCAAGTTGGTGATGTAGGAATCAGAGGCACAATTGACTTCTGAGAGTTCAGTTGTTTGGAGAAGGCCTTCAAGGTGATGGAGGATGGAAACAAACCATGGTTGGAAGGTTGCAGAAGTTGTGCGCTGCCCAAACTAGCAGGGAGTGTCATTTATTTTATTTTATTTTATTTTTTGCATTTTTAGTAGAGATGGGCTTTCTCCATGTTGGTCAGGCTGGTCTCGAACTGCTGACCTCAGGTGATCCGCCTGGGTCGGCCTTCCAAAGTGCTGGGATTACAGGTGTGAGCCACCACACCTGGCCAGGGAGTGTCATTTATATAAATTCTAGTTAATGCAACCTGCACAACCATGTGCACCCTGCCTCGGAACAAAATAAAGAGATTTTTTTAGGATAAAAGGAACATCATGGGCATGAAACTTGTATATGATGTTTGTGGAAGCTTGAGTCCGGTGATGGAGTGAGAGGTGGATAGAGAGCAGATGATAGAAGGCCTTGAATTCCAGGGAGAATAATTTTATTTTACTGACAGTGGCTAGCCCTTGGCCAGTTTTGTGTTTGGGGTAAATGGGTTATGCATATAAAGTATTGCATGAGGTGCAAGTGTTCCGTGATTTGGAGAGAGGGAAGATTGTACACAAGAAGATGAGTTGGAAATCTTCCCAGAGTGAGGGGATGAGAGCTTGGATGGCTTTGTGGTGGTGGAGAAATGGAGAAACAAGAAGTCTGGAAAATACAAGGAGAGTCAAAGTTAATCCAGGGCATTGGAAGGACACAGGCATCAGGGACTGATGAAGTGGACTTCCCAGGAGTTAAGAGTATCGCCTGCCTCTTGCAGTCTTCATTTGTCCAGCCTGGCCTGCTTACTTGTTCCTGAGCCACACAAATGTCCCTTACTGTGCAATGCCTAGCTGCTGAAATTGGATTATTCATCAAGCCCAGTTCAGATTCTACTCCTCTCTTGAAGCGTTTACTGATTACCCTAGTAAATGTGATGTTGCCTCCTGAACTCCTTAAGGAATTGCTTATTTGTACTATTTATTTGGCATCTATGATATCCTTCTTAGCATGGTGGTTATACTTTCATATAAACATGTCCTAGCTCTTAAGCTAGATTAGATAAAAAGCCCTAGAAGGCAGGTAAATTATCTTGTACTGTTTCTCATTAAAACATCTTTTATTTTGTATTTTTGTTGATTGATTGAGAAGAGATCTAACTCTGTCACCCAGGCCAGAGTGCAGTGGTGCGATCATAGCCCACTGCAGCCTAGAACTCCTGGACTCAGGTGATTCTCCCACCTCAGTCTCCAGAGTAGCTGGGATCACAGGCATGAGCCACCATGCCCCGTGAATTAAGAACATTTTTTGTAGAGATGGGGTCTTACAGGCCAGGCGCGGTGACTCACTCCTGTAATCTCAGCACTTTGGGAGGCCGAGGTGGGTGGATCACAAGGTCAGGAGTTCGAGATGGGGTCTTACTGTGTTGCCCAGACCTGTCTTAAACTCCTGGCTTCAAGCAATCCTGCCACCTTGGCCTCCCAAAATGTTGGGATTACAGGTGTGAGCCACTGTGCCCAGCTGAAATATTAGGAAATAATTCTTAGTACTTGCCAGAGTTGTCATTTCTCCTCCATTTCTCCACTACCACAAAAATTGCTATTCAGGAACCATAAGTGTCTATTGTATATATAACATTTCAAAACATAACTTTCCAGAACTATATCTTCTATTTTATAGTTTAAAATGCTGTTTGGTATCTGGGTGTGGTGGCTCACGCCTGTAATCCCAGCACTTTGGGAGGCCGAGGCAGGTGGATCACCTGAGGTCGGGAGTTCAAGACCAGCCTGACCAACATGGAGAAAAACCCTGTGTCTACTAAAAATACAAAATTAGCTGGGGTAGTGGCGCATGCCTGTAATCCCAGCTGTCCAGGAGGCTGCGGCAGGAGGATTGCTTGAACTAGGGAGGCGGAGATTGTGGTGAGCTGAGATTGCACCATTGCACTCCAGCCTGGGCAAAAAGAGTGAAACTCCATCTCAAAAATAAAATAAAATGAAATAGAATAAAATAGAATATAGAATATAGAATAGAATAGAATAGAACAGAACTGTTTGGGGCCGGGCATGGTGGCTCACACCTGTAATCCCAGCATTTTGGGAGGCCGAGGCAGGTGGATCACCTGAGGTCAGGAGTTCAAGGCCAACCTGGCCAACGTGGTGAAACCCCGTCTCTACAAAAATACAAAAATTAGCTGGGCGTGATGGCAGGTGTCTGTAATCCCAGCTACTTGGGAGGCTGAGGTGGGAGAATCGCTTGAACCTGGGAGGGGGAGCTTACAGTAAGCCGAGATGGCACCATTGCACTCCAGCCTGGGGGACAGAGAGACTCTGTCTCAAAAAAAAAAAAAAAAAAAAGCTGTTTGGGGTCAAGCAGTGGGCTTTAGTTGCCAGAACTCTCAGTTGAAGCAGACAGAATCCTGTGCTAGAGTAAGAAAAAGGTCTATCAGGCCGAGATCAGTGGCTCACCTGTGTAATTCCAGCTCTTTGGGAGGCCGAGCTTGGCAGGGGGATCACCTGAGGTCAGGAGTTCAAGACCAGCCTGGCCAACATGGTGAAACCCCATCTCTACTAAAAATGCAAAAATTAGCCAAGTGTGGTGGTGGGTGCCTGTAATTGCAGCTACTCGGGAGACTGAGGGAGGAGAATCGCTTGCATCAGGGAGGGAGAGGTTGCAGCGAGCCGAGATCACGCCACTGCACTCCAGCCTGGGCGATAAAGTGAGACTCAGTCTCAAAAAAAAAAAAAAAAGAAAAGAAAAAGAAAAAGGTCTATCAGGAAACAGCCTATAGTCCCAGCTACTCCAGAGACTGAGGTGGGAGGATCATCTGAGCCCAGGAGTTGAAGGCTGCAGTGAACTGTGATTGCACAACTGCACTCCAGCCTAGGCAGCAGGGACACCCTGTCTCAAAACAAAACAACAATAAAAAAATCAAGGAACTTAATGGTACTTAATGGTATCAAGTACTTAATGGTACAAAAGGAATAAAGATAAGAATATGGTTTACTTTTATGAACCTCTGAAATTTTGGCACAGTGCACAATCTGAAGTTTGGAAGAAATCTTAGGTCTTCCAAATCAATAATTTATAACTTTTTATGTATGAGGATAATCCTTTTAAATTGATTTGTTTAGATCGTTAATAATCATATAAGAATGGTTCAAAATCTAAAAGCTACAAAGCTAAGCCTTTCTCCATTTTCCCAGCCATTCAGTTCTTTTCCCTAGATGTAACCAAAGTTACTAGTTTTTGGTTTGTCATTTCAGAGACATTTTATATATATGTAAGCACATTATATATATTTACAAAAGCCAGAAATCCAGTGTAATACACACTGTCCTGAAACTGCTTTTTAACTAACAATGTGTCATGGAGATCATTCCATGTGAGTCTATAAAGAGCTCCCTGATTCTGCAGCTTCATAATATTCTACTTTAGAGATGGCCCATAGTCACTATGCATTTATGTCATTTCTTGTCTATGGGAAATGTGGCAGTGATTATCCTGTTCATATATATTTTATTTCTTTTATGCGGGTATATCCATAGGATACATTCCAGAAAGTTAAATCATTGGGTCAAAGGAGATATGCACTTGTAATTTTCTTTTTCTTTTCTTTTTTTTTTTTTTGAAACGGAGACTCGCTCTGTCGCCTGGGCTGGAGTGCAGTGGCCGGATCTCAGCTCACTGCAAGCTCCGCCTCACAGGTTTTCGCTGCCTTAGCCTCCGGAGTAGCTGGGACTACAGGCGCCCGCCTAGTTTTTTGTATTTTTTTAGTAGAGACGGGGTTTCACCATGTTAGCCAGGATGGTCTCGATCTCCTGACCTCGTGATCCGCCCGTCTCGGCCTCCCAAAGTGCTGGGATTACAGGCTTGAGCCACCGCGCCGGGCCAACTTGTAATTTTCATAGATAATTCCAAACTACTCTCCAAAAAGATTGTACTCTATCAATTTATACTCCCACCAACAATATAGGAGAGAGCATGTTTCTGCATACTCTTACAAAGTGTTTGATCTTTACTATGCTGAAAACTGAAAAATGGTATCCAGTAGTTTTAATTTGTTTTATTTTGAGCAAGATTTTGTATCTTTACATATATTGAGGAGTCATTTATCTTGCTTTTAAAAGTAAGATATTTATACCTTTTTCTCATTTTGTCAATGACTTTCTTAGTTTAAAGATTAAAAAAAATATTAAGGTTGCAGTGAGGTGAGCTAATGCCACTGCACTCCAGCCTGAGTGACAGCGCAAGACTCCATCTCAAAAAAAAAAAAAAAAAAAAAAAAAAGAAATTAGCTCTTTTTATGATGTGAGTTGCAAATACTTTGTTTTCTAATTTAGGACCCCATTAAAAGAAAACTGCAATTGCCTAAAACATAGTAGCTGCACTTTTACTATCTATTTGTTGAGAAAAAATGCATAATGATTAAAAAAAAAATTGTGAGCCGGACGTGGTGGCTCATGCCTATAATCCCAGCACTTTGGGAGGCTGAGGCAGGCGGATCATGAGGTCAGGAGATCGAGACCATCCTGGCTAACATGGTGAAACCCCATCTCTATAAAAAATATAAAAAATTAGCCAGGCATGGTGGCGGGCACCTGTAGTCCTATGTACTCGGGAGGCTGAGGCAGGAGAATGGTGTGAACCTGGGAAGCGGAGCTTGCAGTGAGCAGAGATCATGCCACTGCACTCCAACCTGGGCAACAGAGCGAGACTCCATCAAAAAAAAAAAAAAAAAAAGCCTGCACTCAGGCTGGAGTGCAGTGGCACAATCTCAGCTCACTGCATCCTCTGCCTCCTGGGTTCAAGTGATTCTCCTGCCTCAGCCTCCCAACTAGCTGGGATTACAGGCGTCCACCACCACACCTGGCTAATTTTTGTGTTTTTAGTAGAGATGGGGTTTCACCATATTGGCCAGGCCAGTCTCAAACTCCTGACCTCGTGATCCACCTGCCTCAGCCTCCCAGGAGTGCTGGGATTACGGGAGTGAGCCCCCGTGCCCGACCAATAATTGTGAATTCTAACCATTCATCAACTCTTGAGCTCCTGTGATCATGCCAGGTGCTGTGCCATACACTATGGGCACAGAGGTTCCTACAAAGGGTTCCTGCTGTCTTGGAGCTGGGCAGTTAGTGGTGATAGTAGCAGACAGCACAGTAAGCAAATAAGAAGAATTTCAGATTGTGAAAGGTGATGTGAGTTGAGTCCTGAGTGTAAGAAAGAGGCAGCCTTGGGAAGAGGGAAGGGAGTGTTCTGGGCAGAGGGAGCAGCTAATGCAAAGATGCCACTGAGATGGCAATGGACTGGGCTTGTCTACTGGACAGAAGGAAGGCCCATGTGGGCTATAGTTTGTTCTAAGGGTAGATGAAGTTGGAAGGCAATGCGGCCTATCAGGCAGGGCCTATGTGCCATGGGAAGGAGTTTGGATTTTCTTCCAAGTGTGACAGGGAGGCCTTTGGAAGGTTTTAAGCAGAGGAAAACTATGATACGTGTTTTAAAAACACCACTGGGTAGAGAATGAAGGGAGGGTCAACAGCAGATGTGGAGAGACCTGGCAGCTGAGAGCAAGTGGACCTTGATCTAAGGGAATAGCAGTGGATACAGTGAGAAGTGACTGGATTCAGGTGAATTATGTGGATGTTATTGTCATTAATGACAGCTCACCTCCCAGGACTAGGAGAGTGTGTGAGGTATTTATTGTGTGAAGCTGTGCTAGGGCCTATAGGCATTGGGGTCCCTCTTGCTTGACTACTTTGACTCACACACAATAAGCCTGAATCCAGTTCTTTTTCTACAGGATCTGCTTCCCATTTGGGGATATTGTGGGGAGGAGACTCTGGAAGAGGGATCTCCAGCATGTTGGTGGGAGAAGGATCGTAGACGTCTTTCCTTACTTACAACTGAGTTTAGTCCTCATTGAGAGGACTGTCTCAGCTGTTAAAGATAATAGTGAACACATTCACAATCTCCCTTGATAAACTAGATTTTTCAGGCAGTTTGCCTTCTAGTAACATCTGAGTATTATTCTGACACTGCCAAGGAGATTAATGTACTTTTTGGCATTTTAACATATAGACAAGTTGTTTTTTAAAATGACTAAGCATTTGCTGGGCATGGTGGCTCACGCCTGTAATCCCAGCACTCTGGGAGGCCGAGGTGGGTGGATCACGAGGTCAGGAGATCAAGACCATCCTGGCTAACACGGTGAAACCCCATCTCTGCTAAAAATACAAAAACAAAATTTGGCGGGTGCCTGTAGTCCCAGCTTCTCGGGAGGCTGAGGCGGGAGAATGGTGTGAACCCAGGAGGTGGAGCTTGCAGTGAGCGGAGATTGCACCACTACACTCCAGCCTGGGTGACAGATCGAGACTCCGAGACTCCGTCTCAAAACAAACAAACAAACAAAAAGATGCTCTTTGCTGGCTGCCTTTGAAAAGTTGTGACTTCTGAAAGGTCAGTTATAAAGTAGTGGTCCCTTTTATTTTTGGGTCCCTTTTGCCTAGATTTTGTCCCCTCAGTCAGTCTCAGCTGAAGTGTTCTTGTTTGAGATTTAAAGCTCTTTAGCAGGCAAAGTCTTGCTGTAATTTTGATCTGCTCTTTAGAAATTTTTTTCTGAAAGTTGCTTCATGTTGGAATTTGATCTTTAATTGGTATTGCTTTGTGTTGTAGTGGTGAGAATTTGAGGAGATTTTAAAAATGTTAAAATTTCTTGTAGTGTTATTTTAATCTTCAGTTAAAAAAAATTAAATGATCAAAGTGAAACACCAGGTGATGGAAATTTAAATTTCAATTATATTATTTCGATCGCCTTTCAGTTCAATACTGTATAAATCCAATAGGTTTTAAGTGTTTAAAAATAAAAAGTAATATTTGAAACTGAAGATGAAAGTCTTAGTGCTTTTACTGTGCAGATAAGGTGGATATTTTCAGAAGTCAGTAATTACTAGATCTCTGATAGGATTCAACATAACCCAGAACCTAAGTTAAATTCTGTTCTTTCACAGTAGACTGTTTCTTTTAATGTGTACAGGCTGCTGCCAATTTTAGAATTCAGTGGAAACTTTCTTTTGTCAGTGCCCTTTCTCTAACAAAAGTGCTTTTTTTTTTTCCCTACTTTTTGGTAAGCAAGTTATTTTCAACATTATTCTTTTTATATTTGTAAAATTAAAACTGTCTTCATTGGAAAAAAAAAAGTGTTAAAATGTGAAAAGTTAACTTGCCCCATCTCTTCAATCCCATCACCCAGTTTCTGGGTATTCTTTGAGAAACTTTCCATTAACATATTAACATATATACACATGTGCATGTACACACACACACACAAACACATGCAAGTATATACAATTACATATAGGTACACATACAGATTTTCTCTTTTATTGTTTATTTATTCAGACGGAGTCTTGCTCTGTTGCCAGGCTGGAGTGCAGTGGCACGACCTCGGCTCACTGCAACCTCTGCCTCCTGGGTTCAAGCGATTCTCCTGCCTCAGCCTCCCGAGTAGCTGGGACTATAGGCGTGCACCACCATGTCCAGCTAATTTTTGTATTTTTAGTAGAGACGGAGTTTCACTATGTTGGCCAGGCTGGTCTCAAACTCCTGACCTCAGGTGATCCACCTGCCTCGGCCTGCCAAAATGCTAGGATTACAGGCGTGAGCCACAGCGCCCAGTCAGATTTTCTCTTTTAAATATGTAATTGGGATTGTTCTATGATCTTGTTCACCAATTGGCCTTTTTTACTTAATGATACATTTTGAAACTCTTTTCATGCCAGGAGCGGAGGCTTAGGCCTGTAGTCCTAGCACTTTGGGACGCCTGAGGCGAGAGGATCACTTGAGCTCAGGGGTTCGAGACCAGCCTGGGCAACATGGCAAAATCCCATCTCTACAAAATTTAGCCGGGTGTGGTGACGTGCTCCTGTAATCCCAGCTACTCAGGAGTCTGAGGTAGGAGGATCACTTGAGTCCAGAAGGTTGAGGCTGCAGTGAGCCGTGATAATAGCAGTGCTCTTCAGCTTGGGTGACAGAGCAAGACCCTGTCTCAAAAAGAAAGAAAGAAAAGAAACTATTTTCATATTAGTTCTTATCGATCTCCCCCATTCTTTAAATATTTGTATGGGACTCCATTGCATAGATGGGCCATAATTCATTTAATAAATGTCTCTTCTGATGATAATAGTAATGATTGTAACAGTCAATATTTATTGACTACTGACATGTGTTTTGTCATCTAAGTCTCATTACAGTCCTATGAAGTAGTGCTGTTACCCAGTTTTATGCCTGAGATTTAGGTAGTGTATCCAATACGTCCAGACTCACATAGTGGGTCAGTGGCGCCCTGGGCTCTGTTTCCCATGCCCCCACCTACTCTGCTGAGAAATGTTTAGTTTGATACTAATTTTTCAAAAGGGCAAACATTGGCGCAGAGCACAATCTTTTCCATATATCCTTGCAAATTGGTGTGAGTATGTATTTAGGCTAAATTCCAAAGTGGAAAATAGCTGAGTTAAAAGGATTGTGCTTTGAACATTTTTTGATAGATACTGCCAAATTTCCCTCTAAAATATGAAAGTCAGAACTATTCTTTATTAATAATAATAACCATCATCATATGCAGTTAGTAATGAATAGGATCCTATATTAATTAATAACACATTTAATAGCACATTTAATAGCAAACATCTGGAAATAACATAATTAAAAAATAGAACAGCTGTTTTTTTATTTTAATTTTTTTCGAGACAGGGTCTTGCTCTGTCACCTAGGCTGGAGTGCAGTGGTACGATCTCCTCTCACTGCAATCTCTGCCTCCCTGGCTCTGGTGATCCTCCCACCTTAGCCTCCCAAGTAGCTGGGACTACAGGCACACAACACCATGCCCGGCTAATTTTTGTATTTTTTGTAGAGATGGGATCTTGCTGTGTTGCCCGGGCTGGTCTTGAACTCCTAGACTTGAGTGATCCATGTACCTCCATCTCCCAAAGTGTTGGGATTACAGGTGTGAGCCACTGCGCCTGGCCTAGAATAGCTTTATTGAGATACAATTCACATACCATAAGTGGTTTTTGGGATATTTTTACCGGATTGTGCAACCATCACCACGCACAGTGTTTTTTTTCTTTTTTTTTTTTT
This sequence comes from Chlorocebus sabaeus, assembly GCF_047675955.1. Classification (NCBI taxonomy): domain Eukaryota; kingdom Metazoa; phylum Chordata; class Mammalia; order Primates; family Cercopithecidae; genus Chlorocebus; species Chlorocebus sabaeus. Next base: position 42,270,259 of record NC_132917.1, on the reverse strand, counting down.
TTGAGATGGAGTCTCGCTCGGTTGCCCAGGCTAGAGTGCAGTGGTGTAATCTTGGCTCACTGCAACCTCAGCCTCCTGGGTTCAAGCGATTCTTGTGCCTCAGCCTCCCGAGTAGCTGGGATTACAGGCGTGTGCCACCATGCCCAGACCCAGCTAATTTTTGTATTTTTAGTAGAGACAGGATTTCACCATGTTGCCTAGGCTGGTCTCAACCTCCTGACCTCGTGATCCACCTACCTTGGCCTCCCAAGGATTACAGGTGTGAACCACTGCACATGGCCTACTGCCTGGCTAATTTTAACATTTCTTTTGTAGAGACAGGGTCTCTCTGTGTTTCCATTCTAGTCTTGAACTCCTGGCCTCAAGCAGTTCTCCTGCCTTGGCCTCCCAAAGTGTTGGGATTATAGGCATGAACCACTAAGCCCGATCTGTAGGTTCTATTATTAAAAATCAATTGCAAGTTGGTTTTATGGCTCCCTATTCATGTATTCATTAAATTCAACAAACATTTATTGAGCAACAACTATGTATTTAGGACTGTTCTAGGTGTTGGGGATATAGCAGTGAATAAAACGAAGTCCTTGCTTTCAAGGACCACCTATTCTAATATGTCTGTAACACTGTAGTCCCAGCTGTTTGGGAGGCTGAGGCAGGAAGTTTGTTTGAGTCCAGGAGTTTGAAGCCAGCCTGGGCAACATAGTGAGATCCCATCTCTAAAGAAAAAACACAGTGTAATTTATCTTTCATGGGATTAGAAAAAAACAACAACAACAAGAAAAACCAAGGGTGATAAGTGTTATGAAGTAATAGGTCAGAATAAGGGGTGTGCAGAGTGTAAGTGTGTGCCATGATTAGGAAAGGCCTCTGTCATAGGTGATGCCTGAATAAGGTCCTGGAGGGATACAGGAGGCACCTGGGAAGATAGCTGGGTGAGAGAGTTTTAAGCATAGAGAAGAGGAAGTACAAACCAATCCCCAAGGCGGACTTGTCTTTGGTCAATTGGAGCAACAGGAAGGAAACCGAGAGAGGTGAGAATGGTGGGGAATTGGGGGGGAAGGCAGGGGCGTGTAGCTCATGAAGCGCCTTATAGATGCACCGACTAAAAGGATTTAGGTTTGTTTTCTTTTTGCCATTTGGTAAGGATTTTGGATTTACATCTGAATGTGGGTTTTGAGGAGAAGAGAGAATTTGGCTTCATTTTAAAAGATCACTTTGGTCTGCGCGTGGAGTGTAGACTCCAGGGTCCTGCAAGGGCGGAGCCAGTGAGGCCAGTTAGGACTGCAGTTAAGAGATGCAGGGTAGGTTTCTTGGCTAGCTCACAAAGCCTCTGGTACTGGTGTTTGGTTTCTCCTGGATGGTCAAGGACTTCCTTGAGTCCTGGGTTCGGGCAGCTAAACGTCCTGTTGGTCCAGGCTGTGGTGTCAGGGTTTCCCTTTTTCTGGGTAAAGATATTGTTATAATCAGCCAAGTGAGCCTTGGCCTCATGGTATGACAAGGGTCTCTACTCATCCCCCACACACTTTGTTGCAGGACTAGTGGGAGTCTGGAGCTGGGGTGGGCAGACTATAACCTGCGGACGAACTCACGCCCACTGCCTGGTTTTTGTGCAGCCCCTGAAGTATGAAATAATAGATTTTGGAGGGGTGCGGTGGCTCATGCCTGAAATCCCAGCACTTTGGGAGGCTGAGGCGGGCAGATCACCTGAGGTCAGGAGTTCGAGACCAGCCTGGCCAACATGGCAAAGCCCTGTCTCTACTAAAAATACAAAAATTAGCCGGGCGTGGTGGTGCATGCCTGTAATCCCAGCTACTAGGGAGACTGAGGCACAAGAATTGCTTGAACCCAGGCGGAAGCTGCAGTGGGCCAAGATCACGCCACTGCACTCTAGCCTGGGCAACAGAGCAAGACTCCATCTCAAAGAAAAAAAAGAGGATTTTACTTTTTTTTTTTTTTTTTTAAGACGGGGTCTCAATATGCTGCTTACGCTCGTCTTGAACTCGAGCTTAAAGGCTCTTCCTGTCTCAGCCTTACGAGTAGTTATGGTTTTTACATTTTGTAACTGTTGAAAAAAAATTGAAAGACTATTTTGTGACTTGTGAACATTACATGACATTCAAATTTTAGTGTCCATAAATAAAGTTTTATTGGAACACAGCCATACTCATTCTTTTACATATTGTTTATGGCAGCTTTCCTACTACTTTGGCAGAGGTGGGTAGTTGCAATAGAAACTGTATGGCCTGAAAAGTCTAAAACATTTACTATCTGGCCCTTTATAGGAAACATTTGCCAACCCCTGGTTTAGAACGGTGGTGCCGCCCAGGCCTGGACTTACACTTTACCACCGTCTAGCTGCAGGACCTCAGGCATGCTCCTTCCCTAAGGCTGAGTTTGCTTGTCTGTAAGATGGGGCTAACGAGAGTACCTGTGTTATTTGGTGGCTTCCAGGTTCAGGAAGTGTGATGCCTGATTCTTGTCTTCTAACCACCCATGCTAAATGCGCTTGGATCCCGCTGAGGACCACCCTGACTTACAGAGTGTTCTGTGTCCCCAAAGTACTAAACAATAGTTAGAACTTATTATTTGATCATGATAGTTCTGGTAGAACAGGGGCTTTTATGGTTGGTGTGGGAAATCAAGTATTTAGAAGTTAAGGACTATCTGTATGTGTTTTTGTTTGTTTGTTTTTGTTTTTTAAATTTGAGACAGAGTCTTGCTCTGTCACCCAGGCTGGAGTGCAATGGTGCAATCTTGGCTCGCTGCAACCTCCACCTCCTGGGTTTAAGCGATTCTTGTGCTTCAGCCTCCTGAGTAGGTGGGGTTACAGACATGTGCCAACACGCCTGACTAATTTTTGTTATTTTTAGTAGAGACAGAGTTTCGCCATGTTGCCAAGGCAAGTCTCAAAGTCCTGGCCTCAAGTGATTTGCCCGCCTTGGCCTCCCAAAGTGCTGGGATTACAGGCATGAGTCACCCCACCTGGCTGATTTGTGTTAATTTCAGAGATGCTTAACCCTCATTTATACCATTCCTTTTTCTTTTCTTTTCTTTCCTTCTTCCTTTCTTTCTTTTCTCTCCTTCCTTCCTTCCTTCCTTCCTTCCTTCCTTCCTTCCTTCCTTCCTTCCTCTCTCTCTTTCTTTCTTTTTTTTTTTTTTTGAGACAGGGTCTCATTTTGTCACCCAGACTGAAGTGCAGTGGTGCTATCTTGGCTCACTGCAGCCTCAACCTACCGAGCTCAAGCGACCCTCCCGCCTCAGCCCTCCAAGTAGCTGGGACTACAAGCATGCTTCACCATGCCCAGCTAATTTTTTTGAATTTTTGTAGAGATGGGGTTTTGCTCAGTTGCCTAGAACTGATCTTGAACTCCCGAGCTCAAAGGATTTGCCCACCTTGGCCTCCCAAAGTGTTGGGATTACAGGTGTGAGTCACTGAGCCTGGCTATTCCACTCATATGACGATATTCATGCCTGAGCTCCACCTTGGATAATACCAGGATTCACTACTTGGAGGTGATTGTGAGATGGCAAGGTACTTCTGGGTTCTAGTAAGTGCTTTATTCTTTGTATCTATCCTAAAGAAAGTTAGTTTAGCTATCCTTGACTCTGACTTAGTAAATCTGGTGGCTGGGGAGGCAATGGGTGATCAAAAGTGGGATTCAGGAGATAGGTCCTACAGATTGAGCATCCTAAATCTGAAAACCCAAAACATGCCGAAATCTGAAACTTTTTTGGTGCTGACATGATACTCAAAGGAAATGCTCATTAGAGCATTTTGGATTTTGAATTTGGGATGCCCAAGTGGTATCATGCAAATGTTCCAAAATCCAAAAAAAAATTTCAAACTCTGAAATACTTCTAGTCCCAAACATGTTAGAAGAGATACTCAACCTGTATTAAATCAGGAACAGCTGTTTTAGTAATATATTAAAAGTTTATGATTTTATATGAAAGAAACTGGGATGTACACTTTAAGAAAGGAAGCGAGTTATATGTGTTAATATTACCCAGTAACTCGTGAGGCACAACCAAGACGGGACCCTTGCCCTCAAGTAGCCATAGAGCCATCCATGAGAGAAGGTGAGATGGTGCCACTGTAGAAGGGAGTGCAGGTGGGGGACAGAACTAACACAGCCTGGGGTGTCCCAGAAGGGCCTCTGAGGTCATGTCATTTGAGTGACACCAAACTGTTAGTTTTTATATCCTCCACTACCATGTACTCAATTTTTTTTTTTTTTAGGCTTTACCTAAGAATGCCTTTGACAGGCTAGGTGTGGTAACTCAGACCTGTCATCCTAGCACTTTGGGAGGCCCAGGTGGGAGGATCACTTGAACCCAGGAGTTCAAGACCAGCCTGGGCAATATGATGAGACCTCTTCTCTACAAATTAAGATTAGCTAGGCATGGTGATGTGCTTTTGTAATCCCAGCTACCCAGGAGGCTGAGGTGGGAGAATTGCTTGAGCCTGGGAGGTCAAGGCTGCAGTGAGCCATGAAGGTGCCATTGCACTCTAGCCTGGGCAACGTAGTGAGACCCCATCTAAAAAAATTCTAGTTTAATATATAATATGATAAATATTGACAGATGTAATTTACATAAAGCAAAAGCTCCTTTAGATCCTTAGGAATTGTTGAGTGTAAAGGGGTCCTGAGGCCCCAAAATTTGAGAACCATGTTTTTTTTTTTTTTTTTTGGACAGAGTATCACTTTATCGCCCAGGCTGGATGGAGTGCAGTGGTATGACCTCAGCTCACTGCGACCTCTGCCTCCTGGGTTCATGCCATTCTCCTGCCTCAGCCTCCCGAGTAGCTGGGACTACAAGCACCCGCCACCACGCCCGGCTAATTTTTTTTTGTATTTTCAGTAGAGACAGGGTTTCACCATGTTAACCAGGATGGTCTCGATCTCCTGACCTTGTGATCTGCCCACCTCGGCCTCCCAAAATGCTGGGATTACAGACGTGAGCCACTGTGCCGGCCTAAGAACCATGGTTTTAAAGGCACCAGTTTCCAAGTCCTCAACGTCAATGTGGACACCTATAAAACAAGTAGGCCTCAGAACGTGCCTGTGGTAAAGGCTCCAGGTTCTCCTTTCACAATTCCAACTCTCACTTTACAAATGAAAAGCACTCCTCTCACTCATCCAGAACCTTACTGAGGTGCGTTGTCTCAGGGTATATAAACCCTGTGGGATGTGCATGAAAGAGATTACTCAAAATATATATAGATGTATTTTTTGAGACGGGATCTTGCTTTGTTACCCAGGCTGGAGTGCAATGGCGCGATCTCAGCTCACTGCAACTTTCGCCTCCCGGGTTCAAACGATTCTCTGGCCTCAGCCTCCCTAGTAGCTGGGTTACAGACAGGTGCTACCATGCTCGGCTAATTTTTATGTTTTTAGTAGAGACAGAGTTTTGCCATGTTGGCCAGGGTAGTCTCGAACTCCTGACCTCAGGTGATCCGCCAGCCTTGGCCTCCCAAAGTGCTGGGATTACAGGCCTGAGCCACCGTGCCCAACCCCGATACAAATATTTAATAAAAATGTTGTATTGATCAGCTGCTCAGGAGGCGGAGGCAGGAGAATGGTGTGAACTCGGGAGGTAGAGGTTTCAGTGAGCTGAGATTGCGCCTCTGCGCCACTGCACTCCATCCTAGGTGACAGAGCAAGACTCCATCTAAAAAAAAAGTATATGTGTGTATATATATATGTGTATATATATATAGTATTGAAAAATTTGTATTGAAATATTTCAATGTATCGTCCCTTTCTGCCTTTAAGCAGAAGAGTAACTAGTGTATTCAGAAGTCACTGGAAACCTTTTGATCTAAGTATTTCTTTTTAAGCAGTACTTTTGAAGAAGTGTGAAAGTGAATGACTCTAATAATGGGCAACAAATTCTTTTGCAAAGTTATATGATTATCAGTTCTTTGCTTTTTAAAAATGTTTTATTTTGTCCAGGCATGGTGGCTCATACCTGTAATCCCAGCGCTTTGGGAGGCTGAGGCTGGCAGATCACTTGGGGCCAGGAGTTCAAGACCAGCCTGGCCAACATGGTGAAACCCCGTCTCTACTAAAAATACAAAAAAAATTAGCCAGGCATGGTGGTGTGCCTCTATAACCCCAGCTACTTGGGAGGCTTAGGCATGAGAATCTCTTGAACCCAGGAGGTAGAGGTTACAGTGAGCTGAGATCGTGCCACTGCACTCCAGCCTGGGTGACAGAGCAAGATTCTGTCTCAAAAATTTTTGTTTTTTAAAATTTTTATTGAGAAGGATCTCGCTCTGTCATCCAGGATGGAGTGGCATGATCTCAGCCTAAGGCAGCCTCAACCTCCTGGTCTCAGGCAATCCTCCCACCTCAGCCTCTCAAGTAGCTGAGATTCCAGGCCTGTGCCACTGTACCTGGCTAAGTTTTTGTATTTTTTTTTTTTGGTAGAGACTGGGTTTCTCTTTGTTGCCCAGGCTGGTCTCGAACTCCTGAGTTCAAGCGATCGTCCTACCTCAGCTTCCGAAAGTGCTGGGATAACAGGTTTGAGTCACTGCCCGGCCTGGTTGTAAAATTTGTAATGGATGAAGAGACATGAATAATTGCAAAATTTTTAAAAAACTGTCTTATTTTATTTAAAAATGGTTTCAATAGAATTTTACTGTTTTATTTATTATTATTATTATATGAGACGGAGTTTCACTCTTACTGCCCAGGCTAGGGTGCAAGTGGCACGATCTCAGCTTACTGCAACCTCCGCCTCCCGGGTTCAGGTGATTCTTCTGCCTCAGCCTCCCAAGTAGCTGGGATTACAGGCATGTGCCACCACACCTGGCTAATTTTGTATTTTTAGTAGAGATGGAGTTTCACCATGTTGGTCAGGCTAGTCTCAGAAACTCCTGACCTCAGGTGATCCACCCACCTTGGCCTCCTTAAATGCTGGGATTATAGGCTGAGCCAGTGCACTTGGCCTTATTTTATTAATTTTATACTGAATTTTGTAATATTCATGTTTTGATCAATTACATCCTATTAATACTTGGAGTGGTAACTTAATGAAAAAATTTGACACAATTTACAGCCACAGGATTTTTTTTTTTTTTTTTTTTTAAGGGACAGAGTCTCAGACTGGTCGCAGCAACTCATGTCTGTAATCCCAGATCTTTGGGAGGCTGAGGTGGGCAGATCACTTGAGGCCAGGAGTTCGAGACCAGCCTGGCCAACTGGCGAAAACACGTGTCTACAAAAAAATGAAAAAATTAGCCAAGTATAATGGTGTGCACCTCTTATCCCAGCTACCCAGGGGGCCGAGGCACGAGAATCACTTGAACCTGGGAGAGGGAGGTTGCAGTGAGCTGAGATTGCACCACTGCACTCCTCCAGCCTAGGTGACAGAGCAAGACTCCATCTCAAAAAAAAAAAAAAAAGGAAAGAAAAAAAAGAAAAAAAGACACAGAGGCTTGCTCTGTCACTCGGGCTGGAGTACAGTGGTGTGATCATAACTCACTGCATCACCAAACTCCTGGCTCAAGCTATCCTCCCGCCTCAGCCTCTCAAGTAGCTGGGACTACACCGCACCCAGTAGCAAGGAAATTTTAAACAGTTAAATTATAAGCCTATTTTTTTGTTGTTCAGAGAAAGGTAATGGGGTGTTTACAAAATTTCACTCATAAAAATATATTATAGTAGGTCCTTTTAAACCTTGGTTATAGAAGTTTGTTCAGCAAATATACTGAACACCTGTGTACTGTGTGCTAAGGACACAATGATGAGAAGAGAGAAAATAAGGTGGCTTCCTTGCCCTTGTGTAGCCTGGTCTAATTATGATTAGTTTGCAGAAATTGTGTACATTGGGTCAGCTGCCACTGGAGTAAGGCAGGCTGGCTCCTCCCAAACCTATTGCTTTCAGAGGATTCATCAGAACAAAAGATTTCCGCTTTATGTGTTCTCTTTAATTTGTCCATATTTAATTCTCTTTTTGTTTTACAACAAAAGTTTTTAGGTGAAAATTACATGTAGTGTATAAAACTTAAGTGTGAGATTTGATAAAATTTGACAAATGTTTAAAAAATGTATCAGGGCAAAATTAAGTGGGGGAAGCAGAATGGAAATACAAAGTATATGAGAAAAAGTAGCAATGTAAATTTTCTGTTAAAGATTAGTATATATTTTTAAAAATTAGAGTTGGTAGGTATATCAAAACATAATATTTGGATTCAAAACAGTTTTAAAAATATATTTATTTGTTTTTTCTTTTGAGATGGAGTCTTGCTCTGTTGCCAGGCTGGAGTGCAGTGGCGCCCTCTTGGTTCACTGCAACCTCTGCCTCCTGGGTTCAAGCGATTCTTGTGCCTCAGCCTCCCGAGTAGCTGGGATTACAGGCATGCACCACAACACCCAGCTAATTTTTGTATTTTTAGTAGAGATGGGTTTCACCACGTTGGCCAGGCTGATCTCGAACTCCTTATCTCAGGTTATCCGCCCACTTCAGCCTCCCAAAGTACTGGGATTACAGGTGTGAGCCAACATGCCTGGCCAAACAGTTTTTTTTCCCCCCCAAGATGAAAGCTTGCTCTGTTGCCCAGAGCTGGAGTGCAATAGCACAATCTCAGCTTACTGCAATCTCTGCCTCCTGGGTTCAAGCAATTCTCCTGCCTCAGCCTCCCGAGGGATTACAGGTGCATGCCACCACACCCGACTAATTTTTGTATTTTTAGCAGAGATGGGGTTTCACCATGTTGGCCAGGCTGGTCTCAAATTCCTGACCTCATGATCTGCCCCCCCTCGGCCTCCCAAAGTGCTGGGATTACAGCCATGAGCCACCGCACCCAGCAAGTTTTATTTATTTATTTATTTATTTTTTGAGACGGAGTCTTGCTCTGTCGCCCAGGCTGGAGTGCAGTGGCAGTCTTGGCTCACTGCAACCTCTACCTCCTGGGTTCAAGCGATTCTTGTGCCTCAGCCTCCCGAGTAGCTGGGACTACAGGTGCGTGCCACCACACCTGGCTAATTTTTATATTTTTAATAGAGACGAGGTTTTGCCACGTTAGCCAGAGTGGTCTCAAAGTCCTGACCTCAAGTGATCCACCCAACTCAGCCTCCCAAAGTGCTGGGATTACAGGCGTGAGCCACTGTGCCCAGCCAGCATTAAGATTTTGACTTTTATAAAATTCTTCTTATAAGAGACTTCATGGCAGAATTTTATCCACCCCTTTATTCGTTTACTTATAATGAGTCATTATTTGTGATCCCTAAGGATATGTTTGCATAATATGATGTCATAATGCATTTGGAAGAAAATGGAAACACCTCCATTTTCTTCCATTTAAATGAAACTCTCTGAAATAGTAAGACCACAGTCTGCATGCCATCTTGTGAGCACCTTTGCATTGTGCACAGTTCCTTATGTGTGTTGATGGGAGTAGGTAAAATAAATATTTTGACACTCCCCACTCATGCCCACCAGTGACATAAATTGCCTGATTCATACAAAACCCTCTTAGGTTATTAGTATCTTAGGTTACAGGCAAGGTGATAGAAAAGTCCAGTGACTAACTTAATGTGGCCAAGGGGAATTGGCCCAGGTCAGATCACAGAACTTGTGTGCTTGGCGGAAACTCCATTTCTTTTTTTCTTTTTCGTTTTTTTTTAGCTGGAGTGTCGCTCGGTCACCCAGGTTGGAGTGCAGTGGTGTGATCTTGGTTCATTGCAACCTCTGCCTTCTGGGTTGAAGCGATTCTCCTGCCTCAGCCTCCTGAGTAGCTGGGACTGTACAGATGCACACCACCATGCCCAGCTAATTTTTGTATTTTCAGTAGACAGGGTTTCACTATATCGGCCAGGCTAGTCTCTAACTTCTGACCTCATGATCCGCCCACCTTGGCTCCGCAAAGTGCTAGGATTACAGGTGTGAGCCACTGCACCTAGCCTTTTTTTTCCTTTTTTTCAGACAGAATTTCACTCTTGTTGCCCAGGCTGGAATGTAATGGTGCGATCTTGGCTCGCTGCAACCTCTGCCTTCAGGGTTTATGTGATTCTCCTGCCTTAGCCTCCCAAGTAGCTGGGATTACAGGTGCACGCCACCATGCCTGGCAAATTTTTTTTTTGTATTTTTAGTAGAGATGGGATTTTGTCCTGTTGGTCAGGCTAGTCTCAAGCTCCTGATCTCTGGTCATCCACTGATCTTGGCCTCCCAAAGTGCTGGGATTACAGGTGTGAGCCACCATGCCCAGCAGAAACTCCATTTCTTCTTCTTTTTTTTTGAGACGGAGTCTTGCCCTGTCGCCCAGGCTGGAGTGCAATGGCGTGATCTTGGCTCACTGCAACCTCCACCTCCTGGATTTAAGCGATTCTCCTGCCTCAGCCTCCCAAGTATCTGGATTATAGGCATGGGTCTCCACACTCAGCTAATCTTTGTATTTTTAGTAGAGATGGAGTTTCACTATGTTGGCCAGGCTGGTCTCAAAGTCCCGACCTCATGATCCACCCACCTCAGCCTCCCAAAGTGCTGGGATTACAGGCATGAGCCACCACGCCCAGCCCAGAAACTCCATTTCTTTTTGTGCAGCAGCAGCTCCATCTTTGTAATGATGTGTGGGGAACTTTGAGTCACATCTCAAGTATCAAATTAAGGGCCAAATTGACTATAATTGATACTTATTGTTATATATGTCATTTTGGAACCAAGTAAGTGAAAAAGCATAATTTTTCAGCCCTTAGAAAGATAAAAATTAAGTTTTATTAGCTGACAGTACAATATACAATGGTCTTTTAAAACAAATTGCCCCTATTTCTCAATCAACCTGTATAATTTTTTTTTTTTTTTTTTCAGACAGAGTCTCGCTCTGTCCCCCAGGCTGGAGTACAGTGGTGCGATCTTGGCTCACTGCAACCTCTGCCTCCCGGGTTCAAGCTATTCTCCTGCCTCAGCCTCCCAAATAGCTGGGACTGCAGGTGTGTGCCACCACACCCAGCTAATTTTTGTATTTTTAGTAGAGACGGGGTTTCACCATGTTGGCCAGGCTGGTCTCGAACTCCTGACCTCAAGTGATCCAGCCACCTCTGCCTCCCAAAGTGGTGGGATTACAGGTATGAGCCACCGTGCCCGGCCTAACCTGAATAATTTATTTAAATGTGGGTGCTAAGCCATTACAGCAAATGCTCTGAAGAATTTTTTTCTAATATAAGTATTGAAAATAAAGCAAAATTTAAATATTTAAAAACCGAATTCCTTATGCCAATCAAAATGTGTTTTTCTTGACTACATCTATCAAAAACCTAAGAAGCAGAACAAGTCAATCTGTGAAATAAAGGAAACATATGCTTTACAGCCAGGCATGCTGGCTCACTCCTGTAATCCCAGCACTTTGGGAGGCTGAGGCAGGCAGATCACTTGAGGTCAGGAGTTAGAGACCAGCCTGGCCAACATGGTGAAAACCCATCTTTACTAAAAATACAAAAATTAGTCAGGCATGGTGGCGCGTGCCTGTAGTCCCAGCTACTCAGGAGGTTGAGGCAGGAGAATCACTTGAACCTGGGAGGCCGGGGTTGCGGTGAGCTGAGATCGTGCCACTGAACTCCAGCCTGGGAGACAGAGTGAGACACAGAGTAAGACTCTGTCTCAAAACAACAACAACCAAAAAAACAAAGAAAACCCAACACATGCTTTACAAAGGTAGAAGAGGAAATCATGCATAAAAGTCATTATAAAGTCTTTCAGGCATATAAAAAACAATAGATGATAACACAATGAACACCTGTTTACCTACTACCCAATTCAAGAAACAGAACATTACAAATATCGTTGAGGGCCAGGCGAGGTGGCTCATGCCTGTAATCAAGCACTTTGGGAGGCTGAGGTGGGCAGATCGAGAGGTCAGGAGATGGAGACCATCCTGGCTAACACGGTGAAACCCCGTCTCTACTAAAAAATACAAAAAAATTAGCTAGGCGTAGTGGTGGGCGCCTGTAGTCCCAGCTACTCGGGAGGCTGAGGCAGGAGAATGGCGTGAACCCAGGAAGCGGAGCTTGCAGTGAGCTGAGATTGCGCCACTCCACTCCATCCTGGGCGACGGAGCAAGACTCCGTCTCAAAAAATATCGTTAAGTCTGTAATCCCAGCACTTTGGGAGACTGAGGCGGGTGGATCACCTGAGGTCAATCGTTTGAGACCAGCCTGGGCAACATAGTGAAACTCTGTCTTTACCAAAAAATACGAAAATTAGCCAGGCGTGTTGGCATATGCCTGTAGTCCCAGCTACTGGGGAGGCTGAGGTGGGAGAATTGCGAGAACCCAAGAGGCAGAGGTTGCAGTGTGCTGAGATCGTGCCAGTGCACTCCAGCCTGGGTGACAGCATGAGTCCTTGTCTCAAAAGGACTCCTGGTACTCAAGGTACTGAGTACCTCTTTCCCAGTGAAATCCCTTCATTTTCCACAGAAAGTGGCACTCTCCTGACTTTGATGTTATTCCCATATACTTAAAAATACACTTAATATATGATTATGTACTCAGAGAATTGTTTTACATAAACTGTTTTTATAAATGGTGTAATCAATGGAGTCCACAGCTTGCCTTTTTAGTTCAACTTCATGTTCATGTTTGATTTCTATGGCCGTAGCCCTTGCATTTTAACTGTAATGTAGTAGGCATTGATTTATTTGTTCTTTTGTTCATAGAAATTTTGCTATTACTGTAGTGCTGCAATGGATAGTTTTGTTCGTGTCTCAGTGCACATGTAGGAGACTTTCTTTAATGCATCTACCTAGGATTGGAGTTGCTGTATTGAAAAGTATGCACATCTCTCCTCGATGTTGCTAAATAGCTCTCCAGAGTAGTTCTACTGAATTATATTCTTAACAGTAGTGAGTAGAAGTCCTGTTGCTCAATATCCTTGCCATTTCTACATGTCGTCAGACTTTAACATTTTGCTAATCTGGTAGATATGAAATATATCTTGCTTTTTTCTTTTTTCTTTTTTTCTTTTTCTTTTATTTTTGAGATACAGGGTCTTGCTGTGTCACTTAGGCTGGAGTGCAGTGGTGCAGTCATGGCTTACTGCAGCCTCAACCTCCTGGACTAAAGCAATTCTCCCACCTCAGTCTCCCAAAGTGCTAGGATTACAGGCATGAGCCACTGCACCCAGCCTCATGTCTGGCTTCATTTGATCAGCATAATGTTTAAAAACATTTGTCTGCATGTTGTTTGTATTGTCTATTCCTTTTTTAAAATTCGAGATATAATTCACATAACAAAATTTACCATTTCAAGTATGCAATTTGGTGGCTTTTATGTTGCACTACATTGTACAACTATCATCAGTATTCCAGAACATTTTCATCACCCCAAAAAGAAACCTACTTGTTAGTAGTCATACCCTGTTCCCCCTCCTCGCATACCCTGACAACCATCTGCTCTCTATCTCCATGGCTTTGCCTATTCTGGACATTTCATATGAATACAGTTATACAACATGGATCCTTTTGTGTCTGGCTACTTTCACTTAGTTTATTATCAAGATTCATCCATGTGGTATTTCATTCCTTTTATGATTGGATAATAATATATTGTATGGTTATACAACATTTTGTTTACCCATTCATCAGTTGAATATTTGTATTGTTTTTACTTTTTGATTATTATGACTGCTATAAACATTTGTGTCCAAATTTGTGTGTTAATGTGTGTGTTTGTGTGTGTGTATGTATACATATATATATACACACATTTTTTTGAGAGAGTCTCACTCTGTTGCCCAGACTGAAGTGCAGTGGCATGATCATAGCTCACTGCAGCCTTGAAGCCCTGGGCTCAAGTGATCCTCTAGCCTCAGCTTTCCAAGTAGCTGGTGCTACAGGCATTTACCACCACTCCTGGCTAATTTAAACATTTTTTGTAGAGTTAGGATCTCACTGTGTTGCCCAGGCTGGTCTCGATCCTCAAGCGATCCTTCCACTTTTGCCTCCCAAAGCGCTGGGATTACAGGTGTGAGAGCCACTCTACCTGGCCCCCTCCCACTTTTTTTTTTTGTTTTGAGACAAGGTCTTGTTCTGTTGCCCAGGCTGGAGTGCAGTGATGTGACCATGGCTCACTGCAGCCTCAGCCTCCCACGTCAGCCTCCTGAGTACCTGGGACTGCAGACATATGCAACCACGCCTGGCTAATTTTTGTATTTTTTTTTGTAGAGACAGGGTCCCACTATGTTGCCCAGGCTGGTTTCAAACTCCTGGGCTCAAGCCATCTGCCTGCCTCAGCCTCCCAAAGTGCTGGGATTACAGTTGTGAGCTACTGCACCTGATCCTGACTTTCCTTTTTCTTAATAGTTGATTATACATCCTAGGTACTGATTGTACATTGCAGATATCTTCTTTTATTTATTTATTTTAAAATATCTGCAGAAACAGGGTCTTACTGTGTTGCCCAGGCTGATCTCGAACTCCTGCAGTCCTCCTGTACTGACCTCGAAGTGTCTGGATTACAGGCATGAGCTACCATGCCTGACTGCAAGTATCTTTCTGACTGTGGCTGGTATTTTTACTTTGTTTATGGTGTTTTGAGGCTTATAGAATCTGTATATTTTTTAAAAATTTAAACAGTTATTTTATTGCTTGAGTACATAGACAAATTTATGCGACGAGGACAGAGGCTGTAGATGACTCATATTTCCAATTGGGAGGGAGGACTCGCTTTGTCTTATAATATCAAGCCAAATGGTGAATCAAACTCAGAATCAGAATTTAGCATCCTTATCCTTTCTGTTCCTCTCAAGATGCTTTTGAACAGTGACTGCTTTCTTAATTAAATGGTAGAGATCTTCACGGAGATGAGGAGCAAGTCCTTTGGACTTAAGAATTCTTAAGATTTTATTGCCTGTCACAAAACATACTTGTGCAACACCATGTGAGTCCCTCCGGATCACACTGATTTGTGAAGGAGTCAGGCCTTGTTGGCCAGTTTGTAAGTCTCCTTCATTTCATCAGATGTCAGCTTCAGCCAAGTGGTGATGCTGCAGAGATAGGGCAGAGCCAACTGGGACAGGCCCTTCGTGGGAGCATGCATGCGACCCATGATGGCAGCAGTCAGGCAGCTAAAGGAAGAAGCTGTACATTTTAACAGACAAATTTATCAATTGTTTTCTTTATGATTGGTGTGATTTTTAACTTATCTGAGAAAACATCCGACATTGTCTCCAAGATTATAAAGATTCTTTCAAGTTTTCTTTAAAGTTTTAAATATATTTATAAATAATTAACTTTTACATTTCAAATTGAGTCTTTAGTCCACCTATAATTATTTATGTGAGGAATTTAATTTTATTCATGTGGGTAACACTTTCCTTAGCACTACAGAATAGTCCAGTATGTACTTCACTAATCTGAAGAGCCTCATTTGCCATATATCTTGTTTCTTTGGGCATGCGGATCTACTTCTAGGTCCACTATCCTGTTTTGTTTTGCTTTTTTTTGAGACAGAGTCTTGCTTTGTTACCCAGGCTGGAGTGCAATGGCGCGATCTTGGCTCACTGCAACCTCTGCCTCCTGGGTTCAAGTGATTCTCCTGCCTCAGCCTCCTGAGTGAGTGGGATTACAGGTGCGCACCACCACGCCTGGCCAGTTTTTGTATTTTTAGTAGAGACGGGGTTTCCCCATGTTGGTCAGGCTGGTCTCCAACTCCTGACCTCAGGTGATCCAGCTGGCTCGGCTTGCCAGGGTGCTGGGATTACAGGTGTGAGCCACTGGGCCCAGCCCACCATCCTATTAATTCCAGCATCAACACTATACTGTCTTAATTACTGAAATATAATCAGCTTATTAATTTCCATGAAAACCCTTCTTGGGAATTTTGATCACATTACACTAAAATTTTTTGCATTAAATTTATGGATTAATTTGGAGAGTTGGCTTTTTTGTTTTTTTGAGATAGAGTCTCGCTCTGTCGCCCAGGCTGTAGTGCAGTGGCATAATGTTGGCTCACTGAAACCTCCACCTCCCAGGTTCAAGCAATTCTCTGCCTCAGCCTCCCAAGTAGTTGAGATTACAGGCACCTGCTACCACGCCCAGCTTTTTTTTTATTTTTTATTTTTAGTAGAGACGGGGTTTCACCATCTTGGCCAGGTTGGTCTTGAACTCCTGACCTCGTGATCCACCCAGCTCAGCCTCCCAAAGTGCTGATATTACAGGCGTGAGACACTGTGCCCAGCCTGAGAGTTGGCATTTTTACATTATTTATTTTTATTATCCATGAACATAGTATATAATTTCACTTACTCTACTATTCTTTAATGTCTTTAAAGTTTTATGATTTTCATCTAAAAATTATTTTATATCTTTTGTTAGATTTATATCTAGGTGCCTTATAACTTGTGTTGCTATTGCTAATTATATCCTTTATAAAAATTACAATTTATGCCGATGTAGCTGTATAGTTGATTTTGTACCTTCATCTTACTTGTAGCAGTATAGACTATTCCTAATTTATGATGGTTCAATTTAAGATTTTTTGATTTTATGATGAGTTTATTGGAATTTAACTTCATTGTATGTCAAAGAGCACCTGTACTTTTCATTTATTCTAATAATTCAAAGGGTCTGTTTTTGTTGTAATGTAAACAGTGATACTATCTGGAAATAAAGACGGTCTTTGCAACCTTTATAATACTTTTGTCTTGCTGCAGTGGTTAAACCCTCTAGAGTTGTACTGATGAGAAATGGTGACAGCTGGCATTCTTGTCTTTTTATTTTTATTTTAAAATGCATTTTTGGATCACATTTGCTAATTTATGTAGAATTTTTGCATCTGTGTTTCTAAGTGAGATTGGCCTACAGTTTTTCTCTCTTATACTGTCTGGGTTTGGTATCAAGATTTCAGTAACTTATTTATTTATTTATTTATTTTTTGAGACAGGGTCTCATTCTGTCACCCAGGCTGGTGTGCAGTGGCATGATAATGGCTCACTGCAGCGTCAGCCTCTCTAGGCTCAGGTGATCCTCCCACCTTAGCTCCCCAGTAGCTAGGACTACAGGTGCATGCTACCATGCCTGGCTAATTTTTGTATTTTTTGAAGAGACAAGAGTTTTGCTATGTTGTCCAGGCTGGTCTTGAACTCCTGGGCTCAAGCAGTCTGCCTGCCTTGGCCTCCCAAAGTGCTGAGATTACAGCCATCACACCTGGCCATGATTTCGCTAACTTTTTTTTTTTTTTTTTGAGACAGAGTCTCCCTCTGTCACCCAGGCTGGAGTGCAGTGGCATGATTTCAGTTCACTGTAACCTCCACCTCCTGGATTCAAGTAATTCTTCTGCCTCAGCCTCCCGAGTAGCTGGGATTACAGGCATGCGCCACCATGCCTGGCTCATTTTTGTATTTTTAGTAGAGACTGGTTTTCACCATGTTGGCCAGGCTGGTCTTGCACTCCTGACCTCAAGTTATCCGCCCACCTTGGCCTCCCAAAGTGCTGGAATTACAGGCGTGAGCTGCTGTGCCTGGCCTTTCACTGACTTTTTAAAATGAGCTGGTGACTGCTTTTTTAATTATTTGGGATAGTGTTATATAAAATAGGGGTTATGCATGCTTGGTATTTGATAGAACTTGCCTGTAAAATCATCTGGACCTGGTGTGCATCTTTTGGTGAATAGATGTCAAAGTGTAGATTCAATTTTTTTCATGATTGTAGGACCATTCAGTTTTTCCAGTTATTCAAAAACTGCAAATTTTGGTCTGATTCATTTTTCTGGGAAATTTTCCATTTCACCTAAATTTTCACATTTATCTTCACGGAGTGGTTTAATGTATTTTTATGTTTTTATAAAAGGTCTGTTTTTGGCTAGGCGCAGTGGCTTATGCCTGTAATCTCAGGACCTTAGGAGGCCGAGGCAGGCGGATCACCTGAGGTCAGGAGTTGGAGACCAGCCCGGCCAACATGTTGAAACTCTGTCTCTACTAAAAATACAAAAATTAGCCAGACGTGGTGGCGGGTGCCTGTAATCCCAGCTACTAGGGAGGCTGAGGCAGGAGAATCACTTGAACCCAGGTGGCGGAGGTTGCAGTGAGCAGTGATTGCGCCACTGCACTCCAGCCTGGGTGACAGAGCGAGACTCCGTCTCAGAAAAAAAGGGAAAAGTATTTGCGGTTTTTGCCACTAATCCTCATGGCAAAAACCACAATTAACTTTTGTACCAATCTACCATTCTGTACTCCCACCAAGAGTATACAATCGCATAACGTTGGGAGATGCTTAGGAGATTTCCTTGCTCTGTGAACATCGTAGAGCATCCTCACACAAACCTAGATGGTACTGCCTGCTACATACCTCACCACTTAGGCTGTATGGTGTAGCCTGTTGCTCCTAGGCCATGCACTTATGCAGAATCTACTGAATACAGTAGGCAGTTATAACACAGTGGTAAATACTTGTGTATTGTATTTCTTTTTTTTTTTTTTGAGACAGAGTCTCTGTCACTGAGGCTGGAGTGCAGTGACACACGATCTTGGCTTACTGCAACCTTTGCCTCCTGATTTCAAACGATTCTTCTGCCTCAGCTTCCCGAGTAGCTGGGATTACAGGCAGGCACCACCACGCCTGACTAATTTTTGTATTTTTGTTAGAGACAGGGTTTCACCATGTTGACCAGGCTGGTCTTGAACTCCTGACCTCAGATGATCTGCCTATCTCGGCCTCCCAAGGTGTTGGGATTATAGGTGTGAGCCATTGTGCCTGGCCTATTTGTGTATTTAAACATACCTAAACAGAGAAAAGGTATAGTAAAAATGCAGTATTATAATCTCATGGAACTACTGTCATACATACGATCCATTGTTGACAGAAATGTCTATGTGGTGTATGACTATATACGGTTTCAGTTACTTCACAAACTCGGTGTTACTGGTTTTGCAAATTTTAGTTATTCTGTCTGGAGTGTAGTAATATCTCATTGTGGTTTTAATTTCTCTGATGGCAAAGAGTTGATCATCGTTTTCATTAGCTTATTGGCTTTTTACATAATTTATTATGTGAAATGTTTGTCCACATAGCCTATTTTTTTAAAAAATGGATTATTTTTGCTATTGAGTTTTAGGAGTTCTTTGTACAATCTGGATACTAGTCCTTTGTCAGATAAATATGTTGTGAATATTTTCCTCTAATTTCTGGTTTGCCTATCCATTTTCTTAGTGGTGTCTTTTACTATACTAAAGTTTTAAATTTTGGTGAAGTCTAATTTATCAGTATTTTCCTTCATGATTACTACTTTTTGTGCTGTATATAAAAAAGTTTGCCTACTTTCTTAGTCACAAACATTACTCCTATGTTTTCTTCTAAAATCTTTATAGATTGAGCACAATGGCTCACTCCTGTAATCCCAGCACTTTGGGAGGCTGAGGTGGGTGGATCACCTGAGCCCAGGAGTTCAAGACCACCCTGGGCAGCATGGCGAAATCCCATCTCCACTAAAAATACAAAAACTAATTGGGTGTGGTGGTGCACACCTGTATTCCCAGCTACTTGGGAGACTGAGGTGAGAGGATCACCTGAGCCTGGGAGGTAGAGGCTGCAGTGAGCCGTGATCGTGCCACTGCACTCCAGCCTGAGCAACAGAGCCAAACCCTGTTTCAAAAAAAAGAAAGAAAGAAAGAAGGAAGGAAGGAAGGGAGGGAGGGAGGGAGGGAGGAAGGAAGGAAGGAAGGAAGGAAGGAAGGAAGGAAGGAGGGAGGGAGGGAGGGAAGGAAGGAAAAAGGAAAGAAATTAAATACTCTTAAAAAAAATAAAATCTTAAAGTTTTCACTTTTACATTTAGTACTACACTCATTCTCATTAATTTTTGTGTGTGGTATGAAGTAAGGATAGTAATGCGTTATCTCTAATTGTTATTTTTTAAATCAATACACCAAATATATCATTTTGTCCTAAATATTCCATTAGACTGATAAAACAGTTGAACTCTCTAATGATAAAATTTATTGTACCATTAATTTAGTCCAACAACATATTTTCTGAGTACCTCTTATGTGCCATGATTAGGCAATATAGTGTTTTGTTGTTGTTTTGTTTTGTTTTTGTTTTTTTTAAAGACACACAGCCCCACTTGCTTCCTAGCTGGAGAGACAGACAGCTAAATGTACAACCACAACATGATGTGCTATGTGCACTGCTAGAGATAAGCACTGGCTGCTGTAGGAACACCAGGGAGAAACTCAGCCATGCTAGTGGACCTAAGATAAGGATTCCCTGGGGTGGTGATGCTTGAGCTCACAGACTTGAAGGCCTGGTTGATGTTGGCCAAGAAGGGAGGGTAGATGTGCAAAGGCAAGAGGCGTGAGAAGACTGGCGACTGTGTTACTTTCCATTAGTTGGAGCAGATGGTACAAGGCGGAGA
Organism: Chlorocebus sabaeus; assembly: GCF_047675955.1. Taxonomy (NCBI): domain Eukaryota; kingdom Metazoa; phylum Chordata; class Mammalia; order Primates; family Cercopithecidae; genus Chlorocebus; species Chlorocebus sabaeus. The sequence goes on along the minus strand of NC_132917.1, from coordinate 42,249,914 downwards.
GTGGCAGATCTGAAGCCTTGGATGATAACTCATGAATTTTAGCTCTTATCTGTGGAGAGTTAGGAGTCAGCAATACCTCAGTACTCGGATTATTTGAGTATTGCTGCTTTTAGTACTGCGAATGTTTTTGTATTCATGGCTGTAGATTAAAACACTTAGCTTATTGTTTCAGGAAGACCTTATAGGCTAAATACTTTGAAATATCCCTACTTTGATTAAATCTTTTGTTTTGGCTGGGCTCAGTGGCTCATGGTCTGTAATCCGAGCACTTTGGGAGGCCAAGGCAGGTGGATCACTTGAGGCCAGCAGTTCTAGACCAACCTGGGCAACTTGTTTTAATGTACATATTGGAAACTTTTTGAGCGTAGAAGTATCATTGTCCTGATGTTTGCAGTGAGTACCTAGTTAAGTAAAAATAATCTGAGTTGAGCACTGGATAAATTAGTTACCTGTAGCTAGGAAATAGCAAATAATGATATCAGCATGAACTACCTCATTTTTCAAAAATGTCATTTGTTGAGGCAGCCCCCGCTGCAGCCACCACCGAGCCCGCCGCCACCACTGAGCCCGCTGCCACCGCCTCTGAGCAGAAGATGGTTATGCCTCCCACATACGCTGAACTTGGCAAATCTGCCAGGGATGTGTTCACCAAGGGCTATGGATTTGGCTTAATAAAACTTGATTTGAAAACAAAATCTGAGCCGGGTGAGTTGGCGGGCGCCTCTAATCCCAGCTACTTGGGAGGCTGAGGCAGGAGGATGGCGTAAACCTGGGAGGCGGAGCTTGCAGTGAGCTGAGATCCGGCCACTGCACTCCAGCCTGGGCGACAGATGGAGACTCCGTCTCAAAAAAAAAAAAAAAAAAAAAAAGAAAACAAAATCTGAGAATGGATTGGAACTTACAAACTCAGACTCAGTCCAACACTGAGGCCACCAAGGTGACTGGCAGCCTGCGAACCAAGTACAGATGGACCAGATATGACCTGACGATTATGGAGAAATGAAACACCACACACTGGGCACCGAGATTGCATGGAGGATCAGCTTGCATGTGGACTGAAGCTGACCTTCGATTCACCACTTCTCACCTAACGCTGGGGGGAGAAAAATGCTAAAATCGAAACCCGCTATAGGCAGGAGCGTATCAACCTGGGTTGCACTGTGGATTTTGACATCGCTGGACCTTCAATCTGGGGTGCTCTAGTGCTGGGTTATGAGGGCTGACTGGCTGGCTACTGGATGAATTTTGAGACTGCAGAGTTTTAAGAGACCCAGAGGAACTTTACTCTTGGCTACAAGACTGATGAATTCCAGCTTCATACTTATGTGAATGACAGGGCAGATTTTGGCACCTCTATTTCCCAGAGGTGAGTAAGAAGTTGGAGACTGCTGTTAAGCTTGCCTGGACATCAGGAAACAGTAACACTCACTTCAGAACAGCAGGCAAGTATCAGATGGACCCTGATGCCTGCTTCTTGGCTAAAGTGTACAACCCTAGCCTGACAGGTTTAGGATAGACTCAGATCATAAAGCCAAGTATGAAGCTGATGCTGTCAGCTCAGCTGGATGGCAAGAACGTCCATGCTGGTGGCCATGAGCTTGGTTTAGGACTAGAATTTCAAACACAAACGAATACTGTACAGTTGTTTAATTTTAACTATTCTGCAGTATAGCTACCGTCAGAATTTAATGTATCTTTTAACATATATCTGAGATGCAAGTATTGCTAAATTTCATGCTAGACCTCCAGGTTAAAGATGATTCGAAAAGAGTGCTACCTTTTCAGAGATACAGAAGAAACCCAATTCCAAAAAAGGTCCTTTTAGCTGTAGACTTGGGGGGAATTTGGTAGCCCTTCTAGAGATGCCAGGTTTTAAAAAAATCTAGAAATGGCTGCAAGTGGAAGCTGATTATGTATAGGTACTTTGTAAATTTGTATTGAATAAATGAATGAAACTGTAACTTTCTGATAATTGAACCTTGGTTTCCTAACCCCAGTAGATGAGAGGCTCATTGCATCATGGTGTGTACAAATTCACCTGACGAAGACTTTTTTATTTTATTTTATTTATTTATTTATTTTTGAGACAGAGTCTCACTCTGTCGCCCAGGCTGGAGTGCAGTGCTGTGATCTCAACTCACTGCAACCTCCGCCTCCGGGGTTCAAGTGATTCTTGTGCCTCAGCCTCTCCAGTAGCTAGGATTACAGGCACATGCCACCATGCCCTGGTAATTTTTGTATTTTTAGTAGAGACAGGGTTTAAACATGTTGACCAGGCTGTTCTCCAACTCTTGACCTCAAGTGATCCAAAGTGCTGGGATTACAGGCGTGAGCCACCGCACCCGGTTAAGGGACCTTTTTAGACAGATCTTCATGGCCTGTTTCCATCCCAGTCCTTCATCACCTCTCTTATACCAAAAGGTCTGCAGGGTGTGACAGCTGCTTCTGTTGTACCATTTTGGGGTGGAGAGGGTGGATCTGATGAAGCCAGTAATTCAGTACTGAATTCCTTCTTGTGTTGTGCTTTTTTGCCCTTGCACCAGAGTATGAAATAGCTTCCAGGAGCTCTCGCTATAAGCTGGGGAGAGGTTGTGTGATTGTAATCACATGGTGACAACACTTAGAATCTAAATTGGACTTCTGTTGCATTCTCACCACTCAATTTATTTTTTAGCAGTTTAATGGGTACATTTTAGAGTCATATTGTGTGGAATTAGATCCTCCCCTTCAAGTGCTGTAATTAACATCACTTAAAATAAAACTTGAATAAAATATTGAAACCTCAAAAAATTAAAAATATCATTTGTTGATATTCATCTTCCCAAGTTGTTCTGTAGATAAAAACTATCTTGAAGCAAAAATGGTAAAATACTCTTAAATAAAAGAATTGTTATAACTTTTTGTAAGATGATCTTGTTTGAAGAGGTAGATCTTGATATCCTTTCCAGTCTCATAATTATTTTACTAATGAATTGCCAGTTAAATAAAAAGGAATAGAACCCACGTGGTAGTCATATATGGAATAGGAACAGATTATTGAGATTGATCTTCTTGTAGCATTATTTAAACAAATACGTGTACGCTGGGGTAGTGGTGAAGGTGCAGGAAGGGATTGTGGCACCTGAAGATTAAGGGGGCCCACCCAGAGTGGAGAGTGTGGGGCCAGGGACCACAGGTGATGTCAGGCCTGAGTTTCTGCTGCTGTCATCTCTGGAAAGTTTTTAGCAGTGGGTGTCAGAACCACAGATTTTTGATCCCTTTGCCTGTATGTATATGTCCCCTACAGCAGGGTAGTCTTCTGAAAAAACACTCCCTGGCTCTGGTGAAGAGAAGCACATCCTGATTTCTGGGTCAGTCGGAAAGAGATGATGTCTCTGACTCTCGAGAGCCTCAGGCAAGGCACACACAGAAATACCTCTAGTTTGTCCACGGAGCAGGTTCAGAGCTAAGGGAAAAGCAGCCCAAGCCCTCTATTAGAGGGTAATGAACATGAACACTGATACATGGGGTGGATGAAATTCTTTATGTAAATTAGCTCCTAGAAGATGATATCTACCTTTTTATCAGTTAAGAAAATCAAAGGGGCCGGGCGCGGTGGCTCAAGCCTGTAATCCCAGCACTTAGGGAGGCCGAGACGGGCGGATCACGAGGTCAGGAGATCGAGACCATCCTGGCTAACACGGTGAAACCCCGTCTCTACTAAAAATACAAAAAACTAGCCGGGCGAGGTGGCGGGCGCCTGTAGTCCCAGCTACTCCGGAGGCTGAGGCAGGAGAATGGCGTGAACCCGGGAGGCGGAGCTTGCAGTGAGCTGAGATCCGGCCACTGCACTCCAGCCCGGGCTACAGAGCAAGACTCCGTCTCAAAAAAAAAAAAAAAAAAAAAAAAAAAAAAAGACAATCAAAGGAATAGTCAGAGGGGCCATTTTTTGTAGTAAGATATTTCGAGGTACCTTTTGTTTTCTTCACTTGCCGTTCCATTTAGGGGAAGCCTAAAACACTGGGCAGTGGCCCAGTGTCGCGCACCTGTTTAATCTATGTAGGGCATCTGCTCACATCTGTGTTTTGTTTTGTTAACTTTTTAAATGTAATTGCTTTCACTTCATCAGGTATCTGGCACTTTCCTGATTTTGCTTGTGCTGGTCTTTCCATGCCAAATTAAATTGCCACTTTCTCAAAGAAACCTTCCGTCATCTCCCAGATGAAGAAGAACTTATCTTCTTCTGAACTTAGCACACATCAATTATAGCTTTTATTACTTTCTACATTCTATTTTTGAGTTTTTAAGGATAGGTTTGTTGTTAGGGAGGGTATATCTTACCCTTTGCTGGGTTGCAGATTTTCAGTCTGTTTTATCTTCTTTTTAAAATCCTTTTATTTTGAAATGATTTAACAATTATTAATTAATTAATTTACCTATTTATATTTAGAGACAGAGTCTTGCTTTGTTGCCCAGGCTGGAATGCAGTGGTACAATCATGACTCACTGCAGCCTCAAACTCCTGGGTACGGGCAATTCTCCCACCTCCTGAGTAGCTAGGGCTACAGGCATGCGCTATCATGCCTGCTATTTTTTTTTTTTGTAGAGATGGGGGTCTCACTATGTTGTCCATGCTGGTCTCGTACTCCTGGCTTCAAGAAGTCCTCCCATCTCAGCCTCCCAAAGTGCTGGGATTACAGATGTGAGCCACTTTGCCTGGCTTGAAATAGTTTTACACTCACAAGAAGTTGCAAAAACAGCAGAGAGAGTTCGGTTTTACTCTTCATCTGGTTTCCCCAGTGATAACATCTTTTTTTTTTTTTTTTTTGAGATGGGGTCTTGCTCTGTTGCCCAGGCTGGAGTGCAGTGGTGCGATCTCAGCTCACTGCAAACTCCACCTCCCAGCTTCACACCATTCTCCCACCTCAGCCGCCTGAGTAGCTGGGACTACAGGTGTCCGCCACCATGCCTGGCTAATTTTTTGTATTTTTAGTAGAGACAGGGTTTCACCATGTTAGCCAGGATGGTCTCCATCTCCTGACCTCCTGATCTGCCTGCCTCATCCTCCCAAAGTGCTGGGATTACAGGCGTGAGCCACTGCGCCCAGCTGATAACATCTTACATAACTATGCTTAAGTTCTATCTTTAATTTATCTTTATACACCTCTCTGTGGCCTGACATACAGTAGGCACTCACTCATGAGCTTTGTTGCGTGATGAATGAATTAATGGGCTCCATGGGCTTACAGCCACATCCAAGTTAATATGTCATCCCATCCTGACTCCAGGACATTGCATCATCCTGGCTACAAGTGACCTGTCTCAGGAGACTCAGACTGAAGCCATGCACATTTCGTGCCTCCTTTGTGCACACTAGTTGACTTGCCAGGCAGGGAGGGTGAGAAAGGACTCTGGGATAAATGCACAATCTGAGATTTATTTCAAAATAGGACATGAGAGAAGTAGATGAGGGTGTGGAGCGGGGCGGAACTGGCTTTGGGCCGATGGTGAATGGGGCTGGGTATTTGGGGGGTCATAATACCATAATGCCATTCTGTCTTCTCTCTCGCTCTCTTTTTTTTGAGACGGAGTTTTGCTCTTGTTGCCCAGTCTGGAGCGCCATGGCGCGATCTTGGCTCACTGTAACCTCCACATTCCGGGTTCAAGCGATTCTCCTGCCTAAGCCTCCCGAGTATCTGGGATTACAGGCACGTGCCACCACACCCAGCTAATTTTGTATTTTTAGTAGAGTCGGGGTTTCACCATGTTGGTCGGGCTTGTCTCGAACTCCTGACCTCAGGTAATCCACCCACCTTGGCCTCCCAAAGTGCTGGGATTTCAGGCATCCGGCCATTCTGTCTTCTCTTGTGTGTTGAATGGTCTCAGTTCTTCATCTCTAAAGGTTTAAGAAACAGAAGCCTACCACAATGACATAATATCAAAACTGTTTCTTCCTGAGGTTCTTGTGTTTGTTTGTTTTTTTAAGTAATGGGGTCTCCTATGTTGCTTCTTTCTGAGGTTTTAGAGTCTGTCTCTACAAACTCACACTAGCGGGACAGAGCTCCTTGCAAGACAGTACCTCAGGCTACACTGCAGACACTACAATGCACTTAAGTCATGTATTTGGGTTGAATATTGAATTATGCCAAAAGGAGTTGAAGAAGATAAGGGTTATTTGTAGTAATTGCCTGTAATTTTTCACAGAAACACACTTTGGTGGAGATTTATGTATGATGGATAGCGTGTCTTAGCAGGACAGGTATTGTTGTCTTTGCATTTGCAGTCAGAAACTTGGTTGTTTCTTTGTAGACAGTCATCAGTCCCTGTTTCCCAATAAAGAGAGAATGTGGATCTGGTACCTCTGTTGCCAAAACAGAGGACAGAGGAACCACAGAGGGTAAACTGTGTTTAGGAGGCAGAAGCCAGATTCCTTAGGCAAGGGTGATAGCCCCGTGTTCCTGTGTGCTAAGGGAAAGTGAGAAAAGCAAAGGTGGAGGTGATTGCAGGAAGAAAAGAGATCCGGTAGAATAATAGCAGGCCCTTAAAAACTGTGGGAGGGGTCGGGCGCAATAGCTCAAGCCTGTAATCCCAGCACTTTGGGAGGCCGAGACGGGCGGATCACGAGGTCAGGAGATCGAGACCATCCTGGCTAACACGGTGAAACCCCGTCTCTACTAAAAAATACAAAAAACTAGCCGGGCGAGGTGGCGGGCGCCTGTAGTCCCAGCTACTCCGGAGGCTGAGGCAGGAGAATGGCGTGAACCCGGGAGGCGGAGCTTGCAGTGAGCTGAGATCCGGCCACTGCACTCCAGCCTGGGCGACAGAGCGAGACTCCGTCTCAAAAAAAAAAAAAAAAAAACCGGGGGAGGAACCCAGCTCTCTGTGGCCAATCCCAATGACTTTGAGTGAACTTTTCATTCATCGTTATCCTCGTCCTGCCATGCCACATGTCCTAATGAAATGGCCATCCAAACGTGAGCATGAGGAAACAAAATGGTATCAAGTGAGGAATGTAAAAATTAACACACACATTGACTGTAGCTGTATAGGGACATCCATGAATCCCAGGCGTGATTCAAGGTATGACTTAGTCAGTGAGTACATATGTTTTGTTTGTTTAAAATTTATTTATTTATATATTGAGATGAGGGGTTTCACTATATTGCTCAGGCTGGTTTTGAAGCCTGAGCTCAAGTGATCTTCCTTCCTCAGCCTTTCAGGTAGCTGGGAGACTACAGGTGCGTGCCACCACACCTAGCTGTTTACATTTTTTTTTCTTTTTTTTTTTTAGAGATAGAGTCTCACTCTGTTGCCCAGGCTGGAGTGCAGTGGTGTGATCATAGCTCACTGCAGCCTCGAACTTGGGATCACAGGCATGAGCCACTGTGCCCAGCCTTGCGTGTGTGTGTGTGTGAGATCTGCTTGCCTTGGCCTCCCCAAGTGCTAGGATTATAGGCATGAGCCACTGTGCCTGGCCAGCCTTGTAAATATTATTAACCTGTCATTTATTATCTGTGTGACATGATTTAGTTACTTCTCTCTTTTTTTTTTTGAGACAAAGTCTCTGTGTCGCCCAGCTGGAGTACAGTGGCACAATCACAGCTCACTTTAGCTTCAACCTTCCCGGGCTCAAGGAACCCTTTTACCTCGGCCTTCCAGGTTGCTGGGAGTACAGGCACGTGCCCCCATGCTTGGCTAATTTTTTTTTTTTCTGTATTTTGCAGAGATGGAGTTTCGTCACATTGCCCAGGCTGGTCTTGAACTCAGGGCTCAGGCAGTCTGCCGTTCTTGGCCTCCCAAAGTGCTGGGATTACAGGCATGAGCTACTGCACTTGGCCACTAGTTACTTCTCTTTGGCTTAGTTTCCTCATTTGTAGGTGGGGATCATAACAAAACCTATTGCATACATTTGTGAGAATTAAATGAATTAGTATGTAAATTTATAGAAAGATGTTTGGAACTTGAATAAGTGTTCAATTATGGTTTTCATTTATTATTGATCTAGGTTGGTAGATAAAGAGGTACGAATGGTATAGATTTTTTCTCTGTAAGATAATTAAAGTGTGTAAGAAAAATATCATGTTTTTTTCTTTCAAAAAACCCTACTTTTTTTTTTTTTTTCCCATTTAACCAATTGTTGTGGAGAAAAACTCTTATAAGGACATGAAAGACTCTAGGTAATGAAGTGGCTGTTGATGTGCAGTTTGTTGGAAATTTTTATTGTGCTTCGTGTTATTACATTGTACATGCCTGTTAGAAATGTGATTGGAAATGCTTTGTACATTTAAATCCAAAGGCTTCGAGTAAGAAGGGTAACTTTTCCTTTTGTGGCACTCCTGGGGTTGTTAAGGCTGATTTAAGCTGCTGCTGACTCGATTGTGGTGATTGCTCTTCTAGTTGGGCATACTTTTTACTTTCTTTTAGAATGTTTTGAAATTGGACTTGAACTGAACTCCTTTTGTAAATGGAAGGCTCTGAGCTCAGATATGGTTTGTGATAATAATAATAATGGTCACAATCTTTTTTGTTGTTGTTGTTTTTTGAGACTGGTCTTACTCTTGCTTAGGCTGGAATATAGTGGTGCGATCATGGCTCACTGCAGCCCTGGGCTCAGGTGTGCCTCCTCAGCCTCCCAAGTAACTGGGACTGCAGGCACGCACCATCATGCCTGGCTAATTTTTGTATTTTTTGTAGAGATAGGGTTTTGACATGTTGCCCAGACTGATCTCCAACTACTAAGCTCAAGTGATCCTCCTGCCTTGGCCTCCTAAAGTGCTGGGCTTAACAGGTGTGAGCCTCTGCACCGGGCCGTATTATTTTTGGAGGACTTAAAAAGTGATTGCAGTCTATGCCTTTCATCTTATACTGATGTGTCAATATTTATGGCTTCAAAGAAGTTATAAATACATTTCATTTTTTCCCTGCCAAAACTGTTAAGTTTTATCTTAAAATTCTATTCCAGTGTAAATATAATTAATAAGTAACAAAATTATTGGTGTTTGGATTCATATAACATTTCCTTATTTTATATCCTTACACATTGTGATATTGTACTGTATTTAAAATATACTATATATTATTTTAAATGTATTATAATTATATATGCACATAATATAGGTATATAATAAATACACGTGCATTACTTTAGGTGGTTTTCTGTGTTGGTCTATTGCTTGTGTAATTCATTTAGCTTTTTCCAGTCAGCTATTCAGACTCAGCTTTCAGCTGTGCATATATATATATATATATATACACACACACACACACACGTAATTTTTTTATTTTTTATTTTTGTTTTTTTCAAGAGACAGGATTTTGGTCTGTTGCCTAGTCTGGAGTATAATGGTACAGTCATAGCTCACTGCAGCCTCAAGCTGCTGGGCCCAAGTGATCCTCCCACCTCAGCCTCCCAAGTAACTGGACTACAGGCACATGCCCCACGCTGGCTAATTTTTTGAAAATTTTTAGTAGAGATGAGATCTGACTATATTGTGAGATCTCACCATATTCCAAGATCTCCTGGGCTCAAGCAATTCTCCTGCCTTGGCCTCCCAAAATGTTAGGATTACAGACATGAACCATTGGGGCCAGCCACAGCTGTTTTGTGTATTAATTTTCATAGTTGTCCTTGTAATATTAAATTTTAATCAGGTTCTGTTTGGTATTAATGACAGGAACAGTCTCCTTTAATTCTTCTGAGGTTAAGCAGAATGTAAGTCAAAAATTAATTAATGTCAAAGCACTGTCTTTGTTTTTGTTTTTCCATTGACCCCATGGGTGGTGTGGCTGAGCAGTCTAACGTGCTGGGTGTGGTGGCTCACGTGTGTAGCCTCTAGCACTTTGGGAGGCCAGGAGTTTAAGACCAGCCTGAGCAACATAGCGAGACCTCAGCTCTACAAAATATAAAGAACATAAAAAATAAAAACGTTGTGGATTAAGGCTTTAGCCTCCTTGGGGGCATAGATTTGAATTCCACCACTGCTCATATGTTTGCTCTTTAAAATTGTAGTAAAATACACATAATATAAAATTTGCCATCTTAACCATTTTTAAGTATACCGTTTAGTGGTGTTAAGTATAATATATTCATATTGTTATGAAACAGATCTTCAGAGCTTTTTCATCTTGCAAATCTGAAGCTTTGTACCCATCAAACCACTCTTCTCTTTTACCTTTTTCCAACTGCCTGTAACTACCATCTTACTTTCTGTTTCTGTGAATTTGAGTACTTTAGATACCTCATATAAGTGGAATCACATAGTATTTGTCTTTTTGTGACTGGCGTATTTCACTTAACGTAATGTCTTCAAGGTTCATCCATGTAACAGGATTTCCTTTTTTTGTTGTTTTTTTGTTTTTTTTTGAGATGGAGTCTTGCTCTTTTGTCCAGGCTGGAGTACAATGGCACGATTTCGGCTCACCGCAACCTCTGCCTCCCCAGTTCAAGTGATTCTCCTGCCTCAGCCTCCCGAGTAGCTTGGATTATAGACACCCACCACCACACCTGGCTAATTTTTGTGCTTTTAGTAGAGACAAGGTTTCGCCATGTTGGCCAGGCTGGTCTCGAACTCCTTACCTCAGGTGATCTGCCCGCCTCAGCCTCCCAAAGTGCTAGGATTACAGGCATGAGCCATCGCCCCCAGATTGATTTTCTTTCTTTTTTTTTTTTTGCGGTGGAGTTGTCGCTCTGTCGCCCAGGCTGGAGTGCAGTGGTGCGATCTCTGCTCACTGCAAGCTCTGCCTCCTGGGTTGACACTATTCTCCTGCCTCAGCCTCCCGAGTATCTGGGACTACAGCCGACCGCCACCACGCCCGGCTACTTTTTTTTTTTTTTTTGTATTTTTAGTAGAGACGGGGTTTCACCATTGTTAATCAGGATGATCTCGATCTCCTGACCTCATGATCCACCCGCCTTGGCCTCCCAAAGTGCTGGGATTACGGGTGTGAGCCACCGCACCCAGCCAATTTTCTCTCTTTTTAAGGCTGAATAATATTCCACTGTATATATATATTTCTGTGTTGTTTTTGTGTGTGTGTGTGTGTGACAGAGTCTTGCTCTGTCACCCAGGCCTGGAGTGCCGGGGTGCAATGTTGGCTAACTGCAACCTCTGCCTCCCGATTCAAGCAATTCTCCTGCCTCAGCCTCCCAAGTAGCTGGAATTACAGGTGCATGCCACCATGCCCAGCGAATTCTATATGTATTTTATATATATATATATTTTTAGTAGAGATGGGGTTTTGCCATGTTGTCCAGGCTGGTCTTGAACTCCGTGACCTCAGGTGATCCACCCACCTCAGCCTCCCGAAGTGCTGGGAAATGAGCCACCACGCCCAGCTATATTCCAATTTTCTTTATTCTTTTGTCAGTGGACATTTAGATTGCTTCCACATCTTAACTATTGTCAGTAATGCTTCCTTTGTATTTGTGAACGTGGGTGTGCAAATATTTCTTTAACACCCTGCTTTCAGTTGTTTTGGATATGTACCCAGAAGAGTGATTACTGCAGCATGTGATATTTCTATTTTTAATTTTTTGAGGAACCTCCATACTGTTTTGCATAGTGGATGCACCCTTTTACAATCCTACCAACAGTGCTGTAGACACTCGTGCTTTCTGGTGTGATTTTTTTTTTTTTTTGTATAGTAGTCATCCTGTAGGTATAAAATGATACCTCATTGTGGTTCTGATTTGCATTTCTCTGATGATTAATAATGTTGAGCATCTTTTCATATGCTCATCAGCCTTATTAACTTTTGAGAAATATCAAATCCTTTGTCCAGGACAGTCTCTTAAATAAATGGTGCTGAGAAAACTGGACATCCATATGCAAAAGAAACTAGACCCTTTATCTCACTATATAAAAAAAACAAATCAAACTGGATTAATGACATAAATCTAAGACCTCAAACTATGAAACTACTGCACAAAAACATTGGGGAAAATCTCCGGGACATTGGAGTAGGCAAAGATTTCTTGAGCAATATCCCACCAACATAGGCAACCAAAGCAAAAGTGAACAAATGGGATCATACCTAATTAAGAAGCTTCTTCACAGCAAAGGAAAGAATCAACAAAGTGAAGATACAACCCACAGAATGGGAGAAAATATTTGCAAACTACCCATCTGACAAGGGATTAAAAACCAGAACATATAAGGAGCTCAGACAACTCTATAGGAAAAATATCTAATAAATTGATTTAAAAATGGGCAAAAAATCTGAATAGATATTTCTCAAAAGAAGACATACAAATGGCAAACAGGTATATGGAAAAGGTGCTCAGCATCATTGATCATCAGAGAAGTGCACATCAAAACTACAATGAAATATCATCTTACTCTAGTTAAAATGGCTTTCATCCAAAAGACAGACAATAACAAATGCTGGCGAGGATGTGGAGAAAAGGGATCCCTCGTATACTGTTAGTGGAAATGTAAATTAGTACAACCACTATGGAGAACAGTTTGGAGGTTCCTTAAAAATCTGAAAATAGAGCTACCATATGATCCAGCAATCCCACTGTTGAGTGGGTGTTTACCCAACAGAAAGGAAATCAGCATATCAGAAAGATGCGTGCACTCCCATGTTTGTTGCAGCGCTATTCATGTTAGCCAAGATTTGGAAGCAACCTAAGTACCATCAACAAATGAATGCGGCCGGGCATGGTGGCCCATGCCTGTAATCCCAGCATTTTGGGAGGCTGAGGCAGGCAGATCGCTTGAGGTCAGGAGTTCGAGACCAGCTTGGCCAACATGGCGAAACCCCATCTCTACTAAAAATACAAAAATTAACCAGGCATGGTAGCATGCACCTGTAGTCCCAGCTACTCAGGAAGCTGAGGCAAGAGAATCACTTGAACCCTGGAGGCGCAGGTTGCAGCGAGTCTTGATCATACCACTGCACTCCAGCCTGGATGACAGAGCAAGACCCCATCTCAAAACAAAACACACACACACACACACACACACAAACCCAGATGAATGTATAAAGAAAATGTGGTACATATACACAATGGAGTACTATTCAGCCATAAAAAAGAATGAGGTCCTGCCATGTGCAACAACATGGATAGAACTGGAGGTCATTTTGTTAAGTGAAATAAATCAGGCACAGAAAGACAAACTTCTTGTGTTCTCACTTATTTGCGGGAGCTAAAAATGAAAACAATTGAACTCATGAATGTAGAGAGTAGAAGGATGGTTACCAGAGGCTTAGACGGTTAGCAGTGGTGGTGGGGAAGTGGGTATGGTTAATGGTTACAAAAAAATAGTTAGAAAGAATGAGTAAGACCAGGTATTTGCTAGCACGACAGGGTGACTGTAGTAAAAAAATAATTTAATCTTACATTTCAAAATAACTAAGAAAGTATAACTGGATTGTTTGTAACACAAAGGATAAATGCCGGAGGTGAATTTGAGGCTGCAGGGAGCTATGACTGCACCACTATGCTCTAGCATGGGTGACAGAGCAAAATTCTGTCTCTTAAAAAATATATATATATATATATATATATAATATATAAAATATATATATATATATTTTTTACCACCCCATTTACCCTGATGTGATTATTATGCATTGCATGCCTGTATCAAGATATTTCATGTAACCTATAAATATATACACCTACTGTGTACCCATGAAAATTTAAAAAATTAATCTAAAAAATCCTTTGCTCATTTTTTAATTGGGTTGATTTTTTTTGTTGTTACTGAGTTGCAGGAATTCTTTGTATATCCTGTAGGTTAACTCTTAATCAGACACATGACTTGCAAATATCTTCTCCCATTCTGTAGGTTGCCCTTTCACTCTTGATTGTATCTCTGTTGTTGTTGTTGTTGTTTTTGTTTTTGTTTTTGAGGTAGGGTCTCACTCTGTTGCCCAGGCTGGAGTGTAGTGGCAAGATCATGGCTCAATGCAGCCTTGACCTCCTGGGCTCAGGGGATCCTCCCACCTCAGCTTCCCAAGTAGCTAGGACTACAGGCACACACCACCACTCCCTGCTAATTTTAATTAATTGATTAATTTTGAGGCAAAGTCTTGCTCTGTCGTCCAGGTTGGAGTGCAACGGCACGGTCTCAGCTCACTGCAACTTCCACCTCCTGGGTTCAAGCGGATACTCCTATTTCAGCCTCCTGAATAGCTGGGATTAGAGGTGTGCACCACCAAGCCCAGCTAATTTTTTATATTTTTAGTAGAGATGGGGTTTTACCAGGTTGGCCAGGCTGCTCTCGAACTCCTGATCAAGTGATCCACCTGCCTCAGCCTCCCAAAGTGCTGGGATTACAGGCATGAGCCACTGTGCCTGGCCCCCTGCTAATTTTAAAACATTATTTGTAGTAGAGACGGAGTCTTGCTTTGTTGTCCAGGCTGGTCTTAAACTCCTGGGCTCAAGGAGTCCTCCCACTTCAGCCTCCGAAAGTGCTGAGATTACGGGTGTATGTCACTGCCCCTGGCACACACACAAAAAATTCTGTTCTAATGTAAACCCTGGAGACCAAATGATTGACATATAATATCATTTAATCTTTTTTTTTTTTTTTTGAGTTGGAGTCTTGCTCTGTCACCCAGATTGGAGTGCAGCTGTACTGTCTCAGCTCACTGTGACCTCTGCCTTCTAGGTTCAAGCAATTCGCCTGCCTCAGTCTCCCGAGTAGCTGGGATTACAGGCATCCGCCACCATGCCCAGCTAATTTTTGTATTTTTGGTAGAGACAGTGTTTCACCATGTTGGCCAGGCTGGTCTGGAACTTCTGACCTCAAGTGATACGCCCACCTTGGCCTCCCAAAGTGCTGGGATTACAGGTGTGAACCACTGTGCCAGGTCCCATTTAATCTTATCAATGGACATTGTCATAAAATCATTTGCATTTCCAAATGCTCCTTGTAGCTTTAAAACCTTATAGATGGGGGTTTCGTTACCTGTGTAATTGCAGCTTCTTAGTTGTGTGACCTTCGAAAAGTGCTTAACCTTTCAGTCTCAATACTGTCATCTGTAAAGTGTAGGTACTAGGGGAAATGCCTATTTCATAGACTTCTTGAAAGGGATCAGATGAGATGATATCTGTAAAGTGTTTGGCATAGTGGCATAGTGCTCAACTGAAAGGCATCAGTCAGTGGCGAATATTTTTATTAGGCATACATTCATCAACATCTAGATGTTTGAACCTCAGAAGAAATCAGAATGGGCTTCAAAGGAATGTGATGTCTCTTCATATCTTTAGTTACTTTTTTCCTGTTTAATTTTACAGAAGTAACCTCCGGGAGTACCAGTTGTTTGCTCTTGTGTTCAGTGAACAGTACTCGGTTTTTCAGCAGTTGTCAGTGGTGGCATTGGTGAGAGTGCCATTTGGAAACATGAGGAGTTTTGGCAGGCTTGGTGGTGTTTGTTGCTAGAGACTGCCTTGGTGTAATTGAAGGTGAAAGTGATGCCTGGAGTTTCTCACTGATTCATCCCTTTGGCGTGGAATTCTGAATAAACTGCATCTGACCTAGGGTGTGGGCAGGCAGAACCCTGAGGACCTTGTTACAGACGAGCTTACTTCTTTGAAATTCCCTTACTGAGGGATTGTTCCACACCATTTGGATTTCCTCCTTCTTAGTCTTAACAACTTTGGCTGCTGCTGGAAATAATTAGACAGAAAATGTTCTGGTATTTTTGGCACAATTGACATTTTTACTCTTCTGAAATTAATAGAATCTTAGGATTTTAGAACTGAGAAGGTCCTTAGAAGATGTGTATAAATCTGCCTCTTGATGGTGAGGCTTGTCCTTCAGAACGGAAAGAGCGCAGAGCCTTTGACATCAAGCCCAGTGCCCTTGCTTGTGTCTGGCTAGAGAAGAGACAGAGTATGTTAGCTGGAGAACTGGTACATCTTACCCACAAGCCAATCTAAGGAAACTATTATTATCACTGCTGTGTGCTCCTGCAATCCCTTTTAAGTGCACATCTTACTACTACCTACTATATTTACCAGTTTACTACCTAGGATAGCAACCAATTGAGAAATCCCAGACTGGGTGCGGTGACTCAGGCCTTTAATTCCAGCACTTTGGGAGGCCAAGGCAGGTGGATAACTTGAGGCCGGGGGTTCAAGACCAGCCTGGCCAACATGATGAAACGTCATCTCTCCTAAAAATACAAAACTTAGCCAGGTGTGGTGGTGCGCACCTGTAATCCCAGCTACTTGGGAAGCTGAGGCAGGAGAATTGCTTGAGTCCAGGAGGTGGAGGTTGCAGTGAGCTGACATCACACCACTGTGCTCCAGCCTGGGCGACAGTAAGACCCTGTCTCAAAAAAAAAAATAAAACAAAAAAGAAATCTCAGTGGCTTAACACAACAGCAGACTTTTTTTTTTTTTTTTTCCAATGATAGTAAGTACTTTAGGTTTTACAGAGCTATATGGTCTCTGTCATGACTACTCAACTTTGCCGTGAAATCTGCCATCGACAGTGTGTAAATGAGTGAGCATGGCTGTGTTCCAATAAAACTTTATTTATGGCCACTGAAATTCAAATTTTATATAATTTGTACACGTCATAAAGAATGTTATTTTTTAGATTTCTTTTCTTCCCCCAATCATTAAAAAATATGAAAAAATAAAATTCATGTTGGAGGAGCAAGTACTTATGAATAACCAGGACAATCTTGAAAAGGAAGAACACAAGTGAGTGATACATTCAACTGGATATCAAAACAAAGTACACTCATTTCTCAGTACACATAGGATGTTGGTTCCAGGACCCCCCACATATACCAAAATCTGTACATACTGAAGTCCCTCAGTGGGCCGTGGGAAACCCAAGTATATGAAAAATTGGCCGTCTGTATAAGCGTGTTTTACTTCCTGCGAATACTGTATTTTTGGTCACATTTAGTTGAAAAACTGCCTATAAGTGGATCCTTGTGATCAAACCCATGCTATTCAAGGGTCAACTGTAATGAAAATTGACAGTAGCATAGTATAAGATAGAATGGATTGATCAGATATACCTGAGTGAAGTTCTAAACTTTCCACTCTGGAAAGTGGAAAATCCAGAATTTTACTTAGGTATGATTGGTAATTTAATGTATGATAAAAACCACCATTTTAAACCAGTGGGGGAAAAAAATTAGGAACCATTCTTAGGTTGCGTGCCATACCAAAAAAAAAAAAAAAAAAAAAAGTGGGAAGTGGGCAGGATTTCGACCCCAGGCTATAGTTTGCCAAACCCTGTTACGAAGAAATTTATAGGCAAAGGCTCTGGAATCATTTTCCAAAACTGGTATTTCAAGGAACAGTAGTCCTGGCCTGATACTCTTAAGGATATTCCTACTGTTTCTAAGCAGATTAAAGCCTTTGTGAGCAAAGGATACAGACAGGTCACAGAGCAGGCCCTTAAACATGTGCAAAGATGCTCAATATCCCTCAAAATAAGTTAGCACTTTTCATCTCTCAGAGTGGCGGAGACCTCCAAGTTCAACAATACTTTACATTTAGTGAGGCCATGGGGAATAGACACTCCTATGCATTGCCTGTGGGTGGGTAATTTAGTACAACCTCTGTAGGGGTAGCTTGGCAAGATCTATCAAAATTACAAACACATATGTGTCTTCTTTGATCCAGTAATTTCAAGTCTCAGATTTATATATCTGCTCTTGATATACATGATATACAAATAAAATGATATACAAATAAAAGTATTCATTGCATTGGCTGGGCTTATGCCTGTAATTCCAGTGCTTTGGAAGGCCAAGGTGGGCAGATTGCTTGAGCCCAGGAGTTCAAGACCATTCCAGGCAACATAGCAAGACCCCATCTTTACAAAAAGTAAAATAAAATAAAAAAAAATAAAAAGTAAATTAGCCACGTGTGGTGGTACATGCCTTAGTCCCAGCTACTTGGGAGGCTGAGGTGGGAGGATCACTTGAGCCTAGGCGTTCGAGGCTGCAGTGAGCTGTGATGGTGCCCCTGAACGCCAGCATGATTGACAGGAATAAGACCCTGTTTCAGAAAAAAAAAAAAAAAAAAAGAATATTCATTGCATCATTGTTAATGTTCATCCGGTGGACTGGTTAAATAAATCACAGTACATTCAGTGTAACACTGTGTCACCATGTTTAAGAAATGAGGGAGCTCTCTATTTACTAATTTGGAATGATCTCCATGATATATTAACCAAACGAGGTGGGACAATTAGTGTAACATGCTACTATTTGTGTAAAAGGAGATACATACATATATATGTGTGTATATATGTATCTGTATATCTATACATGTATATACATACATATACACACATAAGTAAAAAATTTTGTTTGTTTGTACATACATCAAATAGCTCCAAAAAGATGCATAAGAAAGTGATGATATTTGTTGACTCCAGGGCGGGGAACTGGGTGACTAAAATAGGGTGAAACGTGAGACTTTTCCCTTCCCCTTCCTTTTTTTTTTTTTTTTTTTTTTTTTTGAGGAAGGTGTGCTGTCTGTCACACAGGTGGGAGTGCAGTGGTGTGGTCATGACTCACTGCAGCCTCAACCTCCTGGGCTCAAGCAATCCTCCTGCCTCATTTTTTTGTAGAGAGGAGGCCTCACTATGTTTCCCAGGCTGGTCTTGAACTCCTGGGCTTAAGCAATTCTCCCACCTCGGCCTCCCAAAGTGCTGGGATTACAAGTATGAGCCACTATGCCTGGCCTGAGACTTTTCTTTCTATACTCTTTTCTTTTTTAATCATGTGATTAATTAATTAATTAATTTATTTTTTGAGATGGAATCTCGCTCTGTCGCCCAGACTGGAGTGCAGTGGCGCAATCTCGGCTGAATGCAGGCTCCCCCTCCTGGGTTCACACCATTCTCCTGCCTCAGCCTCCCCAGTAGCTGGGACTACAGGCGCCCGCCACCACGCCCAGCTAATTTTTCGTATTTTTAGTAGAGACGGGGTTTCACCATGTTAGCCAGGATGGTCTCGATCTCCTGACCTTGTGATCCTCCCACCTCGGCCTCCCAAAGTGCTGGGATTACAGGTGTGAGCCACTGCACCCGGCCAAAATCATGTGATTTAAACCATGTGAATGTGAATACCTATTCAGAAAATAAAAGTTAATAAATAAAGTTAATCTTTACAGCCCTGTAAAGCCCTACAATAGGGAAACATGGTTAATTGTATTTATTCATTTCTATGAGTAACATCAAGTACCACTTGTGTTCTGTGGAATGCACTTTGAGTAATTCTTTTCAAAATGTTGCCCCACCTGCTCTCCTCCCACTTACTCCAGTTTCTTCTCTCTCCATTGTACTTCTCATGTTTGGGTTTAAGTTAGTGGTGAGAAAGAATTATGTGGAGAAAAACAAGTGATGGTATAATAATTATAACTTTTAATTCAGAATTTAAAAAATTTTGGGTTGGGCATAGTGGCTCATGCCTGTAATTCCAGCACTTTGGGAGGCCGAGGTGGGCGGATCCCTTGCGGTCAGAAGTCCAAGACCAGCCTGGCCAACGTGGTGAAACCCCGTCTCTACTAAAAATATTAAAAAATTAGCTGGGGTTGGTGGCATGTGCCTGTAGTCCTAGCTACTTGGGAGGCTGAGGCACAAGAATTGCTTGAACCCAGGTGGCAGAGGTTGCAGTGAGCCGAGATTGTGCCACTGCACTGCAGCCTGGGTGACAGAGTGAGACTCCATCTCAATTAAAAAAATAAAAAAATTTAAAATGTTAATTAAATTTAAAATTACCTTCAAGTTACCACTCACAGGGCCAGAGGTGTTGAAACTTGATTTTCTCAGCTTTGGGGTGTGTGGGCTGAGGGCTGGGGGTCTAGAGCTCCCAGGATGCTGGCTTCTTCAAGAATCCTACCCATTGGCTGAGTGTGGTGGCTCATGGCTGTAATCCTGGCACTTTGGGAGGCTGAGGTGGGCGGATCACCTTAGGTAGGGAGTTCGAGACCAGCCTGGCCAACATGGTGAAACTCCATCTTTACTACAAATACAAAAATTAGCCGGCCATGGTGGCATATGCCTGTAGTCCCAGCTACTGGAGAGGCTGAGGCAGGAGAATTGCTTGAACCTGGGAGGCAGAGGTTGCAGTGAGCTGAGATGGCGTCACTACACTCCAGCCTGGGCGACAGCGTGAGACTTCGTCTCAAAAAAAAAAGGAATCCTACCCCTTAACTTCAGTGTGCTGTATACATACAATTATTTTCAGTGCATGCAGTAATGCAGAAAGGCTGGTAAATACTACTCTAGGTAAAATGTAGTCTTTTAAAAATATGTGCTATGTAAAAATGATGATGGAAGACAAAGTAGTTGTGGTCTTTGGGAAAATCCTAGTGGCCATTTTGCTCCAATGTGGGAGTCCTTGGCCTTGTTTCTGCTGGGAGCCTTTTTAGAATGGTTGTGACCTGGTGTGTTCTTGGTGAGGGCACTCACCCAGTACCCCATAAACTTGCTCACTGCCAGTGTCTCCCATACAAGCCTATTGGAAGGGAAGGAAGATTCACATTTTAGGAAATGATCTTGCATTGACTGTAAGTTACCAAGAAATAGCCCGTCAAAAAACTTAGATATGTCCACATTCTGTGGGAATAATGCCCTTCCAATCCACCTCAGAACTGGTATCACAGCTGAGAACCACTGTCCTACAAGAGTAAGTTAAATTTCATGTTGCGGCCAACTGAGGATAAGTTAATTTCAAACTACCAAATAAGAGAGATATTTTTTATAAGTATTAGTGGCAAGTAAAAAAATAATTTTAATAGTATTGCAGCATAGCAGTAAGAACTTTATCAAGTTCAATTTTTTTTTTTTTTTTTTAATTTTTGAGACAGGGTCTCTTTCTGTTACCCTGGCTGGAGTGCAGTGGCACAGTCATGGCTCACTCTGGCCTTGACTTTCCCAGGCTCAGGTGATCCTCCCACGTCAGCCTCCCAAGTTGTGTGTCACCACACCCGGCTGATTTTTGTATTTTTTTTGTAGAGATGAGGTTTTGCTGTGGTGCCCAGGTTGGTCTCGAACTCTTGGGCACAAGCGATTCACCCACCTCAGCCTTCCAAAGACCTGGGATTACACACGTGAGCCACTGCACCTGGCCTTAATTTTCATCTGAATTGATTTGTTGTTCTGTTGCGTGCGTCCTGGTGATCTGATGATGTTGGTAACATTGTCTGTTCTTTATGTTTTCTGGAAAAGTAACTGAATTAGTATGTCAGTGTAGTACTATCTGAAGAAATCTAAGAGCTATTAAAATGCTTAAAAATAAAATGATCAATTCTTCTTTTGTTCTCTTGACAGGATAATTGAAGCCGTCTGCATAGGTTGGTTCACTGCGGAGTGCATCGTGAGGTTCATTGTCTCCAAAAACAAGTGTGAGTTTGTCAAGAGACCCCTGAACATCATAGATTTACTGGCAATCACACCGTATTACATCTCCGTGTTGATGACAGTGTTTACAGGCGAGAACTCTCAACTCCAGAGGGCTGGAGTCACCTTGAGGGTACTTAGAATGATGAGGATTTTTTGGGTGATTAAGCTTGCCCGTCACTTCATTGGTCTTCAGACACTCGGTTTGACTCTCAAACGTTGCTACCGAGAGATGGTTATGTTACTTGTCTTCATTTGTGTTGCCATGGCAATCTTTAGTGCACTTTCTCAGCTTCTTGAACATGGGCTGGACCTGGAAACATCCAACAAGGACTTCACCAGCATTCCCGCTGCCTGCTGGTGGGTGATTATCTCTATGACTACAGTTGGCTATGGAGATATGTATCCTATCACAGTGCCTGGAAGAATTCTTGGAGGAGTTTGTGTTGTCAGTGGAATTGTTCTATTGGCATTACCTATCACTTTTATCTACCATAGCTTTGTGCAGTGTTATCATGAGCTCAAGTTTAGATCTGCTAGGTATAGTAGGAGCCTCTCTGCTGAATTCCTGAATTAATGCATTGCAAATCAATTCTTGCATACACTTCATAGAAAGACCTGATGCTACTTCATATTTATGTGTTTCTTGCTGGGTGAGCACTGCAGTGGCATTGTCATCATCTTGGTAGGGTAAAAATTATCCTTCCCAGCCGAAGGGATAAAACAGTTTACTTATTATGGAGTAAATAGAATTGAGACTGCAAAGGAAGAATAATGACTCCTAGAGTAAACTTTTAGGACCTGGTTTCATTTGGACTTGTTTTCCCATTTCCTTGAATTATTACACATTTTAAAAAAATACCTTATTTGAACATTTTAAAACAGAAAGGTACAATTTTCCAAATGTTTTTCCATCTTATGAATTCAGAAGCTTGGAACTTATGATGTTTTTTGTTTGAGAGTAACATTTTCATTTCTAAATGTTTTATAATTTCTCATATCAATGTCAGAAGTATCCTGGAAACATATGTCACATGCAGGAACTGTTTAACAAATACTTAAAAAATTTGGCCAAAATTTAAACTGTATAATAGAGCTAGATACAAGCAAGAATAGTATTTGAAAGACTTTTCCAGCATACTTCTCAATTCTTTGCTTTATTTTTGTGCCAATTATTCACCTTATTGTGCAGCTTCATGGAAGCTTGAGTATGTTCTCCCTTTTCCATTTTGGATTTATCTCTTTACTGAAATGACTCAAAAGGTATTTAAGAATTGATGACAGCTTGTGTTGTTTAGCATCTTATTGGATAATATTTGAATTCATTGCTGTTCCTAGGTGATAACTGTCCTAATACTTAGATGTCCAAACAAGAATACTTCCAACATAAAAATTATAATAGGAATAATTTGAGATGACTCAATATTACAATCTCTTCTTCTCTTAACCTCTTCCCCCAAACACTAGAGGTTTAATAAGACTTATCAGATGAAAGGATATTTATATAGCCTTTTAGTACCAAAGTCATACTTATGTGTTGTCACTGGATTGTCATTAAAGGAAGAAATTAAATATTACTGTACTCTTAGTTGCTGTGTAGCTAAGTCAATTTTAAGCCAGTAAAAGCAATGGATACATAATTATTTGATCTGATCTTTAACCATTGTGAATCACAGCTACAGCAAAACCCTTCTTGTAAGAATATTGACTAATATGCCATGTTAATCTGGCTAGATTATTAGGACTAGGTAATGTAAAAGTGATGATTGTTTAGTAACTAAATTTTAGCAATAGGAGTTAGAATTTCGCTTTTTCAACCAGTTACCATAAAGAAGTTAGTGTATATATAAACACAAATAATTAGTGACAGATTCATAAAAAATTGAATGTTGTACACAGTAATTTTGTCAGGGGTAGAGAAGACAGGGATTGGGAAGTGGTGGGTAGGATGAAGGACCTGGATATATTTATCAAATAAAGGGTTACCAGAAGTGTTCATTAAAGGAATTGTAGCCATCATCTAGTTCAAACCTCAACTATCACAGATAGAAAATCAGGGCAGGAGAGGATAGAATTGTGAAGGAGTCAGGGCTAACACCTGGATCTCCAGAAACCTAGCCTAGCCGTTTAATCTTCACACACCTCTGGGTTCTGAGAAAAGCCTGGAAAAATCACACTTCTTTGTCATTGTCATGCTGAGGTAATAATAGCAAAACTGTTTTCTTTTCCTTCATTTCCTTTCCTAAGCTTATGTAATACTTTGGCCATTAAATATCTTGCCTTATCTTCCCTACTACTGCTGGTATGCTGTTTCTTACATACTCAAAAGAAATTCGATTATTTATTGTATATTTATTGTATTCTAATATAATTGAAATAAATGGCATGGATTTATTTTTTCTTACCTATTTGGATTAAAGCTTTGTGGTTCATGCAAACAATGTGCAGATGACAGCACCTCCATATTACTAATAAAAATATGATATCCATCAATTTTACTGGTACTGGGACCGCTTTATGTGAATATGTCCTATCTTCCCAAGTAAATTATAACTGTCTTGAGAGCTGGGATCCTCTCTCATGCATACACCTTTATATCCCCGACAGTGTCTGTTACAGACTCGGGCACAAACAGTTGACTGATTTGAGGGGAGAAACTTCTGTGTGAAGAGACAAGGAGAAGCATACATCTATAGTTATATATATGTATGTGTGTGTATGTGTATATATATATGGCATGTACATGTGCAAATATACACACAGATTTCATACTACGCTTAGGTAACAAGTGTGAAATCTCTTGTTGGTGATTCCAGACTTTCCACAGGACCAATTTTCATAAAGAAGCATGTTGGATAAATGCTAGTGGCAGTTAAGCTACCCATTTATAAGGAGACGATGAGATGTGATAGAGTAGTTCATTCATAAATGAAAAAATATGTATTAGGGTTTTGTCTTCATGGATGTTATATTTTTTTAGGAACAGCATTTTCTTGTAACTTTCCCAGAGTGTTACTACTTTTATCATTATTTATCTATTTATTTTTTTCTAGAGACAGAGTTCTGCTTGGTTGACCAGGCTGGAGTGCAGTGGTGTGATCATAGCTCACTGCAGTCTCCAACTCCTAGGCTTAAGCAGTCCTCCCACCCCAGCCTCCCAAGTTGCTAGGACTATAGGTGTGCATCACCATGCTGGTTAATTTTTTTATTTTTATTTTTTTTGTGGAGATAGGGGTCTCACTATGTTGCCCAGGCTGGCCTCAAACTCCTGGCCTCAAGCATTCCTCCCACCTCAGCCTCCCAAAGCTCTGGGATTATGGGCATGAGACACTGTGCCTGGCCTGTTGCTGCTTTTTAAAAAAAAACCCATTAAGTATCACTTCTTTCTTAGCTATACTTACAGACATCTCTTATAACTCAGTCTTCGTGGCAGAAATGTTTTCATTAATATCTATAGTGGTACCAGTAAGTCAGACATTATCCTAAATTAAAATACCCAAAGAGGAAAAAAGCCCTCATCTCTGAATCTTTAATCTGATTTTACCACACCTGAATTTACATGACTTGATCTAATTTGTAACTTGTTTTGTATTCTCTAAAATGGGATTTTTAGGATTACAAAAACAAAATTAGGGAATACATTAGAAAGTGAACAAATTGAAGACTTTTATTACTGTATTGTCATTGTTGCTAATTGAAACAGTTGCATTTGTTCTTGGGTTTTTTAGTTACTTATAACTACCCATTTGTAAGTTCATACTTTCTGAAAAGTTATTTCCACAATGGCTGTCAATAAGTCAAAATAATTTTTCTCTTTTTAAACCTTTGTCCAGATGTCCTGTGATCTGGAAGAGGTGGAGATGGGGTTAATTTGGATGTTGGTGTTGGGAGAATTTTCCCTGTTGGCTTGGTATTTGCTAATAGCAGCTTATTTTCCTCTTTTTTTTTTTTTTTTTCTTTTTAAAGAAAATAGACAAAAAGATGCAAAACAATATTTGAAATATTAAAGCCTCAGGATAGAATTTCAGACATCCCTTCTGTCCACTTCACCTCTTTTCCATAGAAATGAAAAATAACACATTGAAAGCTCCTAGCCCTGTATTACTATTTAGTTGTGTAACTCCAAACTTAATGCATAGTGTCATAGAATATTTCGAGTCCTCTGACTCTTCATAAATGTACATTCCCTTATGGTGTGCAATATACAATTCAATCAAACATAGTCTAATCATTTTATAGGGTCATAGGAAGTTGGAACTAAGGGGGTTGTGGAAGCCTTCTGGTCTATTTTGGCCCAGTTGTATGCCTTTTGTCCGATCCAAATGTTAGCAACCAGGGAACTCTGTTCCCAGTGGGTTGTAATTTAGCCATGGTCACTCTAGTGTCAGGTTAGGTCCCGGAAGCTTGATTTCCAGACTTTTGGCTTAGTACTCTGGATATACTTCCTTTAAGAATTTTGTAACTTCGGAAGGCATGAAGGATTTCTTTTAAAAATATTTTCTCAGCCGGGCATGGTGACTCACGCCTGTAATTCCACCACTTTGGGAGGCTGAGGCAGGTGGATCACCTGAGGTCAGGAGTTCGAGACCAGCCTGGCCAACATGGTGAAAACCCATCTCTACTAAAAATACAAAAACTAATTGGGCATCGTGGTGCCTGTAATCCCAGCTATTGGGAGGCTGAGGCAGAAGAATCACTTGAACTAGGGAGGCAGAGGTTGCAGTGAGCCGAGATCGCACCTTTGTACTCCACCCTGGGTGGCAAAAGTGAAACTCCATCTCAAAAAAGAAAAAAAAAGAAAAATTTTTCTTTAGGGCTTTGGCGTTCCCCATGTGTTTTCTTTTTCTTTTTCTTTCTTTCTTTTTAAGTTTGAATTAAGAAGCAATTATTGCCAGGCATGGTGGCTCATGCCTGTAATCCCAGTAGTTTGGGAGGCCAAGGTGGTTGGATCACTTGAGGTCAGGAGTTCAAAACCAGCCTGGCCAACATAGCGAAACCCTGTCTCTACTAAAAATACAAAAAATTAGCCAGGCTTGATGACACATGAATGTAATCCCAGCTACGCAGAAGGTTGAGGCATGAGAATCACTTGAACCTGGGAGGTGGAGGTTCCAGTGAGCTGAGATCATGCTACTGTACTCCAGCATGGGTGACAGAGGGAAACTCTCTCTCTCAAAAAATTATATATGTACAATAATATATAATCGACAGAGTTTATTTTTATGATAAAAATATCAAAGAGATATATATTGCTTTTAGAAGCCTTAGATGTCAAAAAGGAGGGCTTAAGACAAATGCATAAGGAACTCAGATTTTCTACAGAATTTTTAAAATTACCGTATAGTTGTGCACCCATCCACATGTATACAAATAAGTACAGGTATTTGATAGTTGTCACTGCATTATTTAGGACATTCTCAGAACCAGGCTGAGAAATGTCAAGTAACATGGGTTGAAGCTTTAATGGAATGTTCTGGAAAGTTCCATTTTGGTCAGGAAAGGTTGCATCCATTTACTTCTCTGTTTGTTCAGTGTTTTTTCATATGATGTTTCACTTCCTGGTTTTCCAGAGCCCGTCTGCACTCAGAGGCCTGGGCATATCAGTTCTGCCTCTCCAAGTAGACTAATGATTTACTGCCTTATTTGCAGTGAGGCCTTCCATAAATTTGTGAAATGTCATCCAGAAGCATGATTATATTGTCCCATTCTGTGGTTAACATATGCCCAAACTTTCAGATTTTTCTGGATCTTCCAAATATTCTCAATAAGTACTGGAGCTTTTAACTATTAGCATAAGCTCAATTGTCAGTTTACTATTATTTGCTTAGAAAATTGAACTTGATAATCTGCGTTTATACTGTAATTTAAACAAATACATTTTAAGTAGCTTTGGTGGGAATTCTTTGGTTTATCTTTTAAAATATCAACAAGACTGTACCAAATGTAATAATAACATTTAGTACATGAAAGTGAAGGGAGAATGTTATTTGGCTCTCACCTACCAAGAATAAGTGATTCTATGTTATTTATATCTGAAGTAGTGCTTTGGTGTACTTATTTATGCAGCACTGTATTAAAACTCAAATTAAATTTCCCATAATTTTATATTAGATAGGATCACCCCCACTTCAGTTATTTGTGTTATTTGGAAATAATTCTATAGTTCTGCCCATGACAGAGTGGAGGCGGTTTGTAGTGTGTATTGGTTTGTTTTTGTTTTGTAGTAGAGACGGGGTCTCCCTATGTTACCCAGGCTGGTCTCAAACTCCTGGGCTCAAGCAATGACATTTGCTGTAGTAATATATGATGATTTGTTCAACTTAGGTATTGTTTTTCAACTGCATATTACAACCTCGATCTTATAACTCTGATGGAATTCCATGCTGTCTTTCTCTACAATATAGAGGACAAGATAATTTTACTTTCTTAGTAGAGAGTAATATTTATAGTTACAAATTCTGCGCTGTGATAAAAGTGGAACGTTTATTATGTGATTGCAGTGATACACATTTTTGTTTTTTTTTTTTTGGAGACAGAGTTTCACTCTCGTTGCTCAGGCTGGAGTGCAATGGTGCAATCTCAGCTCACTACAACCTCCACCTCCTGGGTTCAAACAATTCTCCTGCCTCAGCCTCCCAAGTAGCTGGGATTACAGGCACCCACCATCATGCCCTGCTAATTTTTGTATTTTTAGTAGAGACGGGGTTTTGCCGTGTTGGCCAGGCTGGTCTCGATCTCCTGACCTCAGGTGGTCTCTACCTCAGCCTCCCAAAGTGCTGGGATTGCAGGAGTGAGTCAGCGCACCTGGCCCACATATTTATTTTTTAAAACCATACCTATGTCAGTGCTGTTTGGCAAAATAAAAAAAAAAATTAAACCATACCCACGCTTTTATACTATATACTCTGAAGTAAAATGGAAATCATAAAATCTGTGTAAGGCTTAGCTTTCAGATCTATGTGAAGGTTGTTTATTTTTGTTCCTAGGACAGAGGTGGAAACTTCAGATGGTTTGCTTTGAGATAAACTGCTTAATCTCTTACCTATATTTTTTATTCAGTAATTCTCACCATTTGGAAGGCTCTTAAAAACAATAAATAATACAAATCATATAAATATTCTAGTTTTAAAGTTAGAATGATGGGTCATGGTTGCTTTCTTTCTAAGATTTGACTTATATTAATTTAATGAAAACCACTTTTTATTAGATTCCCAGTTAACCCTGTTTGAAAAGATCAGAAACTGGGCACACATATATTTGTGTGTCTTTTTCTTAAATATATTTTTTATGTATGCATCTTTTTGTGCTGTAGTACGAGGTAGAGATAGGAACAGTATGGTATGTAAGAAATAATTAGGTATACCCCACTTCATGTAATAGGTGAGTTTCTAGACATTCGTATGGGAAAAAAGGGTTGTAAATGTCTCCATATTTTATATAATGATAGATATGTACAGGAACTCAGTTGGGAAATCTAACCTGTTTGTCACCCTTCTGTTGTGTTATCAATCATCCCCTAAAGGAAATTTAAAAAAAATATTTCATTTTTCATGCATGTATCAAAGAGCAAGTTCTTTTGAGTAGGGCATTCTTGTATAAGGGTCAAAACAGAATCAGATTTTATTAAAAAGCCAGTATGTGTAAAATCAGATTTGAGGAATTATAATGTTTGACCTAAGGATGAGGAATTTTGTCAACTGAGAAAGTGTGGTTTTTATGGTCCTCACAAAAGTTTTCTAAGGGGTAGCTGGGATGATAGATGGATACCTTCTTTTTATTCCCTGTTCTAGCTCTTTTCTGCTTTGCCCTTTCTCAGTTCAGCGACTCACACTCTATTCTGTTTAATCCCACACAAGTGAGTGTTAAGCATGTCTTCACCATGCCAAGAGGCAACTGAGTGGCCAGAGAAGGAAATGAGGGTAGTTCCTGGGTACATGACTACCTTGACCAGTCAGTGTTGTTGGCACTGTGGCTCTGTAGACAAGCTTTAGTCTATCTAGGAAGAGTTTTTAGGGAAGTTTAAAAATGGAACTAAATAAATATGGGGTGGTCCTAACAATGCGTTTTTTTTTTTAAAAAAATGAGATACAATTCATATGCCATAAAATTTGTTATCTTAAAATGTACAGTTCTGTGGTTTTTAATATATTTATAGAGCTATATAACCATCACCACTATCTAACCCCAGAACATTTTCATGTACCCTGTGCCCATTAGCAGTCACTACCCATTTCCACTCCACCCATCCCCTGGCAACCACTAATCTACTTTCTGTCTCTGTGGATTTGCCTGTTCTGGACATTTCATATAAATGGAGTCATATGATATGTGGCCGACCTTTGTGTCTGCCATCTTTCACCTCGTGTCATGTTTTCAAGGTTCATCCATGTTGTAGCATGTATCAGTACATCATTCCTTTTTATGACTGAATAATATTTCCTTGTATGGGTAGATTGCATTTTGTTTATCCATGCCTAAGTTGATGGATACTTTTCTTGTTTCTACTTTTTGAGTGTTATGAATAATGCTGCTATGACATTCATGTACAAATTATCATGTGGACATAGGGTTTCTTTTTCTCTTGGATATAAACCTAGGAATGGAATTGCCAGGTTAGATGCTAATGTTTAACTTTTTGAGGAGCTGCCAAACTGTTTTCCAAAGCAGCTGAGCAATTTGATTCCTACCAGCAATGTGTGAGGGTTCCAGTTTCTCCACATCCTCCCCAACTCTTGTTGTTTTCCTTTTTAAAAATAATAGCCATCACAGTGGGTATGAAATGGTTATCTCCCTGTGGTTATGACTTGCATTTGCCTAATGACTAATGCTGTTGGTCGTCTTTTCATCTATTCTTTGGAGAAATGTCTACGTTTAAACCCTTTGCCTTTAAAAAAATAGGTTTTTAAAAAATTTGTTGGATTTTAAGAGTTGTTTATTCTGGATACTAGATCCTTATCAAATGTACGATTTGCAAATATTTTCTCTTATTCTGAGGGTTGTCTTTTCACTTTCTTAGTGGTATGTATCATTTGCAGCACACGTTTTAAATTTTGATGTTGCCCAATTTATCTGTTTTTTTCTCTTGTCTCTTGCTTCTGGTGTCATGTCTAATAAACTAAAGGTCATGAAGATTTACTCCTATGTGTTTTCTTAAGAATTTTATTTTATTTTATTTTATTTTATTTTTTGAGATGAAGTTTCGCTCTTGTCGCCCAGGCTGGAGTGCAGTGCAATGGTGCGATCTTGGCTTACTGCAAACTCCGCCTCCCAGGTTCAAGCGATTCTCCTGCCACAGCCTCCTGAGTAGCTGGGATTACAGGCATGTGCCACCATGCCTGGCTAATTTTTGTATTTTTAGTAGAGACAGGGTTTCACTATGTTGGCCAAGGTGGTCTCAAACTCCTGACCTCAGGTGACCCACCCGCCTTGGCCTCCCAAAGTACTGGGATTACAGGTGTGAGCCACTGTGCCCGGCCCTGTTTTCTTTTAAGAGTTTTATAGTGTTATGCCTGTCTTTAGGTCTCTGATACATTTTGAGTTAATTTTTGCATATGTTATGAAGTAGGAGTCCAGTTTTATTTATTTATTTTTTGCATGTAGATATCCAGTTGTTGAAAAGATCAGTCTTTCTCCATGTAATGGTATTGGCACTTTTGTCAAAAATCAATTGACCATAGATGTGTGGGTTTATTTCTAGACTCTCAATTCTATTCTAGTGATCTGTGTGTCGATTTCTATGCCAGAACAACACAAAAGATTGTATCTTTGTAGTAAGTTTGGAAATCAGGAAGTATGAGTCTCTCTTCCTTTTTTTTTTTGTTGAGATGGAATTTCACTCTTGTTGCCTAGGCTGGAGTGCAGCGGTGCGATCTCGGCTCACTGCAACCTCTGTCTCCCAGGTTCAAGCAATTCCATTTTTAAAATTATTTTGGCTATTCTGGGTCCCTTGTGTTTCTTTGTTTCTTTTTTATTATCTTTTTTTCTTTCTCTCTCTCTCT
Organism: Chlorocebus sabaeus; assembly: GCF_047675955.1. Lineage (NCBI taxonomy): Eukaryota > Metazoa > Chordata > Mammalia > Primates > Cercopithecidae > Chlorocebus > Chlorocebus sabaeus. Next base: position 42,218,602 of record NC_132917.1, on the reverse strand, counting down.
CTTTTTTTTTTTTTTTTGAGACAGTGTCTCACTCCAGCTCAGGCTGGAGTGCAGTGCTGCGATCACAGCTCACCACAACCTTAACCTCTTCCTGGGCTCAGAGGATCTTCCCATCTCAGCCTCCTGAGCAGCTGGAAGCACAGGCATATACCACCATGTCTAGCTAATTAAAAAAAATTTTTTTTGTAGAGATAGGTGCTCGGGCTGTGTTGTTCCCTGTGTTACTCGAGCTGGTTTTGAACTCCTGGGCTCAAGCAATCCTTCCACCTTAGCATCCCAAAGTATTGAGATTACAGGTGTAGGCTATAGTGCCTGGCCATTCCTTGTATTACTCTAGGAATTTTAGGATTGGTGTGTCCATTTCTGCAAAAAAATTTAGTTGGAATTTTGATAGTGAATACATTGAATCTGTAGATAAATTAGAGGAGTAGCATCTTATTCATATTGTCTTCTAATCTATGAGTATGAGGTGCCTTTCGATTCACTTAGGTCTTCTTTAATTTCTTTCAACAATGTTTTGTAGTTTTCAGTGTACAAGTCTTGCATTTGGTTTAACTTACTCCCAAGTATTTTATTTTTGTGACTGCAGTCCAAAGGCCAGAGAGCCTGGAATTCTGATGTGCAAGGGTAGGAGAAGAGTGTCCCCAGCTCTAAGGGAAAGAAAAGAAATTACCTTTTCTTTGTCTTTTTTGTTCTGTCTGGTCCTTCAGCCAATTGTTTTTTTGTTTTGTTTTGTTTTGAGACGGAGTTCTGCTCTGTCACCCAGGCTGGAGTGCAGTGGCACCATCACAGCTCACTGCAACCCCACCTCTCGGGTTCAAGCAATTCTCCTGCCTCAACCTCTCAAGTAGCTGGGATTACAGGGGTGTGCTACCACGCCTGGCTAACTTGTATTTTTAGTAGAGACAGAGTTTCACCATGTTGGCCAGGCTGGTCTTGAACTCCTGACCTGAAGTGATATGCCCGCCTTGGCCTCCCAAAATACTGAAATTACAGACATTAGCCACCACCCCGGCCCTTCTACCAACTGGATGGTGCCTGCCCACATTGATGGTAGATCTTCCCCACTCAGCCCACCGACTCACACACCAATCTCTGGAAACACCCTCACAGATATACCCAGCAGTAATAGTTTACCTGTTCTCTAGCTATTCCTTAATCTAGTCAAGTTGACACCTAAAATTAACCATCATACTTGTTGAATGCTTTATTAGCTCTAATAGTTATTTAAGGATTCTTTAGGGTTTTCTATATATAAGATCGTGCCATCTGCAACTGCAGATAATTTTATTTCTTTCTTTTCAATCTGGGTATCTTACTTCTTTCTCTTCTAATTGCCCCAGTTAGAACTTACAGTACAATGTCAAATAGAAGTGGACATCTTGGCCTTATTCCTGATCTTGGGGGAAAAATTCCAGTCCTTCATTGCTTAAGTATGATGTTAGTTGTGGGTTTTTCCATAGATTCCCTTTACTTGGTTGAGGAAGTATCCTTCTATCCCTGGTTTGTTGAGTGTTTTTATCATAAAAGCGTATTGGATTCTGAGTTTTAATGAAGAAATGGACGGACTTCGTGAGTTGAGTTATTGTACTGTCTATATCAGGAAATACATTTTGTTGAAGTGAGTTTTCAAGTCTCTACAATATAGATTTACCAAGTCAAAGCCATAGAAGTACTTGTTGATGGTTTTTAAACAGTTCTTCAATTGGTATATATTTAATGGTTTCTAAGTTCATTAAACTGTTTCTCTTCATTAACCCAAGTTAATTTCAGTTTGTGTTCACTTGCCTAAAGATACAGAGACACAGAGACATGAGAGATAAAAGATTACTTGCTTCTGTTGGTTGGGTTGTTGTAATGCCTCTTTATTACCTGACCTCATGCTTCTCAAACTCAGTTATTTCAGGTTCCTTGGAGAATGCTGGAGGTTGTGAATACAAGGTGCCTCTGTGTCCTTGAATTGTCAATGTTAGAGTTCTTTCAGTTCTCTTCCTTTACCTATCTTGTGAATATTTTGGCAGAAGAGCTGACAAACAGCTTTGAATTTCTGGGAACTGGATTTCCTAACAGTGTTTAATCCTATCTTTCTATAGTACTTACAGTAAGCACAAGTACCACTGAATTACTGGGATGGAGGAGGTATTCCAAACACAAGACTTGATGGTTCATTAACCTTCAGCATTGCCCTAGGAAAAGTTTTGGGTTTTCTTGTTGCTGCTGTTGTTGAATTTTAATCCTTTGTGTGCACAAAGCAGGAGCATTTGGCTAACAAGTGTCACTTCTGTGCTGGGCATTGTGGGGTATACAGAGATGACTATCAACTGGCTTTGCCCTGACAAATATGCTCTGAGAGATCCTGCAAAAAGCCCTTGAAAGACCCATTCTGAGGGTCCTTTACACTAATAATAAGCCCAGATTTTTTTTTTTTTTTTTCTTTGGACAGAGTCTTGCTCTGTCACCCAGGCTGGAGTGCAATGGCATTATCTTGGCTCACTGTAACCTCTGCCTCTCAGGTTCAAGCGATTCTCCTGCCTCAGCCTCCCGAGTAGCTGGGATTACAGGCATGCACCACCACACCTGGCTAATTTTCTGTATTTTTATTAGTGATGGGGTTTTGCCATGTTGACCAGGCTGGTCTCGAACTCATGACCTCAGGTGATCCGCCCACCTTGGCCTCCCAAAGTGTTAGGGTTAAAGGCAGAAACCACTACGCCCAGCCCTAAGCCCAGATTTTTAAATGTAATTCATCATGATGAGTGTAATCATTGTGAAATTCCTTTAGGGAATTATGTTACTAAAATCAGTGGAGGAAAAGCTTAATATTATCTGCAAGCAACATTTCCTCAAATGGTTGGAAGCTTACTTGTAAGTTTTCTGGTTTTGACTAACTTTTCATAGATAGAGCCCCACTGGCATTTTTTCATGAGTAATATTTCTAATGTAGTTTTTGACTGAATACTTACAGTTCTCTTAATTTTGTACATATGCCCCAAAGGCCTTTGGTTAATGGCCACATTTTAAATAAATCTTGTGAATGTTCTAGGCAAATATTAATCTTCAATGCAAATGTGTATATCAAACCTAACAGAGTTATGATCTAAGATTTTGGGCACACTACATTTTTAATGTTACATATTTATTTAAAATGTTCAGGGAAAAAAAGGCTTTCAAAGAGAGGTGTACTTTGTCATAACTGTAAAATAAATGTATTCAGTGCTATTCATAACAACTATTCTTAGGAATAACAGGATCCCAAATTATTAGTCATTGGCTGCTTGAGTAATGGCTACAACTCCTACAATTTATAGAGTAATGAAAATTATAGCAACTTTTTCATAAAAAATGTATTAATGTTTTATAATTCTTTTTTTTTTTTTTTTTTTTTTTTGAGACAGGGTTTTGCTTTGTCTGCCCAGGCTGGAGTACAGTGGCACGATCTTGGCTCACGGCAACCTCTGCCTCCCAGCTCGAGTGATTTTCGTGTCTTAGCCTCCCGAGCAGTTGGGATTACAGGTGTGTGTACACCCAGCTAATTTTTGTAATTTTAGTAGAGATGGGGTTTTACCATGTTGGTCAGGCTGGTCTCAAACTCCTGGCCTCAAGCGATCCGCCCACCTCAGCCTCCCAAAGTTCTGGGATTACATGTGTGAGCCACTGCTCCTGGCCTAAAAATCAGTCTTTTATTTTTGCTTAATACTTTTTTTGGTTTGGTTTTCTTTGTTTGTTTTGTTTTTTTGAAACAGAATCTCACATGGTGGCCCAGGATAGAGTGCAGCAGCATGATGATGACTCACTGCAGCCTCGACCATCTGGGCTCAAGTGATCCTCCCACCTCAACTTCTCAGGTAGCTGGGACTACAGGTACGTACCACCACACCTGGCTAATTTTTAATTTTTTTTGTACAGACAAGGGCTAACTATGTTGCCCAGGCTGGTCTCAAACTCCTGGGCCCAAGTGATCTTCCTGCCTTGGCCTCTCAAAGTGCTGGGATTATGGGCATGAGCCACCTTACCTGGCCTGCTTAATATGCTTAATATTTTTAAGTATTTTGAAAATAAACCTCTGATCCTAGTTGGTTAGCTTATTTATTTATTTAATTTTAAGAGAGTCTCTGTTGCCCAGGCTGGAGTGCAGTGGCATGATCACAGCTCATTGTAGCCTCGACCTCCTGGGCTCAAGCAATCCTCCCATCTCAGCCTCCCAAGCAGCTAGGACTACAGGCGTGTACCATGACGCTCAGCTAATTTTTAAAAAATTTTTTAGAGATGAGGTCTCACTGTGTTGCCCAGGCTGGTCTTGAACTCCTGAACTCAAGTGATCTGCCTGCCTTGGCCACCCAAAGTGCTGGAATTACAGGCATGAGCCACTGTGTCCGCCCCCCAGTTGGTTATCTTTTTTTTTTTTTTTTTTGAGATGGAGTCTTGCTCTGTCGCCCAGGCTGGAGTGCAGTGGCTGGATCTCAGCTCACGTCAAGCTCCGCCTCTCGGGTTTATGCCATTCTCCTGCCTCAGCCTCCCAAGTAGCTGGGACTACAGGCGCCCGCCACCTCGCCCGGCTAGTTTTTTGTATTTTTTAGTAGAGATGGGGTTTCACCGTGTTAGCCAGGATGGTCTCGATCTCCTGACCTTGTGATCCGCCCGTCTCGGCCTCCCAAAGTGCTGGGATTACAGGCTTAAGCCACCGCGCCCGGCCGGTTATCTTAATAAAATTTGCTTAGAGAAAAAAAGTTATAGCCAGCAGTCTCTGAAAAATGTATCTTTCTCTCTGTATTTATAGACTCATTAGTTACAGGAAAACACGGGTCACTGGAGGTAATGGAGTGATTATTGTAAGGACACGAGCAGCTGCCTGGCTGAGTCTGGTGGTTCTGTTCTCTTTCCTCCTCCCTCTCAGGGTCTGGCATCACTCTCACCTGCATTGTATCTCTTCTTTTCCCATATCTTCTCTACTTGAGGTCCACTGGTTGATTCTCTTTGTGCTTTCCATCTTCAGATTCCAGAGTAGCATTAGCTGAGTCTTACCATCACCTGGGTTGGGGAGAGGTTTTACAAGCTAGGCTCCCTGCCCTGGGGGAAGCAATTTTTTTGGGTGAGGTGATTGCTGTGGGCAGGGCAGTTTCTTTTAGAAGGAAGTGTTGGAAGTACCATCCTATGGTCCACAAAGACTTTGTGCAGGGTCACACCCTGGCCCACCATGTTAATGAAATTTTGCTGATTCGACATGATGAGAAGGAAGTAGCAAGTACTTAGATGTCACAGTGATTGACCTGTCTGGTATACTCAAGAGTAGAAAATGAATTTTACTGTAAGCTCAAATTGCTGTTGGGATTAGCCACAGTTATAACAAAAATGAATCGTTCTGTGGGCAGAGGCCATGGCTGATTTGTGGCAGTCTCTAGAAGGGTGAGTGTTTGAATTGAAGTCATTGGCATGTTCAGCTAATTACTAAATAAGCAGATTTCTAGATCTCTTCAAATAAAGGAGCATCTATCTTGGTATTTACATTTAGAGTTCCTCTCCCCTTATACCACATTCTTCCCCCAACTGTTAGGACATTTTTGCAAAGGAGCAACTCTGTGAGATTGGCACACGAGGGTGCTTCTTGCCTGGGTTTTTTTTTTTTTCTTTTTGAGATGGAGTCTTATTCTGTCGCCTAGGCTGGAGTATAGTGGCATGATCTTGGCTCACTGCCACCTCCCCATCCTGGGTTCAAGTGATCCTCCTCCCTCAGCCTCCCAAGTAGCTGGGATTACAAGAGTGCACCACTACACCTGGCTGATTTTTGTATTTTTAGTAGAGATGGGGTTTCACCATGTTGGCCAGGCAGGTTTTGAACTCCTGACCTCAAGTGATCTGCCCACCTTAGCCTCCCAAAGTGCTGGGATTACAAGCACAAGTCACCACACCCAGCCTCGTGCCTGTTTCTGCAGGAATCAGCAGGAGACCCCACAACCAGGTGACACCTGACATCACTGTGGAAGTGGTATTTGAGTTGTGGATCTTTCTGGTTACTTTGTATGCAGCTGTTTTAATGTTTATTGTTATGATTTATTAAGCTAGCTAGTCTTTTTGAATCCCCTTTTGTTTCCCTTCTTTTGATCTAATTTGGAAATGTAATAAGCAATTCCTACCAAACTTCCCATTAGAAGAACATTTTCCTAGAGTACTTGATTCAATTATTAGGTGAAAATAATTAGAGTTTTTTTCTCTTAATGTCACTGAGAGTTTGGTAGAGGAAATGAGTGCAGTAATTGTCAAACTTTTTCTTTTCTTTTTTTTTTTTCCGAGACAGGGTCTCTTTCACCCAAACTGGAGGGCAGTGGCACAATCTTGGCTCACTGCAACCTCTGCCTCCCAGGCTCAGGCGATTCTCCTGCCTCAGCCTCCTGAGTAGCTGAGATAATAGGTGTGCGCCACTATCATCTGTCTAATTTTTGTATTTTTAATAGAGATGGGGTTTCACCATGTTGGCCAGGCTGGTCTCGAACTCCTGACCTCAAATGAGCCACCTGCCTCGGCCTCCCAAAATGCTGGGATTACAGACGTGAACCACCATGCCTGGGCTAAACTTAAAAACAAAATCTACCTTGTTAATAGTTCATATATGGGATGATGAATACTTTCTATTTTCATTTTAAGGAAAATATTTTGAACATGAATTCAGTTAGCACTGAATGTCATTGCATCAGACAATTCAATAATTAAAAATACATAGACACTATAAAGTCTTTGGACTAGAGCATAAATCTGGAGTACATTTTTTCTACTTTTTGTAGTAGTTAATTATTTTTTCCTTTTAGGGCCCCAAACTGATGGCTTACATGTTAATGTACCAAATGGTCTATGACTTAGATTTGTATTATCCTTCATTTTAGAAAGCCATTGACTTGAAATCTCCAAAGATAAACTTTTAGGCCATTTTTAACTTGAAAGTGAAGAACAGATTTACTTTTGTAAAGGTAACAGAATGTAGATTTCTAACATATATTATGAATACCAAGTAATGGATTATATTCTATTTATTGATGTAAAGAATAATGTATGTCTATTTTGCACTAAAAAGTATCTTATGCATTCAATCATTTTTATACAATGATAGTTCAGTTTTATGTTGAAATAATTTTTTTTTTTTTTTTTTTTTTTGAGACAGGATCTCACTCTGACGCCAGGCTTGAGTCCAGAGGCTAGATAATGGCTCACTGCAGCCTCAACCTCCTGGGCTCAAGTGATCCTCCCACCTCAGCCTCCCAAGTAGCTGGGACTACAGGCACATGCCATGACACCCAGCTAATTTTTGCATTTTTTTATAGAGTCGGGGTTTCGCCATGTTGCCCAGGGTGGTCTCAAACTCCTGGGCTCAAGCAAATCCACCTGCCCCAAACTCCTAAAGTGCTAGGATTACAGGCATGAGCCACCACTCCCTGTCAGGAAACGTTTTTATTTGATGCATTTTAAATTTGATTTTTAGCTTAAGTTTGATCAATAAACTAACCACGTGACTATCCCTCGCGAGACCAAGATCTCGTTCTTTAGTTTCAGAATACCTTGAATTTTGGTGCACATTTTTGCTATTTTCAGAAAATACGTCGAAGTAGCCTTATATCAAAGGTAGCCTTATATGGAGAGCCTTATGCAAAGATATTAGAGTATTTAATTTCTAGTATTTTTTCTAGAATTGAGAATCTCGGTTATTTCTGAGCATATAAGAACTTTAAGAAGAGTTCTCTAGTTATGGGTAAAATATATTAAGTACATTGAGAATGTCTTTACATTTTCTGACATTTGTACTTATATTGAGTAAAGTTATACCTCAGTTTCTTGGTTGATACTGTCATATGATAAAATTAATCAATGGATAAATTGCTGTGTATGTGTGTGATAAAGATACTTGCCTTAAAATAGAACACTTCTGTCTTGCAAACAGTTTATGGTCAAATTGCGTTTTCAGTTACTGCTCTTTCTGTGCACCTGGTGAATGCAAATCTGATAAAGTCCCTGGATGTAAGAAAGAAGATGAAATGTCTTTTCATTGTTAATTACCTGCACCTGGATTAAAAAGTGTTTTCAACATGTAAAGATTTTATGGAAAAAATTAATACGTGTGTGTTGTTTGACTTCTACTGCTAAAGACAGCAAGTGATTGAACAGATAAAATATGTATTGGTTTTAACCACTATTTTTATTGACCCTATCCTCAATGACAGTAGTTATTTAATTGTGTGTCAGTTTTAGTATTTTCACTGTATATACATAACTACTGTTAACTGTCATCCTTAATGGCCATTGTATATGTCATGGAAGGATCAGATGTACTGTATCAACCAATGGGGAAGATAATGTGGATAGAAAAGATTGTATTATCATTTGGGATTTACGGTAATAATTATATTGTTTGGTAGCTGTTTTAGGAATGATGGTTTAAATGGACATAGCTTTTATTTTCTAATAAAAAGATTTCAAATCAGCTCAATTTATGTGACGTTTTCTATTTTAATATGGGATTATTAAAGTATGCAGTCATTTGGGTCATAACTTTCCTCATTCAGCTGTGTTACTTAGTATTTGTCAGACCTTTAATAATATCTTTAAATGGGCATCAAATATTTTATTAATTTGTGATTGGAGCTTTTTAGCATCTTCAGTTCTTAAGGAAATAATATTTTATAAAAATTAACTTTGTTATAAGTATGTTGTATGCACATCTGAAAAAAGTCTGTACAGCTTGAACATTTGAATAGTTAATAAATTTTGACTTTGAGAACCACCTACAGCTGATACATGATACATGCTACTATCTGTTGCATCAACTTCGTTAATCTGTGTACAGTAGTTCATTCTTAGTAGACTTACTTCCCTTTTGTTCTGAACCAAAACTTCACTTTGCAATAAATTACTGGTGAATGAAGCACAAAGATGTCTCCTGGAGGTGACAATGTCTCTGTTGGTCAGGTGGCCTTGAAGCAGTCATTTGATCTTCTTTGACCTGCTTTCATATTCTATTTTTCCTCCCTTTTAATTATTATTCTTCTCCGTGGTAAGAATATAATTAATCAACGCGAGGCAAGTTTCCAGGTGATGATGATGGGTACCCATAGGCACGTAGTACATGTTGAGTTGAATAAAAATCTTGGAAATTATACGTTCTGTACTGCTGCTTGTTTATAGTATATTCTCAGTTACAAAGATGCCTGCCAGCCCCTTTCAGTTCTCCTAGTAAAAAGACGACATGACCCTCCTCCCACTCCCCGTTATCCCTCTATTTCTCTTCTGCCCGAACTCTACACCCTGAATCCCCACTTCCTGGAGGAAGTAATTCCTGATTTGATTTTTTTTTTTTTTTTTTGAAACGGAGTCTCGCTCTGTCGCCCAGGTTGCAGTGGCGGGACCTTGGCTCACTGCAGCCTCTGTCTCCCGGGTTCAAGTGATTCTCGTGCCTCAGCCTCTCCAGTAGCTGGGACTACAGACGCGCCACCACGCCCGGCTAAGTTTTTTTTTTCAGTAGAGTCAGGTTTTCGCCATGTTGGCCGGGCTGGCTGATTTGATATTCTTGCGTGACAGTGGCCCAGCGGTGGAGCAGCTGCCCCCAGACCCCTTGACCCGGTGGCGCTTCTGCCCTGCCGGAAGCACCTTGTGTGGCCCTACCAACAGCATGGCGGCTGCATCCCCAGGAAGCAGGCCCACAGCGCCAGGAGGGGGTTTCCTGAGGACAGAGGCCGTTCTTGTCCTGATTGTCGCAGCAGGCCCTGTCGATGGAGTTAACTGTGAAATTCACCCTTTCAGAGATGGATGCAAGGACTTCTGAGGGCGGAGAAGTAGGTACCTTCCTGGATAGCTGTGGAGCCAGGGCCCTGCATTTCCCTTTGGCGTCTCTGCTGACTGAGATGTGAAGCAGTCGGCCCAGGTACCGAGAAGAGGTTTCCTTTGATTTATTGCTATTAAAGTTGTTGCTTTGAGAGCTGGGCATAAACCATAAAAACAGTGGGGAATCACAAGAAATTTGTGATAATTGCATTTAAGACAGGAACCCATTCGTCAGGTAACACTTATGTGCTGTTAATCAGAGCAATGGTTTCTAAGCCACAGGGTTTGCTTCTCATCTGAGTTCTTCTTTATATTTTATTTTTGGAACTAATCAGGTTTTTGTTTTCTTTTAGGGAAAAATAATAGCGAATGTCAGACTGAACATTATGTGGTTGGATTATTTTCACAAATGTAAAAGAATTAAAAGCCGGTGTGCATGGTTGAACTTTTGGATACCTGAGAAGATAATTAATGTTTTGGGTATTTTTTTTTTAAAGGGATGGAGGGGGAATTTTCATAGTCTTTCCCCAACCCCCATCTTTCATTGATGTCTTAAACTGACAAGGTGATGGATATATCAGTCAGAAGTCCCATCATCTCTGTCCCCTATAAATCTCTGGCAAGGTTGTTGGAGCACCTCATTTTTTTGTGTTCAGGCTGTGAATACAGTGAGGTTCTGACGAATGTTTGGCCAAAAATGAGTTTTGGCACTCAGCTACAAGAGCAATGTAACCTTTTCAAGGCCAAGGAATTTTTTGGTGTGTGGGTGGTCCTTCTCTCTGCAGAAAATGTTGAAGTAAGCCTTTTTACTTTGCAGAAAATAGAATCCTGAAGGATTTGTGGAAAGTAGAATCCTGGATTTGTAAAGCTCGAGGTGGGGGTCTTGAGCCTAAAGGCTCTGGGGAAAGGATCTTGAAGTTGACTTTACATGGGCAGTAAGTTATTTTATTGGAGCTAGCTTGGAGAGATTGGACATATCTTCAAAGTGAATTTATTTTTTAAAATGTATCAAAATAGTATAATCCACATACTAGACAATATGGAAAACAGGGAGAGGAAAAAATAAGCACATACTTCCCTGTCATTGTAATAAGTTACTGTCATCATCTGCTTTTTCTTTTTCCTTTTACTTCACTTCCCACTGTTCGAGGCTCTAGCCACACATGTGGAAGGTACACTCCCCATTCATAAAGAACTCTTGGGAGAAAGTGACCAGTAATAAAACATTGAAGACGTTTACAGGTAGGGTAAAGGTTGTGAAATAGATGCTGTGAGATTGCAGAAGACAGTTCAGGAGTCAAGGAAGGCTTCCTAGAGGAGTGATTCTTAAATTCAGTTTAGGGAGACAGACCCTTGACGATCTGTGACACTTACAGGGTTCAGCATGTACCAAAGCAAGAGAAAGTGGCATGTTTTGGCAGTTGCACTTGGTTGGGTAAGTGCAGAGACAAGAGAGTGTGCGAGGGGAGCTGTTGGGTGGGCAGAGGTCAGATTAGGAAAAATCTCATGTACCAGCCAAGAAGGTGGGCTTCACCCTGCAGGCAGAGAGCCATTGAAGGACCTAAGTCAGGAATGACAGGGTTTGTGCTTAAGGAAGATTACTCTGTCAACTGTGTCAGGGGTGGAGAGAGACTGGGGACAGTGCGACCTATTAGGGAATTACTGTGGTTATCATTCAAGTAAGAGGAAGCGATGGGAGTGGTTTCAGTAGCAATGATGAGAGAGAGAGAGAAAGAGAGCAGCTTTTGGTGGGAAAGAGTTCCATTGTAGATTTGATTATTTGAGGAGCCTGGGAAATATCCAAATGGAAATATCAAGCCGACTGGTGGCTCTGTGCGCTGGGGAGAGGTTCTGTCTAGAGTGGTCCAAATGGTCAGGATTTTGGAATCCTTGGCTTGTAGATGGAAGTGGAAGCTAGTTTGGAAAAAGATATGAAAAATCCCTCTGTAAGAGTGTTGAGGAAATGGAGGAAGTAACCTAGGCTTGGTCTCTGGAGACCACCAAACTGGATAAGAGGAGGAAAGGGGGTTGAGGGACCCAACAAGGAGGTGGGGCATTAAATGCCTCCTCACAGTCAGATGTTCACTGGATTCAGCAACTAGGCGCTTATGGGGGTTTTGGAGAAAGCCATTCTGGTGACTTAGGGTGCAGATGTAGGTTACAGGCTTCTTCATAACTATGGCTATAAATATGTTGGAAATGTAAACATCATCCATATTAAACTCTGAGCTCTTTCCTCCTACTGTAGAGTCCCCATAGCCATTACTTTTAATTGTCTGCCTTTAGGTACACCAGAAGTTATCTATTTCTTTAGGATAAGAGTCACAGAAATGTACCAAAGAGTCCTATCATTTTTATGGCTTTTGAAATACATTACCACACTGGTTTTAAGTTGGGATGTACTGATTCGGGGTATTGTCAGTGTCTTAGTTCGTTCGTTCTTGCTATAACAGAATACCACAGACAGGGTAATCTGTGAACAATAGAAGCTTATTTGCCTTACCGCTCTGGAGGCTGAGAAGTCCAAGATTGAAGGCCCTCAAGCCCTCTAGTGAGGGCCTTCTAGCTGTATCGTAACCTGGCAGAAGGCATGGGCAAGAGAGAGAGAGAGGGAAGAGAAGCCAAGCTCATCCTTTTATTAGAAAACCACTGTCAAGATAACAGGATTAATCGATGCATGAGGGCAGATCCCTCATGTCCTAATCACCCCTTAAAGGTCCCACCTCTCAACACTGTTACACTGAGGATTAACTTTCCAGCACATGTACTTTGGAGGACAAATTCAAGCCATAGCAATCGGTAATGTCTGATACTGTCGGTTTTACCACACCCTCATAAACATTGGCTTTTACCTCATTAAATTATTTTATTAATGCAACAGATGAACAATGGCTTCTCACTGTGTCTTTTGTAATAGCATCTTGGTTACCAATGACTATATGTTAAAATCACTTTTAGTTACTAACCAACCAGCTTTAAAAAAACCACATATTGGATTGGTAGTTTGAGGAGGAAACAGAAAACAAACTTGTTAAAGCATTTGACCATTGTGTGGGGCTGACTGCTCTTGTGCTGTGGTCCTGGATAAAATGCTTCGTCTTTCTGGGTCTGTTTCTTGACTAAGATAATTTGTTGATGTTTTCTTTGGGTTTTTCCCCCAATTCTAAAATTCTGAGATATTTTGCTCTGTTCTCCATTTGCACCTCCTAGTGGCTAGTAGGGTATGGAGCCCACAGCTGGCCCCAAATAAACGCTGAGAAATTGACTGAAACCTTTGGTATGATCAGAAAACATGTTAGGCCTTAGAGTAGGAAGATATTACCAAAAGAACAATAAGAACTCTTGTTCATTAAGAAAAAATAAATAAATTATAGATAATCAAAAAGAAGAAAATAAAAGTAATCTGTCATGCTATTCCCACGATCCTGCTCTGCTGTTTGACTCACTCCTGCTTATCCTTTAGGTCTTATTTTAAATGTTCCTTTCTTGGGGCCTTGTTGACTGAACCCTGTAACAGATTAGGTTCATCTTCTCTCATCCTATTGATCATTCTTTATTATTGTCACTTCTGAATTATAAATGCTTTACTAGAACAGCAGCCGTATATGTGTGATTAATTACTGTGTCCCCAACACTTAGCACAGAGGCCAGCACATAATTGTTGCTCAGTAAATGTTGAATGAACACATAAATTCAAGTAATCATTTTTATCATTTTGGCATATTTCCTTTTGTGCTTTTCTCTGTGAATATGTCTGTATATCAAGATGAAACATCTCAAAAATGAGATCAGTTTATACTACTGTTTCATGATTTGTGTTCTACTCCCATTGAGTCATTTTTGTGTGGTAGCCTATCGTTTTATGGTGATTCATTCTTACTCATAAAGCTGCCCTTTTTGTTTCTAACAACATACAGTTGAGCGGTGGGTGGTCTAGGCCAAGGGTACAACCTGGAACTTAGATTGAAAAAATTGGTCAATTCAATTTTTTTAAATGGTCAAAATGTCTAAACCGATAGGTTGTTGGAGAGATCAGAATGATTTGTCACTGTGAGTATTGGCCCTGTTGGTGTCTTTTTTTTTTTTTTTTTTCTTTTTTCTCTTTATTTTGAGACAGAGTTTTGCTCTTGTTACCCAGGCTGGAGTGCAATGGTACAATCTCGGCCCACTGCAACCTCCGCCTCCTGGGTTCAAGTGATTCTCCCTGCCTCAGCCTCCCAAGTAGCTGGGATTACAGGCGTGTGCCACCACGCCTGGCTAATTTTGTATTTTTAGTAGAGATGGGGTTTCATCATGTTGGTCAGGCTGGTCTCAAAATCCTGACTTCAGGTGATCCACCTGCTTCGGCCTCCCAAAGTGCCGGGATTACAGGAGTGAGCCACCTGTTGGAATCTGAATCAGGTGCCAAGGAGGTTGAGGAAGGGCAATGATGACTAGCCTCTCTAGTGCACTTCCACTCACGTGATACTGTGTAGTCTTTACATTAATTCTGTACTGTAGTTATTATTAACCCCCTCTTACAGATGAAGAAACTGTCTCAGGTTAGTTAAGTAACTTGTCCAAAAGCACACTAGCTCTTTGTAGCACAGCTGCAATTCAAACATAGATATTCTAACACTGAGTCCTCTTTTATTTTATTTTTATTTTTATTTTTTTTGAGACAGAGTTTCACTCTTTTCACTCTTGTCACCTAGACTGGAGTTCAATGGTGTGATCTCGTCTCATTGCAACCTCCGCCTCCCAGGTTCAAGCAATTCTCCTGCCTCAGCCTCCTGAGTAGCTGGGATTATAGGCACCCGCCACCACGCCTGGCTAATTTTTATATTTTTAGTAGAGATGGGGTTTCACCATGTTGGCCAGGCTGGCCTGGAGCTCCTGACCTCAGGTGATCCGCCCGCCTCGGCCTCCCAAAGTGCTGGGATTACAGGCATGAGCCCCCGCGCCCAGCCGAGTCCTCATTTTATGTAGACTATGCAGATAGTAGTGTGGAAATCTCTGCTTACAGACTGACCGGCAGTCTCTGCTCTCTTGCTAGTAGTGCTGGCCTTGAAATCAGTTCTGCAATTTAACCCTGATGCGCATGACCTGTTTTCTCCTCATTGCTGCTGTTTGTCAGTCTTGGATAGTTATTTTATTCTGTCAAAGTTATGTCTGCAGAGCCAGAACATGAAATAAGTAGGTGTTCTTACTTTTAATCAGAAGGCTGAAAATTCAAGCTGTATTGAGTAGTTGAGTGCTAAGGTTGGGCTTTCCAGTCCTGGTTTAGCAAACCTTTGATTCAAAGTTTCCACTTCCTTAAGTCTAGCCTTTTGCAAGGATATTAAGAAATAGCATTTGAGGGCCGGGCATGGTGGCTCACGCCTGTAATCCCAGCACTTTGGGAGGCCAAGGCGGGCAGATCACCTGAGGTCAGGAGTTCAAGACCAGCCTGACCAACACGGCGAAACTGCATCTCTTTAACTAAAAATACAGAAAATTAGCCGGGCGTGGTGGCAGGTGCCTGTAATCCCAGCTACTCGGGAGGCTGAGATGGGAGAATCACTTGAACCCAGGAGGCAGAGGTTGCAGTGAGCCGAGATTGCACCACTGCACTCCAGCCTGGGCGCGACAGAGTAAGATTCTATCTCCAAAAAAAAAAAAAAAAAAAAACCATCTGAGCTTTATTCTAACCACCTGGGAAAGAGCAGCACATGAGAACTTCCACAGGCCTGTCAGGAACATTACACAGTTTGAACAGCTAAAACACACAGTAGCATTTTCAGTTAAAAACTAAGAGCAGTTACGCAAGGGTAGCATTTTGCTACTGAAAGGAGGCTGAAATTTAGTACATTCTTAATCATATTTAGACTCAGAGAATGCACTGCTGGGATAAGCTTCAGTTTTGTTCAAAAAGGACTGTTATTACTAATAATCATTAATCACTATGAGCCATAAAATCTGATGCGGAAGACTAAGGTAATTAAAGGAAGAAAAAGTGAATATTATGTGCAAGAGTCTCATTTGGTCATATGCAGCTTCCTGTGGTGTGATTTTAATTTTTAATAACTGCTCTTCATTTATGGTGATTCTGTGGCTGGCTGACTACCAGTGGAGCCTCCCCAGGTTTTTCCTAATAATTTTAAAAAACACATTTGTGTGCACACTTCAAAATAGTTAAGATGGTTAAGTTTATGATACATGTTTTTAACCACAAAAAACCCTAAACCCACACATTTGCAGTGATTCATTATCTCTCTTGAGCATCTCTCTTCTGATCAAAAGAAAGCATTTATTTTAAAAGCTCTTTACTAGTTTTAAAAATTACATAAAAATTGTTGTAACAAATTTAAATAATAAAGAAACATACAAAATGAAGAGTAAAAGTTTTCCTCATTCCAGATTGAACTCAACAGGCACCCACTAGTTGTGGTTTATTGTGCAGTTTTTTTTTCTAATAGTATGTTTTTGGCTACTTCAAGATCAAGAAAAGCACAGTGACAGTAGCTCAAATGTGGAAACAACCCAAATGTCCATAAACAGATGAATGGATAAACAAAATGTGGTCTATATATACAATGGAATATTAGCCTTAAAATGGAATGAAATTCTACATGCTTTATTTATTTATTTATTTATTTATTTAGAGATGAAGTCTTGCTCTGTCACCCAGGCTGGAGTGCAGTGGCGTAATCTCGGCTCACTGCCACCTCCACCTCCTGGATTCAAGTGATTCTCCTGCCTCAGCCTCCCAAATAGCTGGGACTATAGGTGCACGCCACCATGCCTGGTTAATTTTTGTATTTTTAGTAGAGACAGGGTTTCACCATGCTGGCCACGCTGGTCTCAAACTCTTGACCTCATGATCTGCCTGCCTCCGCCTCCCAAAGTGCTGATTACAGGTGTGAGCCACCATGCCTGACTTGGTGTCAGGATATTTTACTATGAGCATGTAATTTTCTATACTATTCTATAAACACAAATGGTGGCTCACGCCTGTAGTCCCAGCACTTTGGGAGGCTGAGATGGGCAGATCACTTGAGCCCAGGATTTCGAGACCAGCCTGGACAGCATAGCGACACCCCTATCTCCAGAAAAAATACAAAAATTAGCCAGGTGTGTTAGCGCATGCCTGTGGTCCCAGCAACTTGGGAGGCTGAGCCGGGAGAATCACTTGAGCCTGGGAGGTCAAGTCCCCAGTAAGCCATAATCATGCTACTGCACTCCAGCCCAGGTAACAGAATGACACCCTGTCTCTAAACCTTTCCCCAACCACATACTTACAAATGATAAATACTATGATAAAAATGCAAATATTTTTTAAACGCAAAAAAGAAATTTAAAAAAAAATTTTTTGAGATAGAGTCTTGCTCTGTCGCCCAGGCTGGAGAGCAGTGACGCAACCTCGGCTCACTGCAACCTCTACTGCCCTGGTTCAAACGATTCTCCTGCCTCAGCCTCCCAGGCAGTCTGGATTACAGGCACCCACCACCATGCCCGGCTAATTTTTGTATTTTTAGTAGAGATTGGGTTTCACCATATTGACCAGGCTGCTCTCTTAACTCCTGACTGCAAGTGATCTGCCCACCTCTGCATCCCAAAGTGCTGGGATTACAGGCGTGAGCCACCATGCCAGGACCCCACTCAGCTGGGATTACAGATGCATGCCGCCACACCCAGCTAATTTTTGTACTTTTAGTAGAGACAAGGTTTCACCATGTTGGCCAGCCTAACCTTGAACTCCTGACCTCAAGTGATCCACCCACATCGACTTCCCAAAGTACTCAGATTGCAGCCATGAGCCACTGTGCCCGGCCTCTACTCTCTACTTCTATGAGGACAGTGTTATAGATTCTATAGTCAGTAAGATCATGTAATATTTGCCTTTCCATGCATGGCTTATTTCACTTAACATAATGTCTTTCAGGTTTATCCACATTGCTGTGAATTTTTTATGGCCAAGCAGGGTGTTTTTTGTTTTTGTTTTTGTTTTTGTTTTTTGTTTTTTTTTTGAGACAAAGTCTACTCTGTCACCCAGGCTGGAGTGCCTAAATTGTATTTTTATATAGATGGCTTAAAGTTTATGTCAGACTTTGGACTAAGTTATGCAGCAGTAACTAACAACTTCCAAGTCTTAATGCCTTACAACTACAAAGGTCTATTTCTGGTTCATGTTACATGTCTTTTACAGGTTGGCCACAATTCTGTGCCACATCCTCTTCATTTTAGGATCCAGGATGAAGGATATGCCCTTGTCTGGTATGTTGCTGTTCTGTGTCAGAGGAAAAAATCATGGAAGCATGAGACTCCTAAAGCTAGTCATATAACCTAGCCTGACGTTATTGGGATGAGAAAATATAGTCTTCCTATAGGAAGGGGCAGTGATTATTTGGGAGCAATAATACAGTTACTATAGGGTTGTAACCAGAAATAAGACATTTGTCTATGACTATGGAGGAAGGAAAACATCTATACATATGAGACCTCACTATAAGGTAGTGCATGATCTGGAATCATGCTATCTAAATGGGGCAACACCTCCGAGCCCTAATGTGGGGCCCAGTTCAGATCCCTGTACCTGCTTAGGATGGAACACAGCACCACAGAAATCACTTAATAAGAAAGGGCACAAGGAAAAAACTCCCAAGATAAGCTCTCAAACATAAATTACAAAGTATTTGAGGAGGTTCAGCCCTATCAAGGAAAATCTACAAATCCAACAACTAGGAGAATTTATATCAAGAAATATAAATAATAGGCCCATCCAAAAGACATTAAAATAAAAAGTATACTTAAAATGTTTAAAGATAACAGATGAACTGGTATCAGTGAAGTAAGATCAGGAGGCAGTGAAACAAGAACAGGTAGATGTGAAAAAGATAGTTGTTGATATTTAAAACTTCTAGGCTGGACATATTTGAAGAGAGAATTAGTAAGCTGGAAGATGGAACTGAAGACAGCTCTTAGAGTACAGAACAAAAAAGTAATCAGTTGATGTCATGGAGGATAGATTGAGGCATTTTAGCCTACATAAACGAGGGTTTCCTAGAAGGAAATAATAGAGTGAAGACAGCAGTATTTGAAGATAGAATAGCTAAGAATTTTTCAGCATTTAAAAAGGGCACAAATTATCAGGTTGAAACCACTAAATGCTGAGATAGATTGCACAAAAATAAAAAAGAAAAAGAAAGGAAACTACATTTAGAATATTGCAGTGAAGTGACAAAATATTGGAAATAAAGAGAATCCTCTTAAAAGCTACCAGGAGGTAAAGACAGATTATCTACAAAGGAATGACAATCAGAATAACAGTATGCTTATTTTTAGCACAAATCATTGCCAAAAAACAATGAAATAACACCTTCAGAGTACTGAGAAAAAATAATTTGAACTTTGAATTTCATACTCAGCTAAACTGTCAATAGTGTATGCATAATAGAGATATTTTAACACACACAAGGACCAAAAGAACTTACTACCAACAGACCTTCACTGAAAGGACAACTAAAAACTGCTTCAGCTAGAAGAAAAATGAATCCAAAAGGAAAGAGCATGATGCCACAAGAAAAGGTGAAAAAGAGAAATTGGTAAAACTTATTGACAAACCTTAAATAAAATAATAATTATAACAACAACAACAACAGCAACAACAGTTTTTATGTGTGTATTTAAAGGCAAGCTGATAATTACATTCTAGGCCAAAAACAAGGAGATATTTCAGAAGAAAGCTAAAGAATGTTAAGATCATTGTTTTGTTCAGAACACTTGAAATACTGGTTAGCTTTAGACTTTGCTGGAAAAATACTGATATGGTTTGGCTGTGTCCCCACCCAACTCTCATCTTGAATTATAGTTCCCATAATCCCCATGTGTCATGGGAGGGACCCAGTGGGAGGTAATTTAATCATGGGCATGGTTACCTTCATGCTGTTTTCATGATAGTGAGTTCTCATGAAATCTGATGGTTTTATAAGGGGCTTTCCCCCCTTTTGCTGGACACTTCTCCTTGCTGCTGCCATGTGAAGAAGGACATGTTTGTTTCCCCTTCCACATGATTGTAAGTTTCCTGAGGCCTCCCTCCTATGGAACTGTGGGTCAAACCTCTTTCCTTTCTAAATCACCCAGTCTTGGGTAGTTCTTTATAGCAGTGTGAGAATAGACTAATACAAATACAAAATAAAATGTTTAAAATGTAAGTGATATGATTAGAAGACTAGAAATAGAATATATAACTTCTTAATCATTAGAAGAAGAAAAATGGAATAAAGGAAATTTTATCAATCTGGTAGAATGCAAGAGAGAAAGAAAAATACAATAAAAAAAGAACAGTAAATAGAAAAAACAAGATGGAAAATCTATATCCAGCTATATCTGTGATCACTATTAGTATATGGATATTAAATTCCTCTATTAAAAGCAGAGACTCTGACTGGATTTTAAAACTACTGTTTATGAGAAACACTCCTTGGCTATAATCTCAGCTACTCAGGAGGCTGAGGAGGGAGGATTGCTTGAGCGCAGGAGTTTGAGACCAGCCTAGGCAATGTAGTGAGACCCTGTCTCTAAAAATTAAAATTAAAATAAATTACCCAGGCATGGTGGCACACACCTGTAGTCTTAGCTACTTGGGAGGTTAAGGTAGGAGCCCAGGAGTTAAAGGCCACAGTGAACTATGCAGGAGTCGAGCCCTGGGGTTAAAAGCTGCAGTGAACTATGATTGCGCCACTGCACTCCAGCATGAGTGCATTCCAGCATGCATGCATTCTAGCATGGGTGACAGTGAGACTTCATCTCTAAAATAAATAAAAATAAATAAAAAAGGAGAAACACTTCTAAAAAATGTGACATAGTAATTAAAGGTAAAGGAATGGAAAAAGGTGTTTCAGATGCCAGTAGGGAAGAAAACTGAGTAGCTGAGAGTGAGGTGTGAGAGGAAAACATCACTGAGTACCCTTTTAAATTTTGAGCCATGTGAATGTATCTCTTTCTCAACAAACAAAATTCTCAATTACTAATATAAAGAAAGTTGGTGTAACAATATAATAGTATAAATGATAAAATAATGTGATCAGGCCAAATAACATTTGAGCAGAAATATGCACAGAAGTTATTTTATCTCACAGGAAGATAAACAGTCTACCAAGAAATAAGAATCATGAATTTCTTTATATCCAATAAAGCTTTAAAATATATAA
The DNA here is from genome assembly GCF_047675955.1 of Chlorocebus sabaeus. NCBI lineage: Eukaryota > Metazoa > Chordata > Mammalia > Primates > Cercopithecidae > Chlorocebus > Chlorocebus sabaeus. Next base: position 42,197,630 of record NC_132917.1, on the reverse strand, counting down.
AACAAACGTAATAGAATTTGACAAATTTACAATCATAATGGGAGATTTTAACACACTATCTAAAAATTGATGTCTGTTTTTACACACACAAACATAAGGTATAATGACAGAAGGTGACCCTAGTAGTGTAATAGTGACACTAAAGAGTCTTGAATCAGTTTAAGGAAACCAAAGTCACTCCAAGAATTTCAAGTACAAAAGAAGATGGGGAATTAGCTGCTTCCAATATCATTAGGCCTGGAATTAGTTTAAGTCTTCACATATATAATTTTGAAAAATTGCTTATAACAGTTTCTGGCAGCTAGTATGTATTATATGAGTGTTAGGTAAAATTTTAGAAGATACATAAAGTTGAGGACTGTCGTGGGATTCATGATTTCAAAGTCATATCATCATAGCTGTAATTCAGATGTCAGGAAGCTGTCACTGCTGCTGCCACCACAATCTTCTCATATCCACAAAGGTAGTGACTAGACACTGGAATATTGAGTCCAGGGGCAGTCAATTCAACCTGGCTTGCCAGCCATCACAGCAGGAGGACAAGGAGCTGCACGTCTTTTCCACCTTCCTGCTCTTGTATGTATGTGTTTGATTCATCAAAGCTAAAACATACCTAGAATTCACTGTCACATAGTCTGGGAAAAGTGATTATTATTATTATTATTATTATTATTATTATTTTTTGCCTTTCAGCCTTGTATTTTAGTAGGGAACAGAGAAGTAGATGAGAATGAAGGTCGAGCACCACTTGATGGTAGTAAGTACAAATAACTAGGAATCAGTTTAATGAAAAATGTGTAAGACTTGGTTGGGCACAGTGGCTCATGTCTGTAATTCCAGCACTTTGGGAGACCGAGGCAGGCAGATTACTTGATACCAGGAGTTCGAGACCAGCCTAGCCAACATGGCAAAACCCTATCTCTACTAAATATACAAAAATTAGCTGGGAGTGGTGGTACACACCTGTAATCCCAGCTACTAGGGAGGCTGAGGCACGAGAATTGCCTGAACCCTAGAGGTGGAGGTTGCAGTGAGCTGAGATCATGCCACTGCACTCCAGCCTGGGTGGCAGAGTAAGGCTGTCTCTCTCAAAAAAAAAAAAAAAAAAAAAAAAAAATGTATAAGACCTTTATGAAGAAAACTTAAAAAATAGCACTGAGGGACACTAAAGGAGACCTGAACAAATGGAAAAACTTTGCATGTGCTTGGATCAGAAGGCTAAGCCTCATAAAGACTTCAATTCCGTAACTTAATTTATAAATGTAATATAGGAGCAATAAAAATGCTGATACTTGTTTAGAACTAGATGTGCTGATTCTAATATTCCTATGGAAAAATAAACAAGAATGGTGAGGATAAAATTGAAAAAAGTAAATCAATGAAGGGGAACTGGACCTACCAGATCTTAACTCAGCCCTCAATTGAACATTGATCAATGAACAGACATATCAATAAAACAGAATAGAAAATCAAAAAGATTAAAACACATGAGAAAATATCTATATATGTTAAGAAGACTATCTCAGATCAGTGAATAAAAGATAGACTACTCAATAAAATGTATTGAAACAATCAGGAAGTTACCTGGAAAAAGAAACTGGCTCCTGCAAAGCATACACCAGAAAAACTCCTAGTGGTTAAAGGTGAAAGATAAATGTACAACATAAAACCATAAAAATACTAGAAGGAAACATAGGAGAAATCCTTCTTTACTGTGGCATAAAGAAGTAGTCTTTCCAACCTTGCCTGTGCAGTTTTGCATTGCATTGCAGAAAGAAAGAAGCAAAGTCAAAAGACAAATGAAAAGCTTAGGAAAAAAAAAAAACAACTTGGAGCTACATCCTAAAGGACCAGGCCCCCTAATTTATATAAAAGCTTAAAAATTTTTTTTGAAAAATAAAAGAGCTTATGATCAATAATCAATAAAACAAGAATCAACAACCAAATAGAAAAATGAGGAAAGCATATGAACAGACAGTTTTACATGGAAAATATAAAGTCCCTTAAGTACATGAAAATATACTCAACATCTTTTCAGAATAAGAGAAAAGCAATTTCAATCTAGACTGAGGTACCATTTTTCACCTATCAAATTGTCAAAAATTCAAAAGTTTAATAATATACTCCATAGGTAGAGCTTTGGGTAAAACAGTGGATGGGAGTATAAATTGTTTCAACCTCTCTAGAATTCAATTTGGCAATTTTTGTCAGAATTATAAATGCATGTATCCCTTGATCAAGCAATACCATTTTATACCACAGATATACCCACACATGTGTGAATTGACATACGTATGAGGTTATTCATTGTGCATTGTATATAATAGAAAAGATTGTAAATCATCTGATTGCCCCTAAAATATGACCAAGTGAATAACATCTGAGACATCCAACAATGGAATACTAGGTAACCACAATAAAGAAGTAGGAAGCTCTTATCTACCCATGGCAAGATCTCCAAGAAATATTATTGAATGGAGAAAGCTAGGTACACATCAGTATATATAGTATGCCACCTTTTGTGTGGGAAGGGTGTGGAAAAATAAATATAGATTCATATTTGATTATGAAACCCACAAGTTCTAAGTGGGGCCCAAAAACTGAGTGGTGTAAATTATGTGATCACATTACTGTATGCTTAATGAAGTGACTGCAATGAGTGTAGGCAGCTGGCTGGCTAGGAGACCAAAAGTCAGTTGCCAATCACATTATAGCCAAATAAGCATTACTAGGGCAGAGTAGAGGTCACCTGGGAGTGGGATGCATTGGGTTTAAGGAGACAGGGTGGGAGCAAGCTTTTTCACTGTATAATTTTAAAAAAAATTTTTTTTTTTGAGACTGGAACTCTGTCACCCAGGCTGAAGTGCAGTGGCACAATCACGGCTCACTGCAACCTCTGCCTCCTGGACTCAAACAATCCTTCCACCTCAGCCTCCCAAGTAGCTGGGACTACAGGTGCACACCACCATGCCTGGCTAATTTTTGTACGTTTTTGTAGAGACAGGTTTCACCGTGTTGCCCGTGCTGGTCTTGAACTCCTGAGCTCAAGCAATCCTCATGCCTCAGCCTCTCAAAGTGCTGGGAATATAGGCGTAAGCCAACTCGCCCAGCCTTAAAAAATGCTTTGAATGGATTATCTATTAAAAATATTTGAAAAACAATTTTTAATTAAAAAAAGATCACCAGGCATGGTGGCTCATGCCTGTATTTCCAGCACAGAGGGAGACTGATTTGGGTGGTGGCAATTATAGGATATTTGGGGTGTCGTTTTTCTGGCAGGAAACCTCTGTGGCCAGTGGTACCTTTCCCCAAGTTTTGCTCAGGCCTGCTGGATTCATTTTACCCACTTGGCCTGGCAGGCTGCGTTTGGTTCATGCTACTGGCCTGGGTCCCACACCTGCCAAGAGCAAGCCAGACATGGAATGACAAGGCATGTGTGAGTGACTGTGGGGTCTGGCCACTGCACACAGTCAGACATGCTGGCTGCTGCAGCGGGGTGGGCAGCTCCAGGTGCTGGCACAGGCACTGGCTCTCTGTGAGGCTGTGGCCAGGCCAGATGCACCGTAAGCAGCTTCCATGGCTTGCATCGGGGAACAAGCATTCAGAAGCTTGGAGATGCCAGAAACAGCAGGGCCCCAAAGAGGGAGTCACATCCCTGGCTCAGGGAGCTCCCAGATCTGGGCTCCTCAAAAGGCTGCAGCTCTTCTCTCCTTCTGTTCACCAGCAACATGGTGAGCGAGGGGCATGCTTCAGCCCTGTTTGTGTTACAGCTCTTTTAGCCCACCATTCCATGGTCCTGAGTTCTTGTCCTGCAACCAGGAAGAATAAGGTAGGCAGACAGGTGGAGGGTGAGCAAGATGAAGAGGAGCTTTATTGAGCACTAGAACAACTTAGTCTACCACAGGGGGCAGCTTCTTTCTGCAGCCAGGGTGTCCCAACAAGTGTTCAGCTCCTAGCAAAGAGAAGACCTGGGGTGGGAAGCTCCTCTCTGCAGGTAGGTTGTCCTAAAATCTCTGCAGCTGTCAGCAGAAAGGAGGCCCTGGAGTGGGTAGCTCCTCTCTGCAGCTGGTCATCCTGAGGTCTGTCCAGCTCTAGCTGAACCTGGGCTTTTATGGGCCTCCGAGGGGAGGAAGTGCACACCAATTGCTCCATGAGTGGCCATGAGCGGGCTCAGAAAAGGCACCACAAGTTCCCACTCCGGTCTGCGGGACAGGCAGCCCCCCCCCAGTCTTCAGGCCCTACATGGACTGAAGGCGGGGCCTCACCGGGGACTCGCCCTCTTCCACCCAGGAGCCTGTCTTGCCTCCTGCTGCTGTTCATGGCGTGCAGGCTGTTCCTGCTAAGGGGCTTCTGCAAGCCAGTGCTGAGCTGTCCTCAGCCCCCGTTTGGCTTCCCTCCCATGCTTATAGGCACCCAAAGTCCAGAGGGGGCCAAGGTGGCAGGGGACTGGCGTGTCAGCACTGCCCTGGGCATGTGCACACCTGGCTGTTTTTTCTCCAGCTTTGCTCTGAGATTGGCGTGGGCAGCAACAGCAGGGAGAAGTCAGGCAGTGGGAGCAGGCATTTCCGAGCCTGCATGGTCAGGTGGGGCTTTCTGGGCCCCCAAGAGTATAGGGATGCCTTGGTCCGCAGCCACGGTTTGGGTGGCTGCAGCTGCCCAAGTTGAGGGGGGATGGGGTTCCTGCCTGCTCCATGGAGGCCCGGGTCTGAAGCTGCACCAGGGAGGGCAGGGCTCCTGCTTGCTCCTGGCCCCCGCAAGAGCACAGGGAGGCCCGGGTGTGCAGCTGCTTCCCAAGCGGGGCTCCCTGGAGGAGCAGGAGGCCTGGGTCCATAGCCATGACTTGGATGGCTGTGGCTGCACCTAGGGAGCTCCCACCCCACCAATTCAGAAAAGGTGGGGCTCCCACTTGTCGCTGGCTCCACAGAGTGAGCAGCCCTGGCCACGCCTCCCTACTGCAGCCAGCATGATGGCAGTGGACTCAAGCGTTACTTGAGTCCAAGAGTTCGAGACCAGCCTGAGCAACATGGTAAAGCCCCATCTCTAAAATATTAGCTGGGTGTGGTGGTGCCCCTCTGTAGTTCAAGTTACTTAGGAGGCTGAGGTGGGAGGATTGCTCAAGCTCGAGAGGTTGAAGCTTCAGTGAGCCACGAGCACCACTGCACTCCAGCCTGGGCGACAGAGCAAGACTCCGTCTCAAAAAAAAAAAAAAGATCAGGCAGATAAAAACAATGATATTAATGACTTGAAAAGATGCCTGACGAATGTATTCTGGTAGATTTGTATAGAAGCATGTACCCAACAAACAGAGAATATGAATTATTATTAAGCATGATGTGAAGTTGTTTTTTTTTTTAAACAGTGGACCACTCTCTGATGCAAGTTAGATAATTTTTTTTTTAAAAGTGTTGCCTACAAATATTAAAGAAATTTTATCACATAGAATGTTTCTTATCACAATGCCATAAAATTAGGAACCAACAATAAAATGAAAAGCCCAGAAATCACACTATGTTTGTAAACCAAAAGCCTCCTTCTTTTTTTTTTTTTTTTTTTTGAGACAGAGTCTCACTCTGTCACCCAGGCTGGAGTGCAGTGGTATGATCTCAGCTCACTGCCACCTCTGCCTCATGGGTTCAAGCAATTCTCCTGTTTCAGCCCCCTGAGTATCTGGGATTACAGGCATGTGCTACCACACCCGGCTTACTTTTTTTTTAATTTTTAGTAGAGACGGGGTTTCACCATATTGGTCAGGCTGGTCTCGAACTCTTGACCTTGTGATCCACCGCCTTGGCCTCCCAAAGTGCTAGGATTACAGGCGTGAGCCACCATGCCCAGCCTGCTTCATTTTTAAATAATTAATGCATTAGGCCTAGTGCGGTGGCTCACGCCTGTAATCCCAGCACTTTAGGAGGCCAAGGCAGGTGGATCACCTGAGGTCGGGAGTTCGAGACCAGCCTGACCAACATGAAGAAACTTCATCTCTACTAAAAATACAAAATTAGCCAGGCGTGGTGGCACATGCCTATAATTGCAGCTACTCTAGAGGCTGAGGCAGGAGAATTGTTTGAACCCAGGAGGCAGAGGTTGCAGTGACCCGAGATCACTTCATTGCACTCCAGACTGGGCAACCAGAGTGAAACTCCGTCTCAAAAAAAAAAAACAAAAAAACCCAAAACGTTAAAAAAGGATAGTGAAAGGTACCAAATATCTGGAACTGAATGACAATGAAACCCTGTAAAATACACTAACAAACTATCAAACATTGTGGGATGCAGATAAAGCAGTGTCATTACTAGTAAACAACAATATTGAAAACATGTCATTTAGTGCTCAACCTAAGGCTAGAGAATGAGCTGGGCGTGGTGGCTCACGCCTGTAATTCCAGCACTTTGGGAGGCTGAGGCAGGTGGATCACCTCAGGTCAGGAGTTCAAGACCAGCCTGGCTAACATGATGAAACCCTGTCTGTACTAAAAAATACAAAAATTAGGCTGGACACAGTGGCTCATGCCTGTAATCCCAGCACTTTGGGAGGCTGAGGCAGGTGGATCACGAGGTCAGGATATTGAGACCATCCTGGCTAACATGGTGAAACTCTGTCACTACTAAAAATGCAAAAAATCAGCTGGGTGTGGTGGTGGGCGCTTGTAATCCCAGCTACTCGGGAGGCTGAGGCAGGAGAATGGCGTGAACCTGGGAGGCGGAGCTTGCAGTGAGCCAAGATTGCACCAGTGCACTCCAGCCTGGGTGACAGATTGAGACTCCGCCTCAAAAAAAAAAAAAGAAGAAAGAAAAGAAAAAATTAGCCAGATGTGGTGGCGGGCACCTGTAATCCCAGCTACTCAGGAGGCTGAGGCAGGAGAATAGATTGAAACTGGGAGGCAGAGGCTGCAGTGAGCCAAGATCATGCCACTGCACTCCAACCTGGGAGACAGAGTGAGACTCCGTCTCAGAAAAAAAAAAAAAAAAAAAAAAAAAAGGGCTACAGAATGAACAAAAAGCTGAACCCAATGAATAAAGATAAATCACAAATTGATGAAACAGAAAACAAACACAAAGGAGAAATCAACAAAACCAAAAGCAAGTCTTTTGAAAAGACAAAATAGACATCTGCCAAAAGTGAGAAAAAGAGAGGAAGCAAAGAGAGACAATATTAGGTCAAGAGAGTGCACATAACTGTATGTATGGTAGAGATTTATAAAACGTGATTCCGGACGTGTTAGATATAGTTGATTGGCACTGGATAGTTATTTCTACCTCCTTCGATGGTATTTGCCTAACTACAGAGATTACAAAGCTGAAAACTGCATTTCAATTAGGTTTCTAGATGAGAATCAGATTTTGCTAGTTAGCTGCAGCTGTGTGACATTTGGTTGGAAGCAGGGAAGCAATGGCCATAATCCTAAAACTTTGGACTGACTTTTTTTGCTGCCAAACTCAGAGTCCAGGATCCAGCTTTGAGGGTCTGGGGAGTTGTTTGTAGCAGCCTCAACAGCAGCTGGAATCAGCAGTGCCATATTTAGTTACAGCTCTTAAGAGTCGGCGGTGGTTTTAACCATGGCTTTGTGACCCTGGATTGCAGTCGTGGCCGTGTATACTTGAACTCAGTTGTCCCAATGGCAGCATCTGGTTCCCTACTTTCCGTTGTTTGTTTGTTTGTTTTGGTGAGATGGGGTCTTCCTCTGTCGCCCAGGCTGGAGTGCAGTGGCACAATCTCAGCTCACTGCAGCCTCCGCTTCCCGGGCTCAAGCGATCCTCCCACTTCAGCCTCCCAAGTAGCTGGGACTAAGGTGTGTGCCACTGCACCTGGCTAATTTTTGTATTTTTAGTAGAGATGGGGTTTCGCCATGTTGCCCAGGCTGGTCTCAAACCCTTGAGCTCACACAATCTGCCCGCCTCGGCCTCCCAAAGTGCTGGGATTACAGGTGAGACCCATCGCACCTGGCTCCACTTTACTAATGGTGCCATACTTGGCAGCTCTTCTAGACAGCTCTAGACTGTTCTGGGAGTCATTTCTAGAGCTCACTTCTCTAGCCTTGTCAACAATTTTGTAAGCTCCCTGTTCCCTTCATTGAAACAGGAGTTCTTGTTCCTTCTATCAGGCACAACTGACGAAAAGAATGCTATCAACAATTCTATGCCAAGAAATTTGAAAACTTAGGGGAATGGATAATTTCCTAGAAAATATAAATTACCAAAATGGACCCAACTAACATTGAAAACCAGAATAGACTAATAAGATTAACTGACTAGGTATTCAAAACTGCCTCCCAAATGTCCATGCAAAGGTTACTAGGCCTGGACTGTTTTGTGGGCCGGTTTTCCCCGAAAAAAAGGTAACCTTTGTATCATGCAGATTGTTCCAGAGAAAAGAAAAAGAGAAACAGTTACTCAGCTTATTTTGTGTGAAGATAGTATAACTTTAATAACAAAACTGGATAAAGAGAGTATAACAAAACAAAGTTAAAGTACAATCTTAAGAACATAAATGCAGCTGGGGTCAGGGTAGCTCATGCCTGTAATCCCAGCACTTTGGGAAGCCTAGATGGGAGGATCACTTGAGGTCAGGAGTGCAAGACCAGCGTAGGCAACATAGTGAGACCTCATCTCTACAAAAAATTAAAAATTAGGCCAGGCATGGTGGCTCACACCTATAATCCTAGCACTTTGGGAGGCCGAAGCAGGCAGATCACTTGAGATCAGGAGTTCAAAACCAGCCTGGTCAACATGGTGAAACCCTGTCTCTACTAAAAATACAAAAAAAAAAAAAAAAGTCTCATAGAGAGATTGAAGCAAGAGAATCACTTGAACCCAGGAGGCAGAGGTTGCAGTGAGCTGAGATTGTGCCACTGCACTCCAGCCTGGGTGGCAGAGTGAGACTCTGTCTCCAAAAAAAAAAAAAAAAAAAAAAGAAATAGCCTGTAATCCTAGAATTTTGGGAGGCCAAGGTGGGAAGAACCCTTGAGTCCAGGAGTTCGAGACCAGCCTGGACAACATGGTGAAATCTCGTCTCCAGAAAAAAGATACAAAAATTAGCCAGGTGTAGTGGTGTGTGCCTGTAGTCCCAGCTACTCAGAAGACTGAGGTGGGAGGATCACCTGGGCCTGGGAAGGTTGAGGCTGCAGTGAGCCATGATCGTGCCACTGCACTCCAGCCTAGGTGACAGAGTGAGACCCTGTCTCAAAAAGAAAAAGGAACATAAACAATAAGAGACCATTCACATTAACAAGACAAATAAGATATGTAGAAATAAAAGGCAAACTCCCCTTTTAAAAACCTATAAAAATACATTTAAAGTCACATAAGAAAAACCAAATAAACCACGTTTATGAAAGGAAAGATTCAGTAATCTCAAAATGGTGATTCTGCCCAAATTGATCTATAAATTCAATGTGATCCTAACAAAAATTCCCAATAAATATTTTTCGTAGCCCTTTGACAAACATTTCTTACATTCATATAGAAGATGAACAGCTGTGACAATTCAAACCTAATTCTGAAAAGGAAGAATTAGTACCAGAAATCAAGGCATTATAAGTCTAGAGTAATTTAAATGGTAGATATTGATGCAGAATAAACACATAGATCAGCGGAACAGAACAAAGAGCCCCAAAACAGAGCCCAAATATTGGAGATCTTGTTATATGATAGGCGTGCTCTGTCAGATCAGTGGGAAAGGGTGGATGTTCAATAAATGGTAATAGGAAAATTGATTTTCTATAAAAAGATAAAAATAAATCTCTATCCCATACCGTATGCAAAAAAGCAAATTCCAGCTGAATTAAACATCTGTGCATGAAAAAAACAAAACTTTAAAACTTTTATTTTTAGAGGTGGGTTCTCACTATGTTGCCCAGGCTGGTCTTGAACTAGTGGGCTCAAGCAGTCCTCCCACCTTGGCCTCCCAAAGTGCTGGGATTACAGGCATGAGCCACTGCACCTGGCCCAAAACTTTAAAACCATTAAAAGGTAAGTATTTGTATTATTCAGAGTTCTCCAGAAAAGCAAACCAATAGGATTGATTTACTTATTTAGGGAATTGGCTCGTATGATATTGGAGTCCAAGAAGCCCCATGATATGCTGTTTGCAAACTGGAGAACCTAGAAACCCAGTGGTATAATTCAGTCTGGACTGAAGGTCTGAGAACCAGGGGTTCTGCTGTCCAAGGACAGGTAGATGTCCAGCTCACATAGAGACAGCAAATTTTCCTTCTTCTGCTTTTGTGTTCTATTCAGTTTCTCAACAGATTAGATGATGCCCATCCCCATGAGAGAGGATGATCTTTACTCAGTCTGCTGATTCAGATACGAGTATCTCCATAAACACCTCCATAAACACCCACAAAGATAATGTTTTACCAGCTATCTGGGCATCCTTTAGCCCAGCCATGTTGACACAGAAAATTAACCATCACAGTATTTCTCTGTTTTTTTGTTTGTTTGTTTTTTGATTTTGTTTTTTGAGATGGAGTCTCGCTGTGTCACCCAGGCTGGAGTACAGTGGCACAAGCTTGGCTCACTGCAACCTCCACCTTCTGGGTTCAAGCAATCGTCCTGCCTCAGCCTCCCAAGTGTCACAGTATTTCTTTTAAAATATTTTTAATAGGAGGCTGGGCACAGTGGCTCATGTCTGTAATCCCAGCACTTTGGGAGGTAGGAGGATTGTTTGTGTCCAGGAGTTCAAGATCAGCCTGGGCAACATAGTGAGACCCTATCACTACAAAAAACTTAAAAATATTAGTTAGGCGCAGTCGTGTGCACTTGTGGCCCCAGCTACTGAGAAGGCTGAGGTAGGGGTATCATTTGAGCCCAGGAGGTTGAGCCTGCAGTGAGCTGTGATTGCACTGCTGCACTCCAGCCTGGGAGACAGAGAGAGAACCTGTCTCCAAAAATACATATATGTATATATAAATATATTTTGTCTCTATATAATTCATCTATTATAAATATTTTACCTCCTTTCTCTTAGTCTGTTGTCTTTTAATTTATGGATGGTGGCTTTTGTTAAAACAAGCTTTATATTTCGATACTAAATGTATTGTTTTCTTTTTAAAATATGTGTATGGGTGTATACACACATACATACATATATTTTCATGTGTATATATTATAGATACATATATTTTTCTGTGTGTATATACATATAAACATGTATAAACATGTATACACACAGAAAAATGTATGTATCTATAATATATACACATACATTTATATATACATATAGACAAATGTATAATATATACATATACATTTTAAATATAAATATATGTATGGATATTTTCTCACATATTTTTAAAAGGAGAAAACAATACATTTAATATTAAAATGTAGAGCTTATTTTGACAAAAGTCACCATTCATAAGTTAAAAGACGACAGACTAAGATAGAGGAGAGGTGAAATATTTATAATAGATGAATTTTAGTATTTTGGACAAGCATCACTGGTGAATAACCAAAACACAACTTCTTCTCTTTTTTTGTTTCCAACTTCCTTTAAAAATTTCAGTGGGTTGCTGTAACAAAAATACCATAGGGGGGAAAAAAAAAAACACCATTTTTTTCCAGTGGGATAATCTTTTTTTGCTCCTGGATAAAAACTCTGGCAGGTCCAAGACTTTTCTATTCATTCTTAGATAATAAATCTTAGAGTCACTTTAAGACATAAGCCTAGTCTCAATTTATAAATTGAATTATCCACCCAAGATCTTAATAAAAACTATGAACTTCATTTGCTGTCTAAATTTCTTTCCTCCTCCAACTTAGGTCTGCTTCAGGTGGGTGGCAGGGAGGGGGTGCTTGGTGTTTTTCTTTAGTTCATTCTTGTGGGTTCTCTCAACTCCTCCAGCTTTGAGCCTGCTGCCCAGTTTTTATCTTTCCAAGGCCCAGATGTAGGAACAGAGGGAAGGCAAATGGGATAGAAAAGCCCTCTCATAACCTGGCTTTGAATTCTGGGCTTGGTAGAGTTTAAAGCATGTTTTGTTGTTTCATGGGCATTGTCATGATCTCTTAGGAAATTCTCTTCCTAGGGACCTCCTTCCTGCAGTTCCCTTGACCCTGACAGATGGGTTTTATTGTGGGTGGTTGCTTGTGTTTCCTTCCAACTGAGCTTCATCTCTAGTTTCTTTCTACTGGGTTCTCTTTGCTCCTTCAAGTGGACCTATTGGACAGGACTAAGACCACCCATGCCAGCCCTCTCCCACACTGCCCATATTTTTATTTTTTGAGACAGGGTCCCGTTCGGTTGCCCACACTTGAGTGCAGTGGTGTGATCGTGGCTCACTGCAGCCGCGACCTTCCAGGCTCAAGTGATGCTCTCCTCTCGGCCTCCTGAATAGCTGGGACCACAGGCACTGTGCCCAGCCTGCTCACGTGTTGTCCATAGACACACTGATGCCTCCTATGTCCTGGAACATCAGCAGTCTCTGCCACCTAAGCAACCCATTTTCCTGCCGGTTCTCTGAGTTTGTAAGGCAGGAGTCAGACCCTGGTCCATGGTGACCCCCAACTGTAGGGACAGACATATCAAGCTTCCTGAGTAGTGTCATAGAAGCCCATTCTCCCTAGGATTCAGGCAAAGGAGAAAGCAACCCTCTCCACCTAAGCTGAGAGGGGATGGGAACTGCTCTTAGCGCAGCAACACGTTTCTCTCCATCAAAATCTCTTCAGAAATGTCTCTTCATCTCTCTCCACACTCTTACCCTTTCATTATTCTTGATCTGACTGAGGAGTCTAAGAATTACTGAACTAGTGTGTTTCTGAAATTTCCTTTGTAAATTCTGCGTGTATTTCCTGGTCAAAAGGCAAAATAAATAAATAAATGCTGCATGGGAGAGCCAGCCTCACTCTCACTTTGGTATTTGGTACATAACGTATCAGTAGCTCTGACTGAAGATTAGAATTGAAGCTGAAAGAGCCCTATTTTAACATCGTGTTACACAGAGGAATAGTATCTACAATAGAGAACTTCTACAAATAAGAAAAGGACAGGCCAGGTGCGGTGGCTCATGCTTGTAATCTCAGCACTTTGGGAGGCTGAGGCAGGGCAGATCACTTGAGTTCAGGAGTTCAAGATCAGCCTGGGCAACAGGCCGAGATCCTGTCTCTATAAAAAGCACAACAATTAGCCAGGTGTGGTGACATATGCCTATGGTCCCAGTTACTCGGAAACCTAAGGTGGGAGGATCACTTGAGCCCAGGAGGTCAAGGCTGCAGTGAGCTGTGATCCGGTCACTGCACTCCAGCCTGGGTGACAGAGTGAGATCCTGTCACAAAAAAAAAAAAAAAAAAAAAAGAAAAGAAAAGAAAAAAAAGGACAACCCAATATTAAAAAATGGGCCAGGGATATGAACAGGCAATTCACAAAACATGAACCTTACAAGGCAATGAACATTGAAAAGATGCTGAGGGTGAGGCAATTCCTGCCCAGGCCGAGCTCCCAGAGGTTGAGGCACTCTTGGTCTCTCTCTTCAAATCAGTAATGTTCACAGTGCTGACATGTCAAAAATTCCTTTTCCATTTCTCCCTGGAGCTCTGGGACCCTACTGTAAGCAGGATTTGTGAAGGTCTGTCCTCTTATCCCTCAGTTCCCAGAATGAGCCCGGCTCCTGTCCCTCGGACATGTGAGAACATTTCCCCTTGCCTCTCCCATTTGTGTGCGTGTTCACAGCTTGTTGACATTTTGTGGATCCCATCACTTGCAGAGTAAAAGGAATGAACCTTCTACTGTTGCAGATTGTATTTGCTCCTGGGCCATTTCAGAATTAATAACCAGATTCGTGTGTCAAAAATGCCCAGTGCTTTAAATTGTAATGAGGTTTCTTTTGGATGCAGCTGCTACATTTCTTGGGCTACTTCTGTGCTCTTTGTTTCTCAAAGATTGGTTTCTGTTGGAAGATGATTTATTTAATCTGGAAGGTTATAATGCTTATCAAAGCCATTCTGAGTCTTCCATAATGCATGTGTCTCAAAACTCACCTGCTTAGATTTTTCATGGGATTCTCAGGGCTCTTCCTGGGACACTGTCATCTTACCTCTGGCCAGAGGAAGAGACTGGATGCTCCGAAGTTGAGCAAAACAAAGGTCACCAAAATGATGGAAGCAACCATGGCAAAAAGCACTGATCTCAGAGTCCAATTCTCGAGTATTATTCTTTCTTCTTGATTTTTTTTTTTTTTTTTTTTTTTTTTTTTTGAGGCAGAGTCTCGCTCTGTTGCCCAGGCTGGAGTGCAGTGGCGCAATCTCGGCTCACTGCAAGCTCTGCCTCCCGGGTTCACGCCATTCTCCTGCCTCAGCCTCCCGAGTAGCTGGGACAGCAGGCGCCCGCCACCACGCCCGGCTAATTTTTTTTTTGTATTTTTAGTAGAGACGGGGTTTCACCATGTTAGCCAGGATGGTGTTGATCTCCTGTCCTCGTGATCCGCCCGCCTCGGCCTCCCAAAGCGCTGGGATTGCAAGTGTGAGCCACCGCGCCTGGCCTCTTTCTTCTTGATTTTAAAGACAATGTCTGCCTGTTAGAATTGTGAGAATTAAGTGGCTGGTTACATATGAGAGTGAACAGACTCTAAAAGGGCCCTACAAATGCAAGATTTTCTCATGCCTAACACAACCATGTCTTCTTAGAAACACATTCTTATTTTTCACCATTATTAAGTGAACTCAGACTCATGAAAGATAATTTTGAAAATATAAGCAAGTAGAAAGAAGAGGAAAACCCAGTCCCATTCTTCAAAGCAACCACAGAGCATTGTAATGTACATCTTCCCAGTCATTATTCCATGCAAAGGCTTCAACATAAGATGTTGTGTGTCACCTTTATACCTACCATCACAATACTTGCTTACATTATTTCAGTCCTTATAAGCCTGTTTTTTTCTTTTCATTTAATTTTCTAATATGTAAACCATAATTCCAAAGTTGAAACTATAATATATAATAGACATATGTGTAGGTAAGTTTCAATCTCTTTCCTCTCTCAGTCTCTTTCTCCTCCTGTAAGTAATCGTGCTTATTTGTCTATGGTTTGTCTTTCAGGTACTTACATATATTTCCCCTTCCTTCCCACATGAAAAGTAACATATACTATACCTTCCTTTTTTCTGCCAGTATATCCTAGAAACCATCCCATTTCAGGGATTAGAGTTTTTTTTTTTCATTGCTTTTCTTTTTTTTTCCTTTTTTTGGAGACAGAGTTTTGCTGTTATTGCCCAGGCTAGAGTGCAATGGTGTGATCTTGGCTCACCGCAACCTCCACCTCCTAGGTTTAAGCTATTTTCCTGCCTCAGCCCCCTGAGTAGCTGGAATTGCAGGCACCTGCCACCATGCCTGGCTAATTTTTGTATTTTTAGTAGAGACGGGGTTTCGCCATGTTGACCAAGCTGGTCTCAAACTGCTGACCTCAGGTGATCCACCCACTTTGGCCTCCCAAAGTGCTGAGATTACAGGTGTGAGCCACCGTGCCCAACCTCTCATCGCTTTTTATGGTCACCCAGTACTCCATTGTGTGGCTGTATTTTAGTTTATTCAACTAGTTCCCTAAACAACATTCTTTTAAATTTTTTACTATAACAAATCATGCCCCACTGAGTGACTTGTGTGAACATAATTTTAGTGGTTACAGCATGTGCCTGACCTCGCCTACACATCCATCAGTTTTCAAAGCAATTTCCTGAAACTCCATCCTTGGCTTTGAATTCCCACTGCCAAGCTCTGAACCATGCTCTGTGACCCCCAACTTCAGTCTGCCCTGCCCTAAACTTGAAGTTTGGGCATGAACTTTCCAGGATTAGAATCTTGACTTTCCCAGGGGTCTTGAACTGGTTCTCCCCGGCTCTCACTGGCCCTTGTGGACTCAGGTAGAAACGACTGCAGGAACCACCAAACTGCCCTCTTCTTGCCTCCTCTTCTTCTGGTGGAATTTGGAGAAGTTACATCACAGTTTATTTTGTCATTCCCTGACTGTTTTTGGTTGGTTGGACTTTTTATTATGAAAAGGAAAAACTAGAAAAGAGAAAAGAGAAGAAATAGGACAATGAAATCCCAATACTTCCCCTCACCTAGATTAAAAAATTCGTAACATTTTATCACTGATTCATTTATTTTTCCTGAGGTTTTTAGAAAAATAGACAAAATTTTAAAGAAATTTATAGACATTAGATGCTTTACATATAAATACAGATGGTCCCTGGCTTACATGGTTCAACTTAATGATTTTTTGAATTTGCAATGATGCAAAACTGATATACATGCAGTAGAAACTATACTTGGAGTACCCATATGACTATTCAATTTTTTACTTTCAGTATGGTATTTGATAAATTACCTGAGACATTCAATACTTTATTATAAAATAGGCTTTGTATTAGATGGTTTTGCCCAACTATTGGCTAATTCAAGTGTTCTGAGCATGTTTAAAGTAGGCTAGGCTAAGCTGTGAAATTCTGTGAGTTAGGGATATTAAGTGCATATTCTTTTTTTTTTTTTTTTTGAGACAAGGTCTTCCTCAACATATTGCCCAGGCTGGAGTGCAGTGGCTTGATCACAGCTCAGTTCAGCCTCAACCTCCTGGGCTCAAGTGTTCCACCTTAGCTTCCCAAGTAGCTGGGACTACAAGTGTGTGCCACCACACCTGGCTAATTTTAAAATATTTTATAAAGATGGGGCCTTGCTATGTTGCTCAGGCTGATCTTGAACTCCTGGCCTCAAACAATCCTCCCACCTCAGTCTCCCAAGTGTTGGGGTTACAGGCGTGAGCTAACATGGCTGGCTTAAATGTATTTTCAATTTACAACGTTTTCAATTTATGATGGATTTACTGAAATGTAATCCTGTTTTAAGTCAAGGAGCATCAGTACTTATGCATACAATCCAATAAATAAGGACATTGTCCAACACAGACATCATTATTACATCTACCAAAGTAAACAATACAGTAAAACTGCACACCTGTAGTCTCAGCTCCTGCTGCGTGTCTGTAGTCCCAAAGTGCTGGGATTACAGGCGTGAGCCACCGCGCCTGGTTCCAGCTCCTTCTTAAACTGTCTTTCCACCAATCTTCCTGCTTCTGGCTCCCTGTTCACTGCTACTACCCAATCCTGGCCTTTGTGAGTGTGCTGTAAAAGGGAGTGCTGTGTTTTGTTTTGTTTTGTTTTGTTTTTTCACCTGCTGGCTTATCATTCATCTTTCTTGGAACTGCCTAAATCATGGACCACTTCTCCATGTGCTTTCCAGTTTCTGGAACATTGCTATTGTCTCCTGTCCAGTTTGTTCTTTGTCCCTGTGGGCTTGTATCCTTTATAAATCTATAACCAGTGCTTCAGAGGAGTTGGAGAGGGGGCAGGAGTAAATACCTGTATTCAATCCACCATCTTCAGCTATTTTTTGATTCAGAAAAATGCTTTGGTTGCTCTGACGAGCATTTTGGTTGAGAAAGATTTGTCCCAGCCATCGCAGGGCCCCTTGGCATTCAGATACAGATCAGGGCAGTGTCAAGAGGAAGCTGAATTGCTCAGTACTACACCAAGGAGAATTTGGAGTTTCTGAAGTGTTCTGAGACTAGAAAGTGTGAACCCCAGATATCTGAGATAGGTCTCAGTTAATTTAGAAGTTTATCTTGCCAAGGTTGAGGACGTGTGCCCGTGACAGGAGGTCCTGATGACATGTGCCAAAGGTGGTCACAGTACAGCTTGGTTTTATACATTTTAGGGAGACATGAGACATCATTCATCGCATGTAGGATGAACACTGGTTTGGTTTGGAAAGGCGGGACAACTCAAACAGGGAGGGGCTTCCAGGTCATAGGTAGATAAGAGTTAGCCTCTCCAAAGGAGGCAGTCAGATATACATTTATCTCAGTGGGCAGTGGGCTGACTTTGAATAGAATGGGAAGCAAGTTTGTCCTGAGCAGTTCCCAGCTTGACTTTTCCCTTTAGTTTAGTGATTTGGGGACCCCAAGATTTATTTTCCTTTCACAGAAAAAAAGAGGAAGATTTGAGAAGGGTGTAGGTGTGACAAGGGTCTAGAGAAGGCCTGAGCTGAGTGATATAGGTAAGTTAGAGCAGAAGGAGAGAATGGTAGCTGATGAAAACTCCCCTGTGGGAGGGAATGCCTGAGGAGCTTTGGAAAAGAGAAGCCTGATATCCACCCTTAGGCTGTTTGCTGTGCTGTGGTGTCATGGCAGACTGTGTCTCCCTATGTCTACTCTTCTCTGCCTTTTTAGCAGTTTTAGCTGGGTCCCTTTTCACTTGGAATAAAGAGCTTCCCAGCTCCCCTTGCAGCATGTCATGGTCATGTGACCCAGTTCTGTTCAATAAAATTTAAGAAGTGTGATCAAGTTCTGGGCAATAAATGTAAGCAGAAGTGTTATGTCAGAATCCCAGGAAGACTAATTAAAGGGAGTTTACGGCCTGGCACAGTGGCTCACGCCTGTAATCCCAGCACTTTGGGAGGCTGAGACAAGTGGATCACGTGAGGTCAGGAGTTCGAGACCAGTCTGGCCAACATAATGAAATCCCTTCTCTACTAAAAACACAAAAATTAGTTGGGTGTGGTGGCAGGCACCTGTAATCTCAGCTACTCAGGAGGCTGAGGCAGGAGAATCGCTTGAACCTGGGAGGTGGAGGTTGCAGTGAGCCGAGATTGCACCATTGCACTCCAGCCTGGGCGACAGACCAAGCTGTGTCTCGGAAAAAAAAAAAGAGGGGGGGAGTTTATTCAGTCAAGATAACCTCTTTTGGCCCATCTGCCTTTCCTCCTTCTAGACTGCAATTTGGATGCAATGACTGGAGCTCCATCACTTATCTTGTGTTATGAGGTAATCTTGAAGAAGCAACAGAAAGATAGGAGTCTAAGTCTAACAGTACTATGAAGTTGCTGTACCAGCTCTGAACTTCTTACCTTTGGACTGTTTGTTTGTTTTTTTGTTTGTTTGTTTTCGAGACAGAGTCTCACTCTATTGCCCAGGCTGGAGTACAGTGGTGCAATTTCAGCTTACTGTAACCTCTGCCTCCCAGGTTCAAGTGATTTTCCTGCCTCAGTCTCCAGAATAGCTGGGATTACAGGTGCCCACCACCATGCCCGGCTAATTTTTATATTTTTAGTGGAGACAGGGTTTCACCATGTTGGCCAGGTTGGTCTCAAACTCCTGACCTCAAGTGATCTGCCCACCTCAACCTCTCAAAGTTCTGGGATTACAGGCCTGAGTCACTGTGCCCGGCCTTTTTTTTTGTAAGAGACAAAATTCTTTTTTTTTTTTTTTTTTTTTTCCTGTTTTATCATAATAATCACTTATTACATGTCAAGTACTGTTTTAAGTGCTTGGGTTATGTACTAATTTAATTCTCTTACTACCAACTCTATGAAGTAGGTACTATTATTATCCCTATTTTACAGATAAAGAATGAGGCACAGAGAGATTAGCTATTTTGCTCAAAGTCAATTAATTTGGGCTTAATATGATAACCATCTGGGTTTGTAAACTTTGTGCTATACTGACTGACTTAAACTGCATCAACATGGCTGAACGCCGTCCTAACTGATACGGCTGTGAAATCAACCCAATAGTCCCATAGACAGTTTTGTTTTGTTTTGATAAACATAGAAACTGACCCTTCTGGTCTTAAAGCTTGAAACTCACATTGTTTTATCTGAGTTTTTTCCTCAGGAAAGGACCCCCAGGTCTCTCAAAAGTATCAAAGAAGTGAAGCTCACTAGATCATTGCGTCCGGACAGTGAGATGCCAGGCTCCTCATTCATCGAGATTACTTCCTTACCCCTCCTGAGTTCCTATTTTCCCATACATAGTTATATTTCTTCCCTGCTTTATAAAGCCCTAATTTTGGTCAGTTAGGGAGATGGATTTGAGACCAAGCTCCCATCTCTTTTGCTGTAGCACCCAACTAAAGCCTTCTCTTTGGCCATAATTATTGTCTCAGTGATTGGCTTTCTGTGCTGCCAGCAGTAGGACTTAGATTGAACTCTGGTGTTTCAATAACAATTGTGTAGTACCACCCCTGAATCTGCCACCACCACAGTCTTGTATTATAGAATCAGCAGGTGGCGGACACCCATCCTCCCCTGGCATTACCCGCTCCCTGACACCCAGGATATGAAGGAAGGAGATCCCAAAGTTTCAGGTTGTAACTAGTAGTGGCACAAGCAAAGGACCAAGGAGAAGCAGAGACTAGAGGAAGGAACCAGGTGACCTGGCAGGGCACGGAGTTGTGGGCTGCAGCATGGACTAAGAGCAGGTGGGAGACAAGCTCCCTTTCCCTAAATGCATTAGAGGAAGGTGGCAGGGAGAGCCTCTTGAGTTCATGCCTATAAGGCATTTCCAACATTTAGCATAATTTTCTTAGGCATAGGCTTTGGTACATCTTGACTTCATTTGAATTGAACTGATGAAATACTTATTCAGCCAATTTCAGATGCTCTAATTGTTATGAATAAAGAGATCTCTAAGATTTTGCTATATCTATGGTAGGAAAAATTGGGGGCCAAATTTTAAGATACTGATATGAGTGCCTGGCACCGTAAAACCATCTTTATTGATGGAATTCATTAAAGACAAGAGATACAAAATGTTTAAAAGAGAGACAAGTGTATGCTAGACATCTACTCTTGGTTAATGAGAAGGCTGGGAAGGGCCGCTTTCTCAGGAAGCTGCAGAGAGAAATTTGGTCTGTTTCTGTTGCCACTTTGTTTCAATCCTTAGTCCCCAAACTGGCTGTAAAAAAGCCAATAAGGATGCTGTCGCAAGCTAGAAGGTGCTGGAAGCAGAATTTGAGCTCACGCTAATAAGCTGTGAGTTATGGGGGTTGAACCAGGTGGGTCACTTTGCCCTGGGTCTTTAGGCAACAATTAGGGGCTTGTCTTCTGGTCACAGAAGTGAGGACAATGTGGAATGCTCCATGAGGAGGAGATGGCTTGCTGGGGGATTTCAATAGCACCATGTTAGAAATGTTCTTCTCCTCTAATTTCCCCTCATTCTTAATAAAGACACAAAACATAATGAGGCAAATGGGCCCTGTATTTGGAATGCAAATCTGGCCTGCAGAGCCACATCCTGGCAGAGCTGTCTGGGAGGAAAATAGTCACAGCAGCGCTCTCCAGAAGAGTCCTTCCCGAAGATTCCCCAGCTGAACCTGTGAGCTCAGCCCACAGTTGGTGGCAGCCTGGGGGAAATCCTAAGGCAAATCTCTGGACTGCCCAGAGAAACAAATAGGTGTCCCCAAGGAACCTTGCTGAAAAGAGTCCAAATTGGACTCTCAGAGAAAATGAGGGGAAATGAAAATATAAGTGAATCAATCATGGTTTCAGACAGATTTGGAGCTAGGAAGATAACAGCCTGTGAATGCTGGTAGGGGAGCTGTTCTAATAGCTCACTGATTATTTGTTAAGTTTTCGAGTCACCTAAGAGAAACAGGCCCCTCTAAGGAAAGAACAAAGACTTTTTCAGTTTGGCAGTTCTGAGAAAGGTGAGGAATAACTCCGCAAGATCAAAATGACCTTATTCAGAGGAATCTGATAAACAACTCAGCAGCCTTGTTTCCCTGGGTTTAAAAGTTTTTTCTTCCTCCCGATCATTCACGTATATCATTTCTCATCCCTTCTTCACTTTTGCCCCTGGGGATCGGGTCATGCAGCAATCAGGAATACATCCAGGAACAAAATATTAAAGGCACCATCCTTGTTCTACATTAAAGAATGAACATTGTAGAGCTATGGAAAATGAAGCCAATCCTTCACCCAGGATGGCTCAGAATAGATCATTCCCTGGGCTCTGCATCCACCATTCACAAATGAATCCAGAGCTTTTCTAAAGGAGCTTAAAAGGTTTTATTCCTAATCCATTCTTTTTCTTAGAGCTTTGGAAATATGGCTGTGTAATTTAATGATTACAGGAGATGAGCAAAAGAATGAACTAAATAAGATAGCATCAGCTTGCTTTGTAATGAAGGGCCAAATTTTCCAAATATAGAGCAAAATCCAATTTTGGTGCTGTTGTTTATAAATGTTTCCTGCATGACATTCGCATGGGAGATGCAGTAGGAACACACATATGTCCTTTCCCACATAGAGAGCCTTCCCCTTGGCTCTTTACAAAGTTAGGGTGGGGGAAGTAAGCCACCATGGTCAGTTTCTCTAAATCACCGGCACTGTCCTTTACAACAGTAAACTATGCTGATGGAACAAGTATAGGCAGAAACAAGACATACCCCAAAGCAATGAATAACCACTAGTTAGCATTAGAGACAGCAAGCCCCCAAAGCACCAGGGACTTTCCTGCAGTTGATAACAAATAAGATTTAAAAAGTGGGCCGGGCACGGTGGCTCAAGCCTGTAATCCCAGCACTTTGGGAGGCCGAGACAGGCGGATCACAAGGTCAGGAGATCGAGACCATCCTGGCTAACCTGGTGAAACCCCGTCTCTACTAAAAAATACAAAAAATTAGCTGGGCAAGGTGGCGGGGGCCTGTAGTCCCAGCTACTCGGGAGGCTGAGGCAGGAGAACGGTGTGAACCCAGGAGGCAGAGCTTGCAGTGAGCTGAGATCCGGCCACTGCACTCCAGCCTGGGCAACAGAGCGAGACTCCGTCTCAAAAAAAAAAAAAAAAAAAAAAAAAGATTTAAAAAGTGATGCCACACAAAATACGGTGTGGTGTCCTGGACTGGATACTGGAACAGTAAAAGAACCTTAGCGGAAAAAACTGGTGCCATGTGAATAAAGTCTGCAGTTTAGTTAATTATGATGTACCAATTTAAATTTCTTAGTTTTGACAAATGCACGATGGTCAGGTAATATATCAACGAAAGTTAGGATAAACTGGGTGAAGTGTTTTCAGAAACTCCTCATGCTATAATTACAACTTTTCTGTAGATACAAATATATCCCAAAATAAAAAGTTTATTCTTGAAAAAGTGAAGTCACATTTTTGTTTGTTACTACTGGGAGCATAAATGGGTACAGATGTTCTGACACTGGTCATTACGATCTTTAGAAATGTGTGTGACCACTGACCCATCATTTTATTCCCAGGAAATAGTCAAGGGCCTTTCTTTCAGCACTCTAAGTAAAGTTGGTAACAAACCAGAAGTCCAAATTTAGGGACCATAGGAGCAGTTGTATAGCCACACCAAAGAATTTACAAAGTTACTAAGAGCGATGTTGGAGAAATGTTTGATGATGCGGAAAGACTATGACCATATACTGTTGAGTGAAAAAAGCAGATTACAAAGTAATCTACATGGGGCTGGCAAGGTGGCTCACTACTATAATCCTAGCACTTTGGGAGGCTGAAGGGGGAGGATCACTTGAGGTCAGGGGTTTGAGACCAGCCTGGCCAACATGGTGAAACCCCGTCTCTACTAAAAATACAAAAATTAGCTGGGTGTGTTGGCAAGTGCCTGTAATCCCAGCTACTCGGGAGGCTGAGGCAGGAGTATTGTGTGAACCTGGGAGGTAGGGGTTACAGTGAGCCGAGATCCTGCCACTGCACTCCAGCCTGGGTGACAGAACGAGACTCCCTCTCAAATAAAAAAACAAAACAGAAACTAAAACAAAGTAATCTGCATAGTATGATCTCATTAAAAAAAAAAATTGTGTGCTTAGAAGGAGACAAGATATACCAAGGTATAAATAGTAGTTTTCTCTAGGCGGGTGAGACTATTGGGTGCCATAGACTGAATTGTACCCCCCACCCCCAAATTCATATGTTGAACCCCTAACTCCCGGTGTGACTATATTTGAGGATAGGGCCCTTAGAAAGTAATTAAGGTTAAATGCAATCATAGGGTTCTACTCTAATAGGACTGGTGGTCTTAGAAGAAGAGAAAAGAAGAAAGCTCTCTCTGTGCACACACACCAAGGAAAAGCCATGTGAGCACAAAGTGAAGAGGCAGCCGAGCCTGCAAGCCAGGAAGAGAGCCCTGCCCCCCAGAACCCAACTGTGAGAACATACATTCCTGTTGTTGAAGCCACCAGTTTGTGGTATTTTATGGCAGCCCAAGCTAAGACAGTGAGTATGTACGTTTTCTTGTTTTTGCTCTCTGTTATTTGCTGTAGTGAATCCCAATTGCTTTATTATTTAAAGAACAATAAATGTGAAACATTTATTCTTAGGGCTCCACTTCATTATTGACAGAAAGGAACACAACTCTCCGGGTCTCTTTCAGGAATAGGATTGAGTGGGAATGGTGAGATCACTCAAAGATCATTTCCTTGTGGTGTCCACCTGCTGTCAGGCTCCTGATCCCAGGTGCTCAGGGAGGGGGCACTGACCCCCACATCCCTGGCATTGCCAATAATTTCTAGCTGAGCTTGCACAGTGATTTAGAGTTTAAAACACACGTCTGTATATGTTAACTTAGTTGACTGCCACAAGCAGTAAGCAAGGCAGGTAGTATCGCTTCTCACAAGCAAGGCTTAGGGAGGTTAGGTGGCTTACCCGACATCACATGGCTAGTGGCACTGGACCCAGGGCCAGGAACTGGGCCTCTTGGCTCCAAGACCAGTGCCCAACTCTGCTACCAGTTACTGCCTGTCTTGTTCTTTCCTTTGCATCAGTGCTGGTTCATCTTGTGAGGAAGATTCAGAGAGCAGTCTCAATCCTCCAGAGTCCCACTCCAGGTATAAATTTCATATTGGAAATAGAAAGGTGTTACATTCTCTGACTTCCTTGCCAACCGTGAGCTATTTCTGGGCCATATGTTTTCCAGTACCCCAGAGGGTGTGCAGGCTATGGTAGAGGCTCGAGCAGCCAGCCTTGATTTATTCCTGTGCATCCACCTGGCGGCAAGGTGAAGCCTGGGTGCCAGGCTCCAGAAAGAAGGTGGTGCTTGTGACAATGGCTTTGCTGCAAAAGCTAGAATCTGTCAATGTTGAACACCAGCTTCAGACCTATCTATTTATGAATTTGTTCTGCATTGACAAGTATGAGCTTGGATAAGCATCTTTAAATCCTCTGAGGGATTTTGCTGTTTTTGCATTAGCTATTAAGAACTGTTGCAGATATCGGCACTCTTTGCTAGATTTCTTAGTGTTCTAGGAATTAAGTAAAATTTAAGGTGACTAAGTGGAAGAACTGGGAAGAGTTTGTACTGGCATGAGGATTGCTACTGCTCTCTTTGACTATGGAACTTAAAAATAATGTTTACATATAAAGTAGAAAAATAACGAGTATTGTTGGCCGGAAGCAGTGGCTCACGCCTGTAATCGTAGCACTTTGGGAGGCCAAAGTGGGTGGATCACCTGAAGTCAGGAGTTCAAGACCAGCCTGACAAACATTACGAAACCCCATCTCTACTAAAAATACAAAAATTAGCCATGCGTGGTGGTGAGCGCCTGTAATCCCAGCTACTCTGGAGGCTGAGGCTGGAGAATCTCTTGAACTCAGGAGGTGGAGGTTGTCGTGAGCCGAGATCGTGCCATTTCACTCCAGACTGGGCGACAAGAGCAAAACTTCATCTCAAAAAAAAAAAAAAGTAGTGTAATATATGCACTCAACAAACATATGTCAGTGCTCAAACTGCACAAGACATCATGCTAAACTTGAAGACATGCAAAGCTGAAGACCAAAATAACACCTATTTTTAAGGCAAGGACTGTCCACTAGGGGAGATAGACATGCACACACATTATCATTACCCAAAGCGGGTGGAAATGTGGAGGATTATTTTAATTGTTATAATCTCTAGGGGCCATCCCTGGCATTTGACCAGAGGAGAACTGTCCTGGTGTCACAAAGCGGGGCAGTGTGATCAGAGTCAGGACCGACCCAGAGGTACAAACCCTCAGCCATAATTCCCTTGAACTTTAACTCCATAGAGGAGAGTGCTGGAGGCTGGCCTGGCGCCTCTTCCTCTCTACTTCACCCCTTACACCTGGAAGGCAAGAAGACCCACAGCAAGAATGGGAGGCAGGCTTCTGTCAGAGGAAGAAAAGTGATCTGATAGAGGCCTTCCCCACTCCCTAACTCCCAGTCACTGCCTGATGAGGCAGAGTCAGGGCCAGACTCTTCAACATGGTCTCCAAGACCCTCCCCGGGTGGCCCAGGCTGTGGACACCAAGGATCAAGGAGCCCATCTCTCCTTGACTGATGAGCTGAAGATAAGAAGAAGCAGATGCAGGAAAGCTCTCTGCCCTTCCTGTATTTGCCTAAAAGCATGACACAGATTTACAGGGACAAAAGGTATCCTGGCCCCCTCTTCTTCTTTTTTTTTTGTTTTTTTTTTGTTGTTGTTGTTGTTTTTCGAGACCAAATTTCGCTCTTGTTGCCCATGCTGGAGTGCAGTTGTGCAATCTCGGCTCACTGCAACCTCCGCCTCCCGGGTTCAAGCGATTCTCCTGCCTCAGCCTCCTGAGTAGCTGGGATTACAGGCAGCTGCCACTACGCCCGACTAATTTTTGTATATTTAGTAGAAACGGAGTTTCACCATGTTGACCAGGCTGGTCTTGAGCATCTGACCTCAGGTGATCCACTCGCCTAGGCCTCCCAAAGTGCTGGGATTACAGACGTGAGCCACCACGTCCGGCCCCTGGCTCCCTCTTCTACTAGGGAGGACAAAGGTTAACCACTGAAGACAACTTTAGACCCTTATTGGCATGGAGATGGTACCAGAAGAATCTAGATTAATGAGCCTTGGTAACTTGCCTTTATCTACATGTATTTGCTGCCCCCCAAAGTGCTCCCCCTAGAGACCCAAAGTCCTTTTCCCTTGTCTTGTCACTTATCTGAAAATGTACTGTTCTTTGTTGAGAATAAGCTGGAATTCAAGGCTGCTTCCTTGAGAACTAATCATTGCCCGGGTGTCTCCCATGCATATGTGAACTATACATGTTAATAAGCTTCTGTTCATTTTTCTCTTGTGAATCTGTGTTTTGTTACAGGGGTCTGATGGGGGTTATTCTTTCCTGACACCTTGAAACCTTCCTGCATTTTGCTGACACTGTGACTTCCTGCATCACGTTCTCATGTCACCTTCTTTCTTCTGCTGAAATCTTAGGCATCATAGTCCAGCTCAGATGCTTCTGCCTCCCTCTTTCCACAGTCCCTGCCTTTGGAAGGGCTCCCTCTGCTGCTCCCAGTGCTTGGCTCGGCCTGCTGTCACAGCAGGTTGGTGGTGGCCTCCCATCAGTCTCTGAGGCTGTGTGTTCCTTGAGGGTAAGGACTTGGTCTTCCATCAGTATCTCAAAGGCAGCGCTGGCAACATTCATTTTGGCATCTTTAGGGCCAGCCTCAGCCTTGCACATCCTCAGTGATGATAAATTTTGTATTTCTTCACTGGGATTGCATTTCTCTCTGTCACTGTTTGACGCTTAGTAACTGGCCAACAAATCTTTGTTGAATTGATTTGAGGAAGGCATGAAGTAAGACTAGCACTGGGGAGAGGCACTTGTTCCCCAATTATTTACAAGAAATAGCAGAAGCCTGAGGTTTTAAATGACAACTGGCAGCCCAGCTGATGGCCTGTGTGTCCCAGCTTCCTTGCAGCAGCAACAGCCTTGCTGATGACCACACTCCAGAAACTGGCAAGGCTGGCACCTTGCAGAGCTAGGGGAAGGCAGGTGGGCAGGAGAGGGAAAAGGAGGCTGGGAGAGGCACCCAGCTGCTGTATATTTGGAAGGGAAGCGAGCATTTCAACTTGAATGTTACAGTGTACTTCTCTTCCAACATTTCCTCTCACAAAGCCAGTAACAGAATCATTAATGATGTTTTTTAAATGTAGACAGTCCATTCACCTGAGCAATTGTGAGGTTTAATGACCAGTAAGCTGATGGCTTAGGAGGCTGCTCTATTAACTTTATTTTTGCAAAATGAAAGAAAACTGCCCCAAAGAACTAGGTGGTTTTTAGAGAACTGAACAGTAAATTCAGTCACACCAGCACTGGAGATCCAATGGACTCCCAGTTAAAGTAAACCCACACAGCTGCTCCAGTCTGGAGAGCTAAAAGTTGTTGTTCATATATTCAGGCACTAAGAAGTGCTGCAGTGTGCATTGTGCCAAATTCTCAGGCCTTTGCCCTTCACTGGGGCTGTCCCCAGAGAGTCCCTGAGGAGGAAAGGGACTAGGAGGACGGCTTACTGACCTGCAGTGGAACACTGTGTGTGGTCATTACACCCAGTGTCAGGCCTGCAAACACTTGGGTGGCTTTTCCATCAGTGTGGAAGCATTGTCCATTCACAGCCCTAAGACCCCTTAGACCACCAGCGTAGCCAGTCGGGGATTCTGGGTTTATGAAACCAAAGGAAGCTAACCAAGGATGAGTGGTTTCAGGCTCTATTTTTCTGACTGATTGGCTCCACACTGGTGGTAGAGGAGTTTTAGGCCACCAGGAACTGATTTATGTCACCAAGAGGTGACCAGAGACCAAGGGAAGAAGGAGCTTGAGGCTGGGCAGGGAACCTGGGGTGTGATTTCTAGTCTTCCTTCTCTAAGGACAGACACAGTCACATGCTTATCAAAGTTGGCCTTAAAACACCACCACTTGATATCTGGGCCACACTGGCCTCTTCTCCTAGCAAAGCATGCCATGTGCTGCAGCTGCGTACCTCAAAGCTGTTGAAAAAAGTTATTTGTCCTAAAATAAAAATCATTTTTTTTTTAAAAAAGACTGCAGTGTGTCCCACCACCCAGGGTGTATGTCATGGAACAAATACATCGTTTGGGTTCTGTTTCAGGCCATTTACTTAATGGCTCTGGTTCTTGGAAACTCTGCTGCGGACAAGAGTTCCCCCCCTACATAAACATATTCATCTGGCTGAAACATGTGTTATTGTTTTCTGAGTAATGGTCATTTAAAGTAATGTGTGTGTTTTGCCCCTTCTGATCATTGTGAATATTTAGGCCCTTTGGGAAAATGATAACAGCCCCAAGAAGCTCAAAGAACTGCAGAATTTCCTTTTCCTCTTAATCAGATTGGGTATTATAATCATTTTGCACAAGTTGAAGACTGGTACCAGGCCGTCACTGCTGAGAAGATAATTAGGAGATAATGTCAGTGGCAGAGAAAGTTGTCAGAGCAGAGTGGTCTCCTGCCGTTCTCAGAGTGCTCAGAGTGGATGTGGGAAGGGTGCGGGGAGTGAATTCTTTAGTGGAGATGAATGTGGAGAAGAGCTAGCTATTCTTTAGCCGCTAAGGAGATGATCATCTTGCAGCCATATTCTGCCAACAGTGTATCCTACCTAATACCCATCTCGCTCTGCCTCCAACTTCCTTATCTGGAGATCAGGTGGAGGTGCTGCTTATTATTATAAGCACAGCTAAGATAAGGAGGCAGCTCACTGCATTTAATTCGCTGAGGTGGCAATCAATTTTGTGCCAAAGCTTAATTTCCAGTTGGTTAATATTTTGCACTTGGGCAGGGCGCGGTGGCTCACGCCTGTAATCCTAGCACTTTCGGAGGCCAAGGCGGGTGGATCACGAGGTCAAGAGATCAAGACCATCCTGGCCAACACGGTGAAACTCTGCCTCTATAAAAAATACAAAAAAATTAGCTGGGCATGGTGGCGCACAGCAATAGTCCCAGCTACTCGGGAGGCTGAGTCAGGAGAATTGCTTGAACCTGGGATGTGGAGGTTGCAGTGAGCCGAGATCGGGCCACTGCACTCCAGCCTGGCAACAGAGCAAGACTCTGTCTAAAAAAAAAAAAAAAAAAAAAAAAAATTTCACTTGGTGCTCATCCACTGAAAATGGAACGCCAACTGTTGTTGCAAGACAGATTGTACAGTTGAAGGGCAGAATGGTGGGCAGTCAGGGAACAGCTGGCAGGGGACCCCAGGCCTGAGGTCCGGCCCATCTTAGTGGGCTGGCCTGCCTCCACTCTGCCCCTGCTGCATTAGGGACATATGTGTGACAGGGCCCAGTGTCTGCAAAGCAGGCCTTGTGATGAGATTCTAGATTCAAATTTAGATTTTCCAAAGTAAACAAAAATCCACTGTATGTGGTAAGCTAGCAGAGCATTCCGGACTGTGAGTGTGTGTGTGTGTGTGTGTGTGTGTGTTGTGTGTGATGCTTATTTATGGAAACACTGTGTTCCTGAAGGTTTTTGATGGAATGAGATGCCATGTGCTTCCAACTTTGTCAGTTCACCACTGGTCAGCCAGCTGGCTATGGGCTGTGGCCCCAGTGTTTCTCATGGGTGGGAATTATCTGCTCCCTCTTCCCTTTTCTCTCTGTTTCCTCCTCACCTCTTACTTGTTCCATTTCTGGGCTGACCAGATAGCATCGCAGGCATCATGCATTTTATTCCTTTGGGGGAAAATAATTCACATGTAATCTCTGATTGGCACTTAGCACAGTGCCTGCCTTAGCAAGAATCTGTGGGATAAATGAGTGAAGAGAAATTTTCCATATTCTTTCTCTTTCACATCAAGAAACTAGACAGGTGACTCCAATGCCTCTGAGTAGCAGTCTTTCTGGTTTAATCCACCAACCCATATCCTCCCAAACTGGGATGTCTTGGGAGGACTGCTATTCTGGATTTGCACCTGGGAGCAGCCCTAGGGATGGCTGGCAGGGACCAGCGATCTTGTCATCATGGACCCCAAGGTGAAGCCTGGTAGCCCACTTGAGCTCTTCACACTCAGAAGGGTCTTGTCACCTATGACAGCTTTCTATGGCCCTTTCTCCCTTTGTGATCCCAACTCAAGAACCAAAGAATGAAGGCAGATATGGGATACACGTGGTCTGAAAACAGCCAAAGAACACAAAATTCATTGAAACAAGAACATAAAGGGAAACAAAAGTTCATCCTAACAGAATGAACTTGATGAATTTATAATAAGGGAGATTTATTTTCTTTTGAGAGGAGACCATTAATGATCAGAGATGGACCCTGATGTATTGTGACTGGAAACTGATAACTGGTTAAAGATAATGACAAGCAGGCGGGCATGGTGGCTCACACCTGTAATCCCAGCACTTTGGGAGGCCGAAGCAGTCGGATTACCTGAGGTCAGGAGCTCAAGACCAGCCTGGCCAACATGGTGAAACCCCATCTCTAATAAAAATATAAAAAATTAGCCGGGTGTGGTGACACACACCTGTAAACCCAGCTACTCAGGAGGCTGAGGCAGGAGAGTTGCTTGAGCCTCGGAGACAGAGGTTCGAGGGGGCCGAGATCGTGCCACTGCACTCCAGCCTGGTCGACAGAGCAAGACTCTGTCTCAAAAAACAAAAAACAAAACAAAACAAAAAGATCATGATAAGGAAAGGGGTGGGGAAAGAGGATAATTTTAGTGAACCCAAATCAGAAATGCCAATGGGTGTTTTCTGGACATGTATCAGATTAGGAGAGTCAAGGTGGCAGCTGTACTGGAGGCTGAAAAGCAATCTTTCTTGAGAAGCCCAGTCACAGCACTGGACTTTGAATGGTGAGGCATGAATATTTCCTAAAATTATCTATATATTTTTTTACAAAACGGAAGTATTGTTTTTTGCAAAATTTAAAAATGTTACAAAATAAGGTTAAGGTATACATCATTGCAATTCACCTCCTAGAAATAACTATGTTGAGCAGATAATGTTGGTATCCCACCATATCCCCCTTGCTACCCACTCCAGTCACCTGTAAACAGGTTGGCTCCCTCACTGAGCTTCCTGGGATCATCTCTCAAAATGCTTACACCCAAATCCTTGCCTTGAGGTGTGCTACTCTCATAACCACCTCCTAAATGTACCCTGTCTGCACCTAGGACCCAGGGAAGGGTCACAATTTGGGGTGCTCCTCTCCTTCTGCCTCATTCTTTTCTCTCCTACCTCCACCTCTCTGATCACGGTGTTCCATTTGCTGCTCAGCTCTCTGGTCCTGACCCCATCTCTCTTCCCAAGTCCACATTCCCAACCAATACACTCTCTCTTGTTCACTTCCATAATATAAATATGTGGTTAGAGGCACACCCTAATCTGCAATTTAATATTAATTCAATCATCATTGGCTCAGGAGCCTACTGTATGTCAAGCACAGGGCAGACTGAGATAAATGAGTCAGGAGACAGAGACAGAGGGATGTAAAATAGTCACAATAGAATATGCCAAGTGCTATTATACAGATAGAGGAAGAAAGTTGGTGTTGGAGTTTAGAACTCAGAACGCTTTTTGCAATAGAAGCAATATAATGTATGAAGGTTACCAGGCAGGTGTGGTAGGCTGAATAATGGTCCCCTAAAGATGTCTGTGTCCTAATCTTCAGAACCTGTGAATAGACTTTACATGGTAAAAGGGACTTCGGACTGGGCGTGGTGGCTCATGCCTATAATCCCAACACTTTGGGAGGCACAGGTGGGCGGATCACTTGAGGTCAGGAGTTCGAGACCAGCCTGGCCAACATAGCAAAATCCCATCTCTACTAAAATACATAATTTTAGCTGGGTATGGTGGTGCACACCTGTAATCCCAGCTACTTGGAAGGCTGAGGCAGGAGAATGGCTTGAACCCAGGAGGCGGAAGTTACAGTGAGCCGAGATTGTGCCACTGCACTCCAGCCTGGGTGACAGAGCAAGACTACGCCTCAAAATAATAATAATAATAATAATAATAATAATAATAATAAAATAAATAAATAAAAGGGACTTTGCAGGTGCGATTAA
The DNA here is from genome assembly GCF_047675955.1 of Chlorocebus sabaeus. Taxonomy (NCBI): domain Eukaryota; kingdom Metazoa; phylum Chordata; class Mammalia; order Primates; family Cercopithecidae; genus Chlorocebus; species Chlorocebus sabaeus. Next base: position 42,165,050 of record NC_132917.1, on the reverse strand, counting down.
GGATAATGAGATGGGGACAGTCTCCTGGATTACCTGGGTGGGCTCAATGTAATCCCAGGGGCCCTCATGAGAGGGAGGTAGAAGTGTCAGAGTCAGAGCGAGACAGAGAAAGATTTGAAGATGCAACACTGCTTTGAAGTTTTGAAGACGGAAAAAGGAGCCATAAGCCAAAGAATGAAGGCATCCTCTAAAATCTGGAAAAGACAAGGAAACAGGTTCTCCCCTGGAGCCTCCAGAAAGAACTAGCCGTGCCTTCATCTTGACTTTAGTCCAGGGAAACTGATTTGGGACTTCTGGCCTCCAGAACTATAAAAGAGTAGGTCGGTACTGTTTCAAGTCACTATATTTGTGGTAATCTGTTATAATCTGTTACAGCAGCAATAGAGAAGTAATACAGCAGATTAATCAAAAACCTAAAGTAGCTGGTAGCTAGGGCTATGAGATAAAATACAGCATACCCAGTTAAATTTGAATTCAGATAATGAATACTTTTAAAATAATTTCTTTAGTATAAGTATATCCCATCTAATATTGCTATCCTTGTTTATCTGATTTCAATTTCTTATTTTTTTTAGAGATGAGTGGGGAGGGGTCTCACTATGTTACCCAGGCTGGCCTCATACTCCCCGGCTCAAGCAATCCCCCCACCTCAGCCTCCCAAGTCGCTGGGACTGCAGGTATGTGTCACTATGCCTGACTCTGAACTTCAAATTTAACAGAGTATCCTGTATTACTGTTTGCTAAGCCTGGCAACTCTACCATAGGTGACTTGAGCAGTGGCCCCATCAAGGGTAGGCGTGAGTCTCTAGGCCTCCTGAGACCCTCCCTCGGGTTCCCAGTGTCTTGGAAAACTAAGCCTTTCTGATCTCAGCTACCTCAAGCATCCCTGCTGTTTCTTTCTTTCCTTTTTTTTTTTTGAGACGGAGTTTCACTCGGTCATCAGGCTGGAGTGCAATGGTGCGATCACGGCTCACTGAACCTCTGCCTCCTGGGTTCAAGTGATTCTCCTGCATCAGCCTCCCGAGTAGCTGGGACTACAGGTGTGCACCACCACACCCAGCTAATTTTTGTATTTTTAGTAGAGATGGGGTTTCACTATGTTGGCCAGGATGGTCTCGATCTGTTAACTTCATGATCTGCCCGCCTTGGCCTCCCAAAGTATTGGGATTACAGGAATGAGCCACCGTGCCTGGCTGTGTCCCTGTCCTTTAAAGTCCAGCCACAGTGTGGCCTTGAGAGTGAAGGAGAGGGGATCTGGACAGTGAGGCAGGCCCCCTGGAGGTGCAGCTGTGGCTAATAGGGGTCTATTCTGGGTCAGTCTGGGGCACAGGCCTGTATGATGAGGCTCTGCAGAGCACTGTAATGAGATTGGCATGTTGGCCAAATACATAATACATTGTGGGGAAGCCAGCAACACTCTCAGGAGAAGTTGCCATAATCATTTTAGTGATTCCAGAAATGCAAATTAAAACAACAATAAAATATGACTTTTTTGCTTATCAGATTAGCTAAAATTTGAAAGATAATAATGGCAGCTGACTTTGTGAGGCGACTACTATATTCTGGGCACTGTGGTAACATCTTTGAGATGTATCCTTCTTCTTTTTTTTTTTATTATTTTTTCTTTAAGTTCTATGGTACATGTGCACAACGTGCAGGTTTGTTACGTATGTATACATGTGCCATGTTGGTGTGCTGCACCCATTAACTCATCATTTACAGTAGGTATATCTCCTAATGCTATCCCTCCCCACTCAAACCACCCCTGGTAGGCCCCTGTGTGTAACGTTCCCCACTCTGCATCCATGTGTTCTCATTGTTCAATTCCCACCTATGAGTGAGAACATGCAGTGTTTGGTTTTCTGTCCTTGCAATAATTTGCTCAGAATGATGGTTTCCAGCTTCATTCATGTCCCTATAAAGGACATGAACTCATCCCTTTTTATGGCTGCATAGTATTCCATGGTGTATATGTGCCACGTTTTCTTAATCCAGTCTATCATTGATGGACATTTGGGTTGGTTCCAAGTCTTTGCTATTGTGAATAGTGCCGCAATAAACATATGTGTGCATGTGTCTTTATAGCAGCATGATTTATAATCCTTTGGGTATATGTCCAGTAATGAGATGGCTGGGTCAAATGGTAATTCTAGTTCTAGATCCTTAAGGAATCGCCACACTGTCTTCCACAATGGTTGAACTAGTTTACAGTCCCACCAACAGTGTAAAAGTGTTCCTATTTCTCCACATCCTTTCCAGCACCTATTGTTTCCTGACTTTTTAATGTCCACCATTCTAACTGGTGTGAGATGGTATTTCATTGTGGTTTTGATTTGCATTTCTCTGATGGTCAGTGATGTTGAGCATTTTTTCATGTGTCTATTGACTGCATAAATGTCTTCTTTTGAGAAGTGTCTGTTCATATCCTTTGCCCACTTTTTGGTGGGGTTGTTTGATTTTTTCTTGTAAATGTGTTTATTTGTAGATTCTGGATATTAGCCCTTTGTCAGATGAGTAGATTATAAAAATTTTCTCCCATTCTGTATGTTGCCTGTTCACTCTGATGGTAGTTTCTTTTGCTGTGCAGAAGCTCTTTAGTTTAATTAGATCCCATTTGTCAATTTTGGCTTTTGTTGCCATTGCTTTTGGTGTTTTAGTCATGAAGTCCTTGCCCATGCCTATGGTCTGAATGGTATTGCCTAGGTTTTCTTCTAGGGTTTTTATGGTTTTAGGTCTAACGTTTAAGTCTTTAATCCATCTTGAATTAATTTTTGTATAAGGTGTAAGGAAGGAATCCAGTTTCAGCTTTCTACATATGACTAGCCAGTTTTCCCATCACCATTTATTAAATAGGGAATCCTTTCCCCATTTCTTGTTTTTGTCAAGTTTGTCAAAGATCAGATGGTTGTAGATGTGTGGTATTATTTCCGAGGGCTCTATTCTATTCCATTGGTCTATATCTCTGTTTTGGTACCAGTACCATGCTGTTTTGGTTACTGTAGCCTTGTAGTATAGTTTGAAGTCAGGTACTGTGATGCCTCCAGCTTTGTTCTTTTGGCTTAGGATTGTCTTGGCAATGCGGGCTCTTTTTTGGTTCCATATGAACTTTAAAGTAGTTTTTTCCAATTCTGTGAAGAAAGTCATTGGTAGCTTGATGGGGATGAATTGATAAATTACCTTGGGCAGTATGGCCATTTTCAGAATATGGATTCTTCTTATCCATGAGCATGGAATGTTCTTCCATTTGTTTGTGTCCTCTTTTATTTCGCTGAGCAGTGGTTTGTAGTTCTCCTTGAAGAGGTCCTTCACATCCCTTGTAAGTTGGATTCCTAGGTATTTTATTCTCTTTGAAGCAGTTGTGAATGGGAGTTCATTCATGATTTGGCTCTCTGTTTGTCTGTTATTGGTGTATAGGAATGCTTGTGATTTTTGCACATTAATTTTGTATCCTGAGACTTTGCTGAAGTTGCTTATCAGCTTAAGGAGATTTTGGACTGAGACAATGGGGTTTTCTAAATATATAATCATGTCATCTGCAAACAGGGACAATTTGACTTCCTCTTTCCCTAATTGAATACCCTTTATTTCTTTCTCTTGCCTGATTGCCCTGGCCAGAACTTCCAACACTATGTTGAATATAAGTGATGAGAGAGGGCATCCCTGTCTTGTGCCAGTTTTCAAAGGGAATGCTTCCAGTTTTTGCCCATTCAGTATGATACTGGTTGTGGGTTCGTCATAAATAGCTCTTATTATTTTGATATACATCCCATCAATACCTAGTTTATTGAGAGTTTTTAGCATGAAGGACTGTTGAATTTTGTCAAAGGCCTTTTCTGCATCTATTGAGATAATCACGTGGTTTTTGTCTTTGGTTCTGTTTATGTGATGGATTATGTTCATTGATTTGTGTATGTTGAACCAGCCTTGCATCCCACGGATGAAGCCCACTTGATCATGGTGGATAAGCTTTTTGATGTGTTGCTGGATTCGGTTTGCCAGTATTTTGTTGAGGAGTTTTGCATCGATGTTCATCAAGGATATTGGTCTAAAATTCTCTTTTTTTGTTGTGTCTCTGCCAGGCTTTGGTATCAGGATGATGTTGGCCTCATAAAATGAATTAGGGAGGATTCCCTCCTTTTCTATTGATTGGAATAGTTTCAGAAGGAATGGAACCGGTTCCTCTTTGTACCTCTGGTAGAATTCAGCTGTGAATCTGTTTGGTCCTGGACTTTTTTGGTTGGTAGGCTATTGATTATTGCCTCAATTTCAAAACCTGTTATTGGTCTATTCAGGGATTCAACTTCTTCCTGGTTTTGTCTTAGAAGGGTGTATGTGTCCAGGAATTTATTCATATATTCTAGATTTTCTAGTTTATTTGCGTAGAGGTGTTTATAGTATTTTCCGATGGTAGTTTGTATTTCTGTGGGATCGGTGGTGGTATCCCCTTTATCATTGAGATGGATCCTTCTATGTCCTACTCGTAGCACTTTTGCTGTAGGTTCTGGCCTCCTCATTCCTGACTGTGACATAAGGCTTAGGCTAAGCTGATGGCCTAGACACGGGGATGGTACTGGGGACTGGGACTCCTCACTGCAGCCTACAGCCTGCCCACAAGGGGGGCTGGGAAAATGGTTGTAGCCTTTTTGGAGGATAATGTGACAGTATCTAACAACATTTAAATGCACATCTTTACCAATCCAGCAATCTCACTTCTAGTATAAGAATGTAAAGGGATATGTGCAAAGGCATATGTATACACACACACACACACACACACACACATTTTTTTAGAGATAGTGTTTCAGTCGGTTGTCCAGGCTGGAGTTCAGTGGTGCTATCATAGCTCACTGCATCCTTGAACTCCTGAGCCCAAGCAGTTCTCCTGCCTCAGCCTCCTTAGTAGCTAGGATTATAGGTGCTCACTATGCTCAGCTAACTTAAAAAAAATTTGTAGAGATGAGATCTCACTATGTTGCCCAGGCTGATCTCAAACTTCTGGTCTCAAGTGATCCCCCTGCCTTAGCCTCCCAAAGCACTAGGATTACAGGCATGAGCCACCATGCCTGGCCCAAAGGTATTTATTATAACACTGGTTATAGTAATAGAGTGGAAAACAATTGTTGATAAGTAGGAATCTGTTTAAAATAAATTATGTCACATAAAAATGGGATATATTGATAAGGTGGGTGTGTTCATGCACATGTGCATTAGAATGTGTGTGTGTGTATGTAAAGAGAGCAAGACCTTGAGACATACAAATATCATTGAGAAAATGGAAAATTGTAGAACAGCATAACAACATTTGATTTTGGAAAAAAATAGTACTTAATAGGTCTATATCTATATAGACATAGATACTATATAGATGCTATAGATATGAATATGGAGAGATACTACATTTAGTATAACTATAGAAACAAAAACCTCGCCATGTTTGTGCCAAATCATTTACTCACAGAGTTTAGCTCTGGGATGGTGGGAGGATCTCTCCTATTCCTACTTTACTTTACATGTTTCATGAGAAGGGAGGATAAGGGGGTGGGGTGGAAGGATAGGTGTTTTGCTTTTATTTTTGTATTTTTCTGTATTTTTCAATATTCCTATAATGTGTTGCTTTTGTAAAAAAAAAAAGATATTTTTAAAAAGCAACCTTGGTAACATTTGTAACTATGTTTAACTTTATAGGTTAATAGGTTCAAGGAACACAGACCAAGAGATGTAACCCATAAGTAGTTGAACTGAAAACCCTTCTACTGTTCCACTGCATCGTCTTTGACAGAGGCAAGCCAGAAATAACAGTCTGTGGCTCCGCCTCTCTGTTCAGAAACAGCAGCACCTGCCCCCAGGTCAGCTGGGGAGACAGTGGGAAAATCACAGCAGTGAAAGGTAGCCACCTGCCTTCCAGGCGCTTCCAGTCTTGGGGCTTACATAAGACACCATGGTGGCGGGTGGAGGTGGACTGCAGAGGGCTTAACAAAGGTACGAAAGTGTGTATGTGGATGTGATGTGGTTACTTTTTTTTTTTTTTTTTTTGAGACGGAATTTTGCCCTTGTTGCCCAGGCTGGAGTGCAATCTCGGCTCACTGCAAGCTCTGCCTCCCGGGTTCAAGTGATTCTCCTGCCTCAGCCTCCTGAGTAGCTAGGATTACAGGCATGTGCCACCATGCCTGGCTAATTCTGTATTTTTAGTAGAGATAGAGTTTCTCCATGTGGGTCAGGCTGGTCTCAAACTCCCAACCTCAGGTCATCTGCCCGCCTTGGCCTCCCACAGTGCTGGGATTACAGGCATGAGCCACTGCACCCAGCTGATGTGGTTACTTTTGAGACAAGACTGCCCAGAGCCTGTGACAGTTGGGGAATTTCTCCTGAGGAAGCAAGAGTGCAGATGGATGGATCTTGAACTGATCTTGAAGGAGGAGAACTGAATGGGGATGCTGGGGGAGGGGGTCAGGCAGCGCTCGGGGCCCTAGGGACAGCATGATTAAAAGACTCTGAGGCCAAATGAGCCAGGGCTGTGCTGGCACTGTAAAGACCCTGGCCTGGCAGGAAATGAAGCAGAAGTTCAGGGAGACTGGAATAATTAAACAGGAAATATGGTAACGTTTTTTGCCTTGACTTCAAAGGTAGTACATGTTCATTAGAGTATTTGTACAGAAAAGCATAAACCAAACAGAAAAATCACCATTTAGAGATGATCACTGCTGAAAATTTTTGGCATATGTCCTACTGTACATGCGCCGTTTACCGTCTGCTGTGGAAGAGGCTGCTTGTTATTCTCTGGGCCACTCAACCTGAGTCCTTCATAATCAAAGATCTTCACTCTCGCTGGGCATAGCATCCACTTTCTCATCTCCCTTGCAGTGAGGCATGGCTGTGTGATTAACTTCTGGCTAATGGATGTGAGCAGAAGGGATGTGTACAAATTCTGGCTCATGCCCTTAAAGGATGGGGGCTTGCCCCCTATGCCCACTTCTCTCCTCCCCTGACAGCTGTGATGACAGGAGCTGGAGCAGCCATTGAAGACCATGAGGCAGATGACAGAGGGATGGGAGGGGAGGAGCCTGGGTCCCTGACCCTGTGGAGACTCATCAGCCCTACACTCCATTAACTTCTATCTTGTTTAAACTACTATCATTTTGACTTTTGATTTAGCATTTGAAACTATATCTTAACTAATACTCCTGTTATAGATAAAAATGTATCTGTATGTTAATAAAATTTTCCAATAGCAAGAATTCTACTACAGCATAACTTTGTAATGAGTTCAAAATACTCATTTTGCAAATGTATCATAATTTATCAATTGCCTATTTTTGATCAGATAGTTTATTTGTACCTTTAAAAATTTTTTACCACAATGCATATCCTTGAAGATACATCTTTGGATATAATTATGATTATCTCTTAGCACAAAGTCATGGAATTTCTGGGTGAAAGGGTTTACTTTTTTTTTTTTTTTTTGAGACGGAGTCTCGCTCTGTCGCCAGGTTGGAGTGCAGTGGGGTGATCTCGGCTCACTGCAACCTCCGCCTCCTGGGTTCAAGTGATTCTCTTGTCTCAGCCTCCTGAGTAGCTGGGACTACAGGTATGTGCCACCATGCCCAGCTAATTTTTGTATTTTTAGTAGAGACAGGGTTTCATCATGTTGGCCAGGATGGTCTCTATCTGTTGACCTCGTGATCTGCCCACCTCAGCCTCCCAAAGTGCTGGGATTACAGGTGTGAGCCACTGCACCTGGCCAGGTTTACACATTTTTAAGGTTTTAAATTCCAGAAGGAATATCAGAACTATATAAAGTGAGTACAGATTCCTCCGGACCCTCAATAAATGTGAGTGTCAGAGTTAACATTTTTAAAACCCTGTAAATCTACATTTTTCTTAGGATTTAGAAAATTAGGCCAAAAAAAATTTAGACTTGATAGGCATTGGGGAGCAGATTCTTTTGTTTTTTGTTTTTCTTGACATAGGGTCTCACTCTGTCTCCCAGGCTGGAGTGCAGTGGCACAATCATAGCTCACTGTAGCCTCGACCTCCAGGGCTCAAGTAATCTTTCCACCTCAGCTTCCTGAGTAGTTGGGACCACAGGCATCTGTCATCATGCCTGGCTAATTAAAAAAAATATTTTTTTGTAGAGACAGGGTTTCACTGTGTTGACCAGTCTGGACTCAAACTCTGGGGTTCAAGGGATCCTCCCATGTTGGCCTCCCAAAGTGACATGACATGACAGGCATGAATCACCACGTCCAGCGGGGAACAGATTCTTAATGGGGGAAACTGTGGGGAAAGAAGAAGGTTAGGAGAGACATTTCTGTGAAAAAAGTAGGAAACAGACAGGATAAAGGTAGAGAAAAGAGAGAAGTCAGAGGTGGAGTCTGGGCCTATGTCTGGGAGAAGACATGTGGAGGAAGAACTAAGCCCTTCAAGTGGAAATGCAGAGTTGCAATTCATCCATTTGCTTAACAAATATTTACTGAGCTCCTGCTCTGTACCAGGCAAGAGAGACACAGTCCCTCCTTTCATGAGCTAACCCTCCAGAGGGGGAGACAAATAATTAAAAGGTAAGCAGGCCAGGTGCAGTGGCTCGTGCCTGTAATCCCAACACTTTGGGAGGCCAAGGTGGGAGGATCACCTGACCCCAGGAGTTCAAGACCAGCCTGGGCAACATGGTGAATCCCTGTCTCTACAGAAAATACAAAAATTAGCCCAGCCTGGTGACAGATGCCTGTAGTCCCTGCTGCTTGGGAGGCTGAGGCAGGCAGGGGAATTGCTTGAACTGGGGAGGTGGAGGTTGCAGTGAGCCGAGACTGCACCACTGCACTCCAGCCTGGGCAACAGAGTGAGACTCTGTCTCAACAACAACAACAACAACAACAAATCCTAAGTAGTAAATTCATAGATACAGAAAGTAAAATGGTGGTTGCCAGGGGCTGGGAGGAGGGGGAAATAAAGAATTGGTGTTTATGAGTACAGAGTTTCAGTTGGGGAAGAAAAAATGTTCTGGCAATGGATAGTGGTGATGGTTGTACAATAATATTCTTAAGGCCACTGACCTGTATACTTAAAAATGGCTAAAATGGTTATATGTATTTTCGTACACACACACACACACGCACACACAGCTTTGTGAAGAAGTCAAGGGTGGATAAGCCAAGCATGGTGGCTCATACCTGTAATCCAAAAAATACAAAAATTAGCTGGGCGTGGTGGCACACACCCATAATTCTAGCTACTCAGGAGACTGAGGCACGAGAATCATTTGAACCTGGGAGGCGGAGGTTGTGGTGAGCGGAGATCATGCTGTGGCACTCCAGCCTGGGCAACAGAGCAAGACTCTGCCTCAAAAACAAAACAAAACCAAACAAAACCCAGAAAAAAAGAAGTCAAGGGTGGTGTTCTATTCCACAAAGAAGTGCAACTCTTCTTGTAATAAAGTCTATCATTTTTGAGTCTTCAATATGTGCCAGGTAAGCAATTTATTAATATATTATTTTCTTTTCTTTTCGCAATAACCCTGAGGTAAGTACTATCATCTGCATTGTACACAGAAGGCAACTGAGGCCCAAAAAGGTTAAGTTCCTTGTTCAAAGTCTTGAGCTGATAAGGTGCAGTCAGGGATGGAATCTGGCTGGTTGGCTTCAGAGTGTAACCTTTAGCCCTCTTGCTGCATCCTCTTTCTAGTAAAAGACAGACACAGTAGCTGAGTAGGCAGCAACTCTTGGTAAGGAGCTAAATGCAGGTTCTGGGAAATGTGGGCACCAGCAGTCTTGCATTCATGCGACTTGGATAAGTCAAAAGCATTTTGCTGAGTTCTGGATTTCTGCACCCTCCACAGGGATTTTTTTGAGCAGGGACGGTGGTTCCCTGCACTTTCCACAGCACGCTATAACACACTGTCACTTCTCCCCTGCAGCCCCCCTCCCTTTTCTTAGAACCCACTGCCTTTTTGACATGAAAAATGTACTATAACGAGTCTACTGGCTAATTAATTAAAAGGGAAAGAAATCCCAATCTTCACATATGAAATGATTAATTACATAAGCATTAACGCCTCTGCACACTCAGAATGGCACGTCTTCAATTTAAACTTTTCCAGCACATTATTTTCTGCTGATGTGTGTGTTTTATGCCCATACAAGGCCAATTTCTCATACACCCCAGCCCATTTCACAGCAAATGGCCCCAAATGGTGTTTATCCTGCTCATTAGGAGCCTATATCAATGAAGCAGGCCTGGCTGAGCTGCCTGTCCAGGCCTGCAGAGCCTGGTCTGGTACATCTGCTCTCTGCACCCTTCAGCTGCCTGGGACATACCAGCCCCCACCCCACTATTTAGGGCCTGGCTGCTGCAGGGTGAGTCCTTGGTGCTTTTCACAAGGCCAGGGCGGAACTCTGACATCAGAGAGTGCTGTAATGCAGTGCTTGCCCTTTATGGATTTTTAAAAGCTTATTGTTTGGCCCAGACACGTGGCTCCCAGCTGCCTGCTTACTGAATCTTTCCCTTGTTTGTTCTTAACCTGAAAAGTCTCATCTCCCTCTTCCTGCCCTGCTTCCCAGAGCTTGGTCTGCTGCTGCCCACCTATGCCCTGCTTAAGAACCCTTTGCTTCCCCTTACCTGTGACATCTTGGCTTGACCTTTGCCCCTTGCAAGGGGTGGAGCCAGGGCTTCAGGGCCTGCTCCATGGGGCTTGCTGGGGGTTGGGCTGTGGGTGGGCAGTCTGAAAGATTTGTGTACTGCTCCTTCCCTCGTGCCCACTGTCTGAGGACAGAGGCCACTTTATCTTCAGGGGATTCACCCAGGCCCAGGGGTGGCACTCAGATCCGCGGATATGAACTGGTTGCTGAACAAGCAGCAGCACATGAAACATTTCTCAGAGGAATAAGTCACCACGTCACAAATCAGAAATGTTGAAATGCAGTGAGCTGTTGGATAGAGTGGTTGCCTAAATTAGGGTGAGAAACCTGACCTGTCATTAGTGATAGAAGAACTTGCCTATGCCTCTGGCTATAAAAACCATAATATGCTGGGCGTGATGGCTCACGCCTGTAATCCCAGCACTTTGGGGGGCCAAAGTGAGCGGATCACGAGGTCAGGAGATCGAGACCATCCTGGCTAATATGGTGAAACCCCGTCTCTACTAAAAATACAAAAAATTCGCTGGGTGTGGTGGCGGCCACCTGTAGTCCCAGCTACTTGGGAGGCTGAGGCAGGAGAATGTCGTGAATCTGGGAGGTGGAGCTTGCAGTGAGCTGGGATTGTACCACTGCACTCCAGCCTGGGCAACAGAGTGAGACTTCGTCTCAAAAAAAAAAAAAAGAAAAGAAAAAACAAAGCCGTGATGATGTTAGAAGCCTACAGAGGCAAAAACCCTATGTGGCTAAAAGATGAAGCTATTAATGGTGAGCACATGCTGAGGATGGCACTTCCAATCTCCAGAAGCATATAATGGCATTTTTCCCACTGAAATTATAAAAAAGAAAAGCTATTATGGTTCAACATTTAGACAGGAAATAAAGCACTTTTCAAAACAAATTGAAACTATTATTTTACTCCTGTAGTCTGAACTTATTAGCAAATAAGGTGGACTTCCTTCTTCTGTTCTTATTGGGTTTTTTCTTGGCTTTTTTTTTTTTTTTTTTTTTTGAGACAGGGTCTTGCTGTGTTCCCCAGGCTGGAGTGCAGCGGTGTGATCTTGGCTCACTGCAACTTCTGCCTCCCAGGCTCAAGTAATCCTCTCACTTCAGCCTCCCAAGTAGCTGAGACTACAGGCACGTGCCACCACACTTGACTACTTTTTTAAGGTTTTTGCAGAGACGAGGTCTCGCTATGTTGCCCAGGCTGGTCTCAAACTCCTGGGCTTAAGCAATCTTCCTGCCTCAGCCTCCCAAAGTGCTGGGATTACAGGTGTGAGCCACTGTGCCCAGCCTGGATCTCCTTCTTTTGGGACTTGGACAAATAGGAAGGTTGCTCTTACGTTGGCTTTCTCCTTCAAACCTTAATCTCCTTAGACATGTGTTATCCAATATAGCCACTAGCTGTATGTGGCTATGTTTAAATTAAAAATTAAGTTCTTCAGTTGCACTAGCCACATTCCAAAATCTCAGTAGCCACATGTGGATGGTGGCCACCATACCGGCCAGCACAGACACAGAACATGACCATCATCAGAGAACATACTATTGGACAGCACTGCTCATCTACTTTATTGTTGAATTTAACTCTGCATTTGTGGTAAAACTTATTGAACAGCATTTTTGCATCCTGTAAGGAATTTAACACCAATGAATCTTCTACAGGGTTAAATGATGTTGTTTCTTTATTTCATGGTCTTTTTTTTTTTTTTTTTTTTTTTTTGAGACAGAGTCTCACTCTGTTGCCCAGGCTGGAGTGCAGTGGCCGGATCTCAGCTCACTGCAAGCTCCGCCTCCCGGGTTCACGCCATTCTCCTGCCTCAGCCTCCCGAGTAGCTGGGACTACAGGCGCCCGCCACCTCGCCCGGCTAGTTTTTTTTTTGGTATTTTTTTAGTAGAGACGGGGTTTCACCGGGTTAGCCAGGATGGTCTCGATCTCCTGACCTCGTGATCCGCCCGTCTCGGCCTCCCAAAGTGCTGGGATTACAGTCTTGAGCCACTGCGCCCGGCCCATGGCCTTTCTTAGAAATGAAAAGTTCCCCATGATTTTCTTTTACTTTTACTTTTTTTTTTTTTTTTGAGATGGAGTCTCACTCTGTTGCCAGGCTAGAGGGCAGTGGCGTGATCTCGGCTGACTTCAACCTCCGCCTCCTGGGTTCAAGTGATTCTCCTGCCTCAGCCTCCTGAGTAGCTGGGACTACAGGCGCCGGCCACCACATGCAGCTAATTTTTTGTATTTTTAGTAGAGATGGGGTTTCACTATGTTAGCCAGGATGGTCTCTATCTCCTGATCTCGTGATCCACCCACCTCATCCTCCCAAAGTACTGGGATTACACGCATGAGCCACCGCGCCCAGCCTCCTGATGATTTTGTAAATCAGAGGTCTGCAAGGCCAGGAGACGGTATAAATGTCCGATGGCAGCAGATCAGCCTCTGGCCTCCTTCCGCCAACCGCCTCACTGTTCCAGGGCCACTGCTGCCGTCCCCTCCTAACTGCCCCAGTTCCATCCACCCCAGCACCCTTTCACCTGACTCTACCCATTTTCCCTGGGGACCATCCCCTTATGGGCAGGACAGTGTCAAAACTGAGCAGCCTGCAGAGGCCCGGCCCCGTAAGGGCGTGGTAGCAAAGTTCCATTTGTGCCCATGATGGGTGCTGAACAGCTGCAGGCCTCCAGTGGCTGTCAACTCAGGTGACATGTGATGTCAGCAAGGGAATTTAATGGAAATAGATTGGAAAGAAATTCCTTCCTACAATATTTGCAATCAGTATAAACATAGGTTTGGTCTTTTTTGCTTTGTTTTTAATTCTGAGATGCAAAATCCTCACCAAGAGTTATTCTTCTTGCATCATTTAACTTAGAATCCTACCGGGCTACTCACCCTGAAGCTTGCAGGATACATGGCACTTTTACAACCCACCGGAAATGAAGTGCTAGTTGACTGACAGCATTACAGCTCTCTTAGAAGAGTCTATGCCACCCCTCCCCCAGCTCTCTAATTTGATCAGCTCCTAGAGAGTACTTAGCTGGAGATGGACAGCACCTGGCAGTCCCAGAGCCTGAAGAAAGTAGGCCTGGTAACCTGGTTTGGATTGCTGTGGTTAAGACCTTGTCCTCCACATTAAGTGTTGGCCGAGCAGGCTTTCAGAACAAAAGGCAAAGTGCCTCTTGTGGAGACCTGCAAGACCCTCCTGGGGAAGGCATGATTTGAAGGCCCATGGCATCCACTGGGTCTCCTAGGTCTTCTGCAGGACCAGCTCTGTCCTTGCTGGGGAAGTTTCCTTGGTGCCTGTTTGTGTTGGGGGTAAAGTCTGAAAAGCACTATGTACAGGCAGTCTCATTAGCCTACTGAAAAGCAATAATACTCCATTGTTTGTGGAAGAATCCTTTGCAATTAGAGCAAGCAGAGGAGAAATTATTAGGGAGCTAAGTTATTAAATCTGTTCCATGAACATTAAAAAAACAAAAAACAACAAAAACCAAGCTCATTTTCCTGAAAGAAAATTTAATGCAATCTCTCCCTCTTTTAAAGCCACCTGATGCCACCATGTTAGGCCTGTAGCAGCAAGCTGATGCCCAAAACAGGAGGACATCACGGTGCTATGCCACAGAGAACAAGGCTGGGGCGTGTGCCAAGCAGGACAATGCAGGGAAGCCAAACACAGTGGGAGAAAACACAATAAAGTGAGACCCACCCGGATGGTAAACACAGCAGTAGAGCTACACACACACTTCCCTTCTGGGAGCAGTGGGGAAAGCCGCCAGCGAGGTCAGGAGATGGATGGAAACTGCTGGGGATGTGGGAAGCCTGGGGCACTAACTGGAGTTGTTATTGCCTTGGTAAGTCTAAGAGCTACCATTTACTGGGTGCTTGCTATGTGCCAAGGTTGGGGTCTACTGGAGAAGAGGACTGAAAGATTTGGCCAAATCCTACTCCATCCAGTCTGCCCAGTTGCTACAACTACTAGTAATAACAGTAACTGCTGCAGTTTAATGAGTGCTATTACGTCCTAGGCATTCACATGAATAAACTCAATCCTCACAAAGTAGATATTGTTCCCATTTTATAGATAAAGAAACTGAGGCTCAGTGAAGAATCTTGTGGCAGATACATAAGCCACTAATTAAATACTGCTGATAATTAGCATCACAAGAACTTTCAATTCACTGGGTTAACAAGGTCCTCATTGCACAATGGTGGAAAAAGGAAAGTGATTTTTATGATTAGGGAACAGTTGTTGTGAGCTTTTTAAACAATACACACTGTTCATATTCAACTGTTACCTGTGTTATTCATATTACTAAATCATTTATTTTGACTGACTAAATGGAATTGCTTTAGAGAGACACTTAATGTAACCCATTCTTTAAATTTACAGAGATTTTTGTAATGCTCTCAACGTTTCTTTTTAGTGGGTGTGGGAGAGCTGGGGACAGGAAGGAAGGTGGGGTGTTAAAAGGCAAACATAGAAAAGATTCTTCATAAAAAAAGAAAACACATCTAGAAATGATTGCTCCATAAACAAAACATGAGTGCACACAGCAATTTCATGTTCTTGTTCCACCCACTCGGTTGTTCTTAATGATTCAAGAACAGAACTGCCTGGGCAGATTTACAGGCTCTGCGTTCCTGACATCTGTGCCGAAACAAGGCTATGTGTGTTACAGAGTGCTCGCTTCTTCCCAGGGGGAGAAAACACAAACACCTTGATTTGATTTTTACCTTTGCCATGGTTTAAATTAAAATAGATGTGGTTGTTCTCCAATATGCATCTGTGGGCTGTTAGGGTATAGGAGTGGTGCCAGGGAAGAGGACGGGGTAGCCTTGCAGTTTGGGGGTGGAAGAGATGTGAGGATCATACAATGAAACGCCAGCAATCCTGTCTGCATTGGGCTCTCCCTGCTGTCAGAAAGCTGAGCTTCAGCCTAAGTCTTTTGCTGGAAACCTTTGGGTTGTTTGGAATTGCTTTTCAGCAAATTTCTCCCCTGGCTCAGAGTGCCAATTGGTGATCAGTGGAGGGCACAGCCATGCTAAGGGCAGGCATGTGGCTGGAAGTTCCAGGCCCAGGGCCAGTGCCCCTTGACTTGGGCTTTCCAAGTTTCTCAGTTGTGCTTTTGGGAATGTCATACCCTCTCCACTTCCCGTTCTTTTAAGGAGGAGTTTTGCCTTCCATTAGATACTTTTCACTGATTGATAACTTCCTCCTAGCTTTTTTTTTCTTTATAGGTTTTGTTTCCTAGACTACAGACCTGTCCATTTCTCGGAAGAAGACCCAGGCTGACTTCCCCAGCCCTCCTCCCCAAGTTAGCCATTTTGGAATCACTTGGCAGGCTGTGCCCAGGCACTAGTGGACACATGCTGGTACCTTTGCTACATGGTAATATGTGGCTAATCCTCCGATTTAGAACACCATTTCACCTCTGAGACTCAGAATGGGGAAGTAACTTATTCAAGGTAACTGAGCTTATCAGTAGGAAGATCTGGGATCCAGACCCAGGTTACTCAGGTACAGCCTGTGTTCTCGTCACCCTCTTCAGAAGGTGATCTTAAGGCTATGACTTTCAGTTTCTATGGAGCAGAAACTAAAGAAATGCCAAATCTCCACCATCTGAGAATCTGAGGAGAAAGGGGAAGCAAGTAAAATTATGTATTTGGCATTTGGAAGTGATCTGATTTTTAAATTTAATGCAATGCTAAAAGATTGGCTGGTATTTTAGTGGGATACCCAACTCCTCTCTTTGGTCTTCAAGTTTTACACAAATTCCTTATCTTTGGTGGCTGTTTTCATACCAGGATCCACCTGACAGCTCTAGTCTGACTGTCCCACAGCCTTAACTAATAGTTACTACTTCTGGGGAAAGGAGACTGAAGAGGAAAGAGCAAGAGAGAGAGAAAGGGAAGGGGGCTGGGGAAATGGAAAGATTTGTAGATTACAATTTTGATTATAACTAGCTAACTTTATACAAACATAAACTAGACTCAAAACTCTAATGCTTTACATCATGCTAAATTAAATTTTGGCCTATATCAGTGACTAGAGATCCAGTTTTACTATTTTTTTTTTTTTTTTTTTTTTTTTTTTTTTTTTTTTTTGAGACGGAGTCTCGCTCTATCTCCCAGGCTGGAGTGCAGTGGCCGGATCTCAGCTCACTGCAAGCTCCGCCTCCCGGGTTTACGCCATTCTCCTGCCTCAGCCTCCCGAGTAGCTGGGACTACAGGCACCCGCCACCTCGCCCGGCTAATTTTTTTGTATTTTTAGTAGAGATGGGGTTTCTTTACAAAATGTATTTCCTATATAGACTTCCAGGTATTTACATATTTTCTTTAAGCTTTTTCAGTACACACCATCTTATTTAATCCTTGCAATCACCCTGTAAACTGAAAATTTTATCTTGTGGCTAAGAGAGGTTAAGGAACTAGCCAAAGGTCATAAATCTAGTGCAGGGTTGGAATCTGGACATCCTGACCTTCAATGGCTAGCAGAGCACCCTATGTTTTTGTTGTTTGGAGACAGGGTCTTATTCTGTCACCCAGGCTGCAGTGCAATGGCACGATCTGGGCTCACTGCAGCCTCAACCTCCTGGGCTCAGGTGATCCTCCCACATTAGCCTCCCATGTAGCTGGGACTGCAGGTGTGTGATCACGCCCGACTAATTTTTGTATTTTTTTCTTAGAGACGGGGTTTCACCATGTTGCCCAGGCTAGTCTTGAACTGCTGGATTCAAGTGATCCACTGGTCTTGGCCTCCGAAAGTGCTGGAATTACAGGTGTGAGCCACCACAACCAGCCCACCCTTTGTTTTGATAATGAATAGATTCAGTAGCTTTTCTACGGACAAAAAATTCTACTCCCTCAAAAGAAAATGATCCATTGACATTAGCCTCCTTAAGACCCAGGTGTAGTTCTTAATCTTCTTTCCCACTTGATCACTAATTTCCACGGCTGTCTGGGCACTGATGTAAGTAACTACCCAGAGTGGTTGCTCATTTCTCACAGCAATGTGTGGAGGTGATGTGTTTGTTCTTATTCATTTGTTCATTCATTCATTTTTTTCTCCAACAGCCCTAGGAAGAAGAACCACTATAGTGTTAACTGTAATGAGCAGAATGGCCCTTGAGTCACCCTTCCTGTGGCCTAACACTCGGGCACTGTCACTTAAGAGGCCCCTCATATCTACTCAGGGGGTGATTAAAGAACATTCTAAATTACCTGGTAATTTGGGGGTGTAAGTACATGAAAGCATTTTTAAAATTCTAATTTGTATGTTTTTGGTGGACTTTGTGTAATTTCTTTTTTTTGGGTGACGAAGTTTTGTTCTGGTCACCCAGGCTGAAGTGCAGTGGCATGATCGGGGCTCACTGCAACCTCTAACTCTTGGGTTCAAGCAATTCTTCTGACTCAGCCTCCCCTGTAGCTGGAATTACAGACGCATGCCACCATGTCCGGCTAATTTTTGTATTTGTAGTAGAGATGGGGTTTCGCCATGTTTGTAAGGTTGGTCTCGAACTTCTGATGTCATGTGATCCACCCGCCTTGGCCTCCCAAAGTGCTGGGATTACAGGTGTGAGCCACTGTTCCCAGCCGACTTTGTGTTATTTCTGTGTGTGTATGTGGGCTTACAGAACTCATGTATGCTCACTGCGAAATATTTCAACACTGCAGATGTATGTGAGGTAGAGAGTGGGAATCCTCAATGATGAGAAACCACCACCCATCCCCCAAACTGGAGGCCACTGCTAATCCTTTCATTCTATGCATAAGACAACACTGTGTGTACTGTAATTTTACAGATGATGTCAATGTAAAATAGCATGAATCTGGCTCTGGATCTCAACTTTTTTCTATGCATAATTAAGTGTATTTAAAATGATTTAAAATAAATTATGAGTCATACCTCAGCCTTTCTTAACCAGTGAGATGAAATGTGATGTGTCAAAATTGAGTTAAATCCATATTCTCCGTGGATGTGCTTTTGACTTGCACATAAGGAAAAGCAGGCAGGCAAAAGTGAGGCAGTTTCACACACTGTATTGACATTCAACAACGAGAAGGTCAGAGTAGGGAGTTGATGTCAATATGTTCATCCCGTACTGCAATAAAGCTGTCCCGGCAACTGCAATCCCAGCTGCCATTTTCCCTCCTTTGGGTGAGAAATGAGCCATTCAGACCCTCAGCTCTTTAGCTATGAAAACACCATGCTTTAAGAAAGATTTGGTTTTCAATATCAATATAATCTAGGTTTCAGGTTTGGAAGATGAAATTTCCACACCAGATACGGCTTTATTTGACAAAAAACAGTAAGAGATGACAGCTGAGATTTCTGCCACATGAAAATTACCGAATAATTGCATGGCAGGTGTCATCATTCTGAATATCATAAAGTGGGTTTAGCACTCCATTTTGCTTTTCCAGTATTTTACTGGGGATGCTTTTCTTAGGGTTATCACTAGCAGTTTTAAATGTTGGGAAAAATGTAAAAACACAGTAAACATAAACAACAATGGAAAAGGTAACACTTCACGATAACATTGCCCTATGTATGTTCCATTTTCTCTCAGGGAAACTACCCTAGAATGGGCAAAATCCTTCCAAAACAGGAGCCCGCAATGGCCTCAACTCCTACAGGCCTACATGTTTTAATTCTGCCAGACCCACTAAGTGTCAATTTTTAAAAAGTCGGGTTTGGAAAAAATGAGAGAATTTAAAAAATTAACAACTATTTCACAGTTGGTTCCTATCTCTCCTCAGTATTACCCAATTTATATTTTATGTTGGATTTCCATTCATTCCCCAAGTGCTTTCACAGAGCGGCCTGCCAGAGGCCGTTAGCACACACCCTTCACAAATGGAGAAGCAGCAGCATTCAGATTCACCAGGAGCTGGACTGGCATTTGCACTCACTCAGTTCACTTGGTGGCTGGCAAGCTTCTCTGTACTCTGAGTCGTGGTCACTTCCCTTCAGAATAGAATATGGGGAACAACCCGAAGGGACTGTGATAAAAAAAGATTGTCTTTGATGTTGGGTGGGATATGCAAATCTGAATGAGAATAGGGTGCCTCAGTACTGTCAGAGTGTGCTGTGTTTTATTTGGGAAACGAGACAAAATCTTCCCATGATCAGCCATTCCATGTGACATCCCAACCCACACTCCGCTACTGACATTTTATCTCCCACTGAACAGCCCGGCTGTTGTAACATTTTCAGGATTCTTAATTTATGTCTTGCAGGATCTAAAATCAGATGGCAGGAACTTTAAGAAAATAACCAGTGTTGACAGGCACCTTATAAAAGAAGCTGGTACACCTTAGTGCTGCTAAAAGTTCGAGAATATTCTTTAGTTTCTTCTTCCAAAATATGTCCAGAAGTCAGTGGGATGGAGACAGTAGCTGTCTGAAATCATTTAATTTCTCTTTTCAATCTAAACTCTACAAAAGACTTTTCTTTCACTCAGTATTTGCTAGCACCTGGGACTCAAGAAGGCTAATGCCAATGGATCATTTTCTTTTGAGGTAGTCAAACTTTTTGTCTGTAGAAAAATCTTCCTGAATCTATTCAGTATCAAAACATGGGGTGGGCCTGGCACGGTGGCTCACGCCTGTAATCCCAGCACTTTGGGAGTCTGAGTTCGGCAGATCACTTGAGCCCAGGGAGTTTGAGACCAGCCTGGGAAACATGGTGAAACCCCAGCTCTACTAAAATACAAAAAATTAGCCAGGCATGGTGGCACGCACCTGTGGTTCCAGCTACCCTGGAGACTGAGGTAGGAGAATCACTTGAGCCTGGGAAGTCAAAGCTGCAATGAGCCAAGATCACAACCCTGCACTCCAGCCTGGATGACAGAGTGAGACTCTCTTTCAAAATAAAAATAAATAAATAAATAGGAAATCACTAGTCCCAAACCACTTATCCTTGGAGAAATATGGACATAAACCCAAATCGCATGTTCTTTCCATTATATCACAATACTGCTTTGTAAAAGTGGCAACTTTGGGCCAGCTTACATGAATCCGCTGAAACCTTTACAACGTATTGGCAGTGCTGCATACTTGGGGCTCTTAAACTTAGGCCTGCAACCAGGATGCTGGTGTACACCCTCACCTGGAGTGCTCAGCTTTGATCCTCCTTTTTTCAGAATGGCTTCATATCTGTTTATTTGTAACATAGTGCTTAACAGTAGGAAGTCTTGAGCCAAATGCCTAGCTTTGCCACTTACCCCTGACCTGAGCAAGTTACTTAGCTTCTTCAGGAGTCATTTTCCTGTATTGTAAATGGAGATGAGAATAGCACTTACCTTATAGGATTGTTGTGAAGATTAAATGAGTTTAGGAAAATGCTCTATATAGGTTTGTTAGTATCATCCATTAATTTGCAACATGATTTCATAAATGCATCTAGAATATGCCTGTGTAAACCTATAGTTCTGGTCCATCCCTGGAGAGTAAGAAACTAGTATACTCCTTTTACACGGTACCTTGCACACAGCACAGGCTTAACAGACATACTTAAATTGAACTGAAGCGAATGCTACTAGAACTAAAAGTGGTAGTTCCAGATCTTTCAGGCTCAAGGTCCAGATTTTACAAGTGTTTCTGATCACCCTCCCCCTACCTCATTTATCGCAAAGAGCGGAGGCCAGGAAAAGGATGAATAACCAATGACCTTAAAACCCAGGTGAGAGTAAAAACCAGTTCTGATAAACTGTGTGACATTTACATCCTGGTACCTAAGCTTTAGGTCACTCTGCATGTGTAATTCCTCTGCACAAAGCCCAGGAGGCTACTTTTATATTATTGGGGCAAATCTCCCAACAGCCCTCGGTACTAAACAGCCTTCAGCAGGTGCTTCCAAATTTTCTTATTTGCTTCAACTCCCAGGTTGCCAGGGGAAGCTTGGCGACAGGTCTATACTCCTGGGCAGACTGAGTCACAGCAGGATACTTCAAGAGGTGCTCTAGGTCGGAAGGAAATAAATGAGACTACGATCAAGTAAAGTTTGGTAAAGGAAGAGACGCCTTCACCCCGACGACCAGGCGGTGGCCCCCCAGCACACTCTCTCCGCTGGTGGAGTTCCCACCCGGCCTCGATATAGTCCCGCCCCTACCAGACCACGCCCACCAATCACTGCCCTCTCCCTCCCAGGCCCCGCCTAGAGCCGGCCCCTCTTAGAGCCTGCCCCCCACCTGACTCAGACACTGCCGGGCTTAGTCCGCCGGGCTTAGTCCGCGAGGCGCTTGCGCATTTCTTGAGTTGTCGTGGCACTGCCCAAATCTAAATGGGGGGAAGAGGGAACTTCATATTTCCTACAGACTCCGCCAGAGCGGCTTTTCGTGCTCTCTTAGAGCTAGTTTTGCCTTTCGTGATCCTGAGAACCCTGGCTTTTGGTTCCCCAATGCGGCTTAAGAGGGCAGGTTTTAAGTTAGGCGATCTTCGGGCAGCCCTAGTCCCGGCATCGGGTCCTTGCGCTGACTCTTGGGACCACGGCCTGGGAGGCGGGGTCCTTCTCTGGGGCGGTCGCGTTGGCAGCGCATGCAGGAAGCCGGACTCTGGGCGTCATGTACTACAAATTTAGTGGCTTCACGCAGAAGTTGACGGGAGCGTGGGCTTCGGAGGCCTATAGCCCGCAGGTACGAGTGGCGCCTAGCCAGCTCGGACATGAGAAGTGGCAGCCCGAGCTTCGGCGACAAGCAGTCGCGGTGTTGGAGCCAGGAGAGGCTTCTGCCCGCTGTCGAGTTCGTTTCTGTTCTTGCACCTTCCGGGGCCTCTCCACACCAGCGTACGGTGGTCACTGAGGCTTCTCTTTGTGTATCCGCTCACCTGGTGGGGCTGGCCTGGCGTGGAAGTTTGGTCTGGCACACTGCAGGGGTCAAGGTGACCCCTGGGGTCACTTGTCTAAAAGGGATGGTTTGGGGGAGTCCCCACTGTGACCCGAGTCAGAGGTTCGGCCTTCTCCCTCTCTTTGAAGACATCTGGCTTTCGGCCTCCCTGTCGTTTCTTTGTCACCTCCTGCCACAGCCCCATAGGCAGCCTAACTTGAGCACGAGATTAGAGAGCGGGGATAAAGGCTTTTAGGGAAACCGTGGGGCAGGGGGTTGGGGGGCTGTGATCTGGGTTAGGAGATTTAACAGGTTACTTAACACGTTCAGGGAGGGAAGTTGCATGCAGCGGGGTTACACTTTCCCGATTGTAAAATGTTTGACAGATGCTCATTGTTTGGGTAGTCTGAAAAGTATTCCATTTCACGCAGGTTCTGCCAATTGGAGTTTGAGTCTCCATGTGTTGTGGGTAAACGAGGGATTTTAGAGCCCAGACGTGCCCTTTCAAATCATGGCGTTTTCTGCTTTAATTGTGTGACCTTGGCCAGGTTACTTAATTTATTGTGAACTCAGCTTCATCCAGGGTGGCGTTAGTACACTTTAAATGAGGTGTGTCAAGTGACCAGCAGTTTGGGCAGGTGGTTGGTTCTGAATAAGTGTTAACCGTTCATCAGAAGCTGTCTGAGACAGTATATTCCCTCCTCATCCTCCTAGAGAAGTGTGGGAAGGGTCGGTGAGATACGCAGTTAGACTGCAGTAGTAAGGGACCCAGGTGGGGTGTAAAGGATACTCCATTACTGTTGCTTCATTCTCCTTTTTCTGTGGGACACTGCAAATTGCCCCAAGAGGCAGATGTTTAAGAAGTCAGACCTGGTACTATGGCTCACGCCTGTAAATCACAGCACTTTGGGAGGCTGAGACGGCAGGGTCGCTTGAGTCCAGGAGTTTGAGATCACCTGGGGCAACATAGTGAGACCCTGTCTTTAAAAACAAAAACTAAAAAGCAGAATGATTCTAATCTAGGATAGGAAGGGCAAGTTTTTGTTGTTGTTGTTGTTGTTTTGCGCGAGTTAATGGGGGAGTTGCGGTGGGAACGGAAAGGAAGAGTTTAGGGTTTATAAATGTTGAGCTTGTGATATGTCATGCTTGGTAGCAGCTAGATTTTTGAATATGGAGTTTAATAAAGTTGGATGTCTTCAGCCCATAGGTGGTAGAATCTGGTGGGTAAATTACCCAGAAGTTTGTAGGGAAGAAAGATTGGATCATAGTTCAAGAGTACAGAAGCATGAAGGGAGGGTGGAGAAGGAAAATGTGTTTAAAGAATAGACCGGGTGAGAAGGGAAACCAGTGTGGAGTCACCGAAATCAAATTGGTAATGACTTGTAAGGAAGGAACAGTCAGCAGTGTTACACTTCTTTTACAGATTATGTGGGGAAATGACCATTTCTATCATCTGCTCCTATAAAGCGTATTCTTCAGTGTATGGATCTTAAATGTTACAGTTTGATGAGTTTGGACAAACCCACGTGCTGTGTAACCACACCTCCCTCAATATACAGAATGTTACATCATCCCAGGAAGTTCCCTGGTACCCTCTGTCAATCCCTGCCACCTTCCTATTCTGACTTTTATCATCATAAATAGATAGTTTTCCCTTTTTTTGGACTTCATGTAAATGGAAGCAGCTCTCACCCAGGC
Source organism: Chlorocebus sabaeus (assembly GCF_047675955.1). Taxonomy (NCBI): domain Eukaryota; kingdom Metazoa; phylum Chordata; class Mammalia; order Primates; family Cercopithecidae; genus Chlorocebus; species Chlorocebus sabaeus. Next base: position 42,140,907 of record NC_132917.1, on the reverse strand, counting down.
TGGAGTGTAATGGCACAGTCATAGTTCACTGTAGACTTTCATTCCTGGGCTCAAGTAATCGTCCTACTTTCGCCTCTGAAAATGCTGGGATTACAGATGTGAGCCACCATGTCTGGCTGCTAGCCTATTTAAGTATTTTTGAGGTTAGTCCATGTTGTACGTATCAGTAGTTAATCCTTTTATCCTCTTATTCTTCTGTAGGGTTTCATTTTATAAATATATCACAGTTTATTCTGTTGGTGGTAGTAGATGTTCTTTTATTTTTTAAAAATATTTTTTGAGGCAGGCTCTTGCTGTGTTGCACAGTCTGATCTTGAACTTTTGGGCTCAGGCAGTCCTCTCACCTCAGCCCCCTGAGTGACTGGGGTTACAGATGTGTACCACCACACCTGGTTTATGTTCTTTTAATATATCTTTAGCCTAATCTAGGTTTTGTTGCTTAGTAAGAAAAAAGTAAATTTTTTGACTAAAAACTGGCATATTGTAATAAAATGGGCACTTGGCAGAGATGACCTTGAGATGAGTTTGATACAGATAGTGCTTTCAGATTTCTAGTACCTCTCCTCGTGAATCGTGTTTCTCTTGAGAATTTGAACTTCTTAATTACTTAAAGATGCCTCAAACTATGTTGAAAAGAAGTGATATTGTGTAGGCTTTATATGAATTGTAAATTTCTGAGTGATTGTGACAGGTGCCCTCCCAACTAGGTGCTCTGAGTTTGGTAATTAGGAGTATTTCAGCTTTTTCCTTTCCTGGAAATATATAATGAAGATGTTTGTAATTTTTAGTAGTAAGTAAAGTGAATAATTTACCATGCATTAAATAACATAATATGGAAAAGGTGGTTCAGTAACAATCACACAGATAGAGATTTGTAAGTCAGCTTGACAGCGAGTGGTTGGTGGGATGGCGTTTTCCATTGGTTGAAAAGCATCTTCCTTATCTTTCTCTGAACTGCGTCAACAATAAATTGAGACCAATAAGCACATGAACATGTTTAACATCTTTAGTTATTAGAGAAGAGCAAGTCACAACCACAGTGAGATACCATTTAATATCCACCAGAATGCCTAGAATCAAAAAGACAGATGATAACAACTATTGGTGAGGATGTAGAGAAGCGAAACCTATTACATTTGTGGTGGGATGGTGGGAATGGTAAAATGACGCAGCCACTTTGGAAAACAGTTTGGCAGTTTGTTAAAAAGGAAATGTAATTTTACTGTGTGATCTAGGAATTCCTCTCCCAGTTAAGATGGCAGAATGGTATTCTAGATAAAGGTAACTGTGAGAGTAATGGAAGGGAGGGGGTCTGGAGGAGAAGTGTTGAGTAGGTAAGTTTGACTGTGGAGGATGGAGGTAAATCATGAAGGGCCTAGGATGGTAGGACTTAATTTTGTGAGGCACGAGTAGGAAGTTACAGAGCAACTTGATGCAGAGTTGTGATAGAGTTTGTCCTTTCAGATGAGACAGATGTTGGGGATGAGGAGGGAGGGCTTCAGGATGATTGGTGAATTGGTGCTTTTCACAGTGACAGGGAGTTCCTGAATGGGCTTATGAGTGAATTTTGGACATGATGAGTGTGCGGTGTCAGAAGGACACGGAGGTAGGTGGTGATGTCTAGCTTACAATTAGAAATAAATAGAGGTCAGGTGTGGTGGCTCACCCTGGTAATCCCAGTGTTTTGGGAGGTGAGGGCAGGAGAATAGCTTGAGGCCAGGAGTTTGGGACCAGCCTCGGCAACACAGTGAGACCCCATCTCTACAAAAAAAATAAGAAAAATTAGCTGGGCATGGTGACACATACTTGTAGTCCTAGCTACTCAGGAGGCTGAGGTGGGAGGATCACTTGAGCCCAGGAGTTTGAGGCTGCAGTGAGCTGTGATCAATGCATTGCACTCCAACCTGGGTGACTGTAAGATCCTGTCTATAAACAAAACAAAACAAAAAGCCAAATGAATTGAGTCATTGCAGATTGAAACTGGTTTCCAGTCCTAAATCACAGTGAAAAGTTTGTACATTTCTATCATTTAAAAATTAAAATTATGAGGAGTAATCCTCTTTTCCCTCCACCCTCTTCCCCAAACCTAGGAGGTAGAAGAAAAGGAAAATGTTACAACCAACTTTTAGAGGGAAAATCATTTTTACTTTTCTTTTTTTTTTTTTGAGACGGAGTCTGGCTTTGTGGTCCAGGCTGGAGTACAGTGGTGCAATCTCAGCTCACTGCAAGCTCTGCCTCACGGGTTCACACCATTCTTCTGCCTCAGACTCCTCAGTAGCTGGGACTACAGGTGCTCGCCACCACATCTGGCTAATTTTTTGTATTTTTATTAGAGACGAGGTTTCACCGTGTTAGCCAGGATGGTCTTGATTTCCTGACCTTGTGATCCGCCCGCCTCGGCCTCCCAAAGTACTGGGATTACAGGCGTGAGCCACTGGGCCCGGCATGTTTACTTTTCTCTTTAAAAATTTGGAGCAATTGAAATAAACTAGGAAAAACTCAATTACTAAACGTGGTTAAGGTTGAATGGTTCTTAATTTTGGAGGTGGGCTTATTTAAGCAGCTAAGAGATTCAGGATTAAAAAGTAAAGTATGTGATTTTTCTTGATCTATGATCCACTTATTTTTAATTTTATTTTGATACAGGGTCTCTGTCGCCCAGGTGGAGTATAGTGGCATGATCATGGCTCACTACAGCCTTGACCACCTGGGCTCAAGTCATCTTCCCACCTCAGCTTCCTAAGTAGCTGGGACCACAGGTGTGCACCACTGTACCTGGCTAATTTTTTGATATTTTGTAGAAACAAAGTCTCAATATGTTGCCCAGGCTGATCTCAAACTCCTGAGTGAAGTGATTCTCCCACCTCAGCCTCCCAAAGCGGTGGGACCACAGGCATGAGCCATCACACCCGGCCTGTCCACTTACTGTAAGAACAGCTTTCAGTTATTTTCTTATTGCTGTGGGAATTGTGGATGCCCTGCCATCAAATACCAATTTATCAGACTTTGTTTTTGAGATACTGAAACCTACATTGTGGTGAAGCTATAGCCTTCTTTAGTTTATTTAAACATTCTGCATGTATTGAGTGAATGCGCCTTCTCTGCCAGTTGCTTTTCTAAGTCTTGGAATATAGGAGCAGTGAGCAAGATGTGCCTAAATCCTGTGCTCATGGAGCTTCCGTTGTAGTGGGGGAGACACAGTAAGCAAAGTAAAATGTAGTATGTTAGGTGGTGATAAGTGCTGTGGAAAAAAATAAAGAGGGTAAGTTGTTAGTAGGGCAAGGGGGAGGACATGCGGTTTTTGAAAGGCTGGTCAGAAAGATCTCACTGAGAAGGTGGCTTATGGGGATGGGTAAAGACCTGAAGAACGTGAGGGTATAAGCCACATGGATCCACGTGCCTGGGGAAGAGCATTCTAGGCAGAGAGAACATGGCTGTGCTTGGGAGGTTTCAGGAGCTAGATCAGTGGGCTAGGGAGGAGGAGGGGAATGATAGAAGTGGGGCTAGGCTGGGGTGCAGTGGCTCATGCCTGTAATCCCAGCTCTTCGGGTGGCTGAGGCTGGAGGATCTGCTTGAGCTAAGGAGTTTGAGACTAGCCAACATAGAGGAACTCTGTGTCTACAAAAAAATTTTTTTTTTTTTTTTTTAAAATACAGTTTTGCTTTTGTTGCCCAGGCTGGAATGCAGTGGTGCAATCTCGGCTCACCGCAACCTCTGCCCCCTGGGTTCAAGCAATTCTCCTGGCTCAGCCTCCTGAGTAGCTGGGATTACAGGCATGTGCCACCAAGCCCAGCTAATTTAGTATTTTTAGTAGAGATAGTGTTTCTCCATGTTGGTCAGGCTGGTCTTGAACTCCCAACCTCAGGTGATCCCCCTGCCTTGGCTTCCCAAAGTGCTGGGATTACAGGTATGAGCCACCGCGCCCGGCCTACAATTTTTAAAAAAATTAGCTGGATGTGGTGGTGCACGCCTGTCATCTCAGCTACTCAGGAGGTTGAAGTGGGTGGGTTCCTTAAGCCTGGGAGGCTGAGGCTACAGTGAGCTGTGATTGTACCACTGCACTCCAGCCTGAATGACAGAGCAAGACCCTGTCTCAAAAAATAAAAAATAAGGGGCTAAGAAAGGGATGCACTTTGTAGAGCTCAGAAAGTCATTGTGAGAACTTTAGGGGTCACTCAGTGAGATAGGAGGCCTTTTGGAGGGTTTGAGCTGACTAGTGACATCCTGTGTTTTAATGAAATCATTGGTTGCTGTAATAAGAGTAGACTTCATGGCAGCAAACGAGTGGAAGCCGAGAGACCAATTGGGAGGCTGTTGTGGAAATCCAGGGGCTTAGACTCGAGTGTGAATTGGTGGAGGTAGGTGAGAAGTGGTCAGATTCTGAATATATTTTGAAGGTAGAGCCTCATACATTTACAGTATATGAGGGAGAGGTGTCAATAATATTTCCAAGGTTTTGGCCAGGTGCGGAGGCTCACGCCTGTAATCCCAGCACTTTGCGAGGCCAAGGTGGGCAGATCACCTGAGGTGAGGAGTTCAAGACCAGCCTGACCAGTATGGCGAAACCCTGTCTCTACTAAAAATATAAAAATTAGCCAGGCGTGGTGGTATACACCTGTAGTCCCAGCTACATGGGAGGCTGAGGCAGGAGAATCGCTTGAACCCGGGAGGTGGAGGTTGCAGTGAGCCAAGATGCGCTACTGCACTCCAGCCTGGATGATAGAGTGAGACTTCGTCTCAAAAAAATAAAAAGAATATTTCCAAGGTTTTGGCCTGAGTGCCTGGAAGTTTGGCACCGTCGTTGTTGTGATGAGGAGGGACATGTTTGAGACTGACAGTTCTTGCAGTCTTGGAGTAGGCAGAGGTGAAGAGATTTATGCCGAATCCTCTCCTGTAGATAAAACTTCCTGGTCATTTCCAATCTTGAGAAGCCTAGTGCTAGTGATCCAGCTGCCTTGAGACATTGGGAATGTTCACTACCTTTTCCTGTGGTACCAGAACAGCGAAGTTACCGGTAGTATGGTGTAATGAAAACGTGAGTTTGAATCCCATCTTCCTTATGGGATCTCTGAGCATTGTTTTAATCAGCTGTAACATGGGCTAATCATAACTTATTTATAGGGTTGTTCCGAAGATTAAATTCAACAGAGTGAGACCCTGCCTCAAAAATAAATAAATAAATAAATAAATAAATAAAATGAATTTGATAGTTACAAAGACTGTGGAAAGTTGAAAAACTTAGTATTATAAACAAAAACAGAATGAGGCTGGACTTGATGGCTCACACCTGTAATCCCAGCACTTTGAAGGCTCAGGTGGGAGGATTGCTGGAGCTCAGGAGTTCAAGACCGGCCTGGGCAACATAGCCAGACCCTGTCTACAAAAAATTAAAAATTTAGCCAGGTGTGGTGACGTTTTCTTGTAGTCCCAGATACTCAGGGGGCTGAGGCAGTTAGATCACTTGAGCCTGGGAATTGGAGGCTGCAGTGAGTCAGGATCATGCCACCGCACTCCAGCCTGAGTGACAAAGCAAGAGCCTGGCCCAAAAAGGAAAAAAGGCAGAATGGGCCGGGTGTGGTGGCTCACGCCTGTAATCCCAGCACTTTGGGAGGCCAAGGTTGGTGGATCACCTGAGGTCAGGAGTTTGAGACCAGCCTGGCCAACATGGCGAAACCCCGTCTCTATGAAAAATACAAAAATTAGCTGGGTGTGGTGGCACGTACCTGTAGTCCCAGCTACTCAGGAGGCTGAGACAGGAGAATGGCTTGAACCTGAGAGGTGGAGGTTGTTGTGAGCCGAGATTGCACCACTGCACTCCAGCCAGGGCAACAGAGTGAGACTCTGTCTCAAAAAAAAAAAAAAAAAAAAAAAAAGGCAGAATGTAGGACTTTACACTGACTATTAAGTCATTAAACCTGAATAAACACTGGAGGCAAATTTACAATTTGTAACAATTAATGGGATAAGATAATGAGATTATAGGTAACTTCAGTTCTATAAATTTTTACAATATTATAAAGGGAAATACAGAATTAATTTAAAATTAAGATGGTTGATATTCCTGTTTTCAGATGATACTGTTCAAAAACCTTGCTGTAGTTTTGAATCACTGCATGGTTGGACAAACAAATATAATCCCTTCAAAAATACTCTCACATTAGTCCTGTCGAAACATGAGTTTACTTTCAAACCATTTTTGTAGATCCTTGGTAGAAAGGGTTTTTACATTTTTGCGTTCAAGAAGAAATGGTTATTTCAAGGAGAAAATATGGTGAGCTCACAGAATGATATAAAGGAGTATCTGACATTCTGTATCCAGTTCAAACCACGATCCTTGTTAGCCTTTTGATCTTGATCGCAGAGCCTCTGTTTGCCTCTCTGACTCCTCTGACGCTTTGTTTTGAGTGTGTTACATTTCTGAATGTAGGCCGACATCTTACTGACCAAACTTTCTCTTTAAATGGGCTGTTGTTTTTAAGCAATAGTTGATGGGGGAGGGTGGGGTGCGAGTTGTGGAATACTTAAAAGCCAGGGCTCTGGACTTGAAAAAGGCGTGAGTTTGAAAACTTGACTCGCTTTTCACTATTTGATCTAAGGCAAGTTATTCTCTCTCCACTGTTTTCCTCTGAAAAATGGGAATAGTAATATCTTCATAGGGTTGCTGTCAGAATTAAGTGAGGTAATGCATATGAAATGTTTAACATAATACACTTCACAAGGGTTAAATAGATATTAGCTGCTGTTGGTTTATAACGTTAATATCCATGGTGGCTGAGATTGTGGCGATCTTATTTATTGTAGTGTAGAGTTAGTGATCAGTAATAAATGTTGAATGAATGAATACATTATTCTAGTGCAGAGTTAGTGATCAGTAATAAATGTTGAATGAATGAATACATTACAGAAAACAGGCCATGGTTCATTCCCATTTATTGTACTGTGTCAGAAGAAATAGAAGCCAAGTTTACTTTAATGCTTTATTGACCTGTTCATCTAATGCTTGCCTGGTGGGAGTAGCATTGAGGTTTTCAATATCTAATCTTTATAATAGGCCCTGTCAATTACAGGTAAATTTAGATTTCTTTGAGACAAGAATCAGTGGACTGATGACTGTATTTGGGCAAGAGGTTTCCTTCTTTGTGAAAGGAAAAGGCTGGGTTTGAATTCTGCTTTCTGACTTTAAATTTTTATTTTTCTTAGTTAGAATTTAAATAAAAGGATGATTTTTATTGGCTTATAACTCTTAGCTCCTTATTTTAATTTACAGGTTATTTCAGATTACTCTATGTATTTGTCACTGTAGGTTTACTCCTTTAAGATAAAAAAAACAGAGCTCCCTCCCTTTTTTTAAAGCAGCTTTATTGAGATATAATTTGCATAGCATACAATATGCCCATTTAAAGGGTACAATTTAGGGGTTTTTAGTGTATTCACAGATATATGCAACTACCGCCACAGTTAATTTTAGAGCGTTTTTTATCACCTCAAAAGGATACCAATATACCTTTTAACTGTTACCTCCCTAGCTCCCAAGCCCCCACCTGAAGCAACCATTAACCTACCTTCTGTCTCTACGGTTCCCTCTTCTAGACTTTCCTATGAATGGCATCATACAGTATGTGGTCTTTGGGACTGGTTTCTTTGACCCAGCATAATGTTTTAGAGGCTTATCCATGTTGTAGCATGTATCAGTACTTCTTCCCCCTTCACCTTGTTTAAATTTTTACTATATGTGTTTTCAGTTATGGGTTTATTTATGCTGAAAAGTTCATTTCAAAAAATTTTTTGTTTTGATTTTGTGTTCTGGTCCTTGAAGGCAAGTATTGTTTGTTTGTTTAGTTTTGTTTTAAACCAGTAAGGCTGTTCCACGTTGAATATTTCTTTATTGTGTGTTGGGAAAAGTTTCTGAAGTTTGCTCTGGGGTTAGACATTCCATGTTACTAGATTAGCTCATTTGGAAGAAAAAAGGGGCAGACAGATTCCTCATAAAAGCTAATGACAAGTTCATAACAGATTATAGATGTTTTACTGGTTTGCTAAGAAGATAAGACACACCAGGTATTTCTGGAAGCTCAGACTGGGCCTTCGTTGTTTTCCCCCGACCCTCACCCTCTCCCTGCAAGCATAATGGCAAGGGGTTCTTGACAGGGTTTGCTCTGGGAAAGCTGGAGAGATTTTCTTTCTGTCTCATGGTTGAATGGCTGCCTCCACTATTCCAGACAGTCTCCTCAGACATACTTTCAACTGGCCATTTTCCTTTTTTTCTCTACAGGGATTAAAGCCTGTGGTTTCCACAGAAGCACCACCTATCATATTTGCCACACCAACTAAACTGACCTCCGATTCCACAGTGTATGACTATGCTGGGAAAAACAGAGTTCCAGAGCTACAGAAGTTTTTCCAGGTGAGAGAAGATACTCTACAGCAGAGAAGCCTGTGAAATACATAGGCTTAAAAAATCCCTTATGAAACTAAATCTTAATCCAGTTTACTATCCAACCGCCTTCTTTTTTCTTTAGGTAGTATTCTCTTGATTTTAGTTTGAGCCATAAACGAATAGAACTTTATATAGGTAGATACTGATAAAAGAGGGGAGGGTGGTTAATTTCCTCATCAGTATTTAAGGGTATGAGGGTTTTGAAATGGCATGAATAGCTCTAGATCATTTATTGCATGGAAGAAGGAATAGCCTCTATAACTGAATAGCCTGTATAACTGAATAACCCAATATATATATTTGACTTTGTGACACATGTAGTGACTTGGCAGTGAGTTTTCTTCTAATTGTTCTTTGCTTGCTTGATATTAAAATTCACTGAGCTATTGCTGAAAGTAGAGGAGGTGCTTATGGGTTTGCGTATCAACAGAGAAGCCAGCATTGGAATTGAAAATATTATTAGAGTGAAACTACCTGCAAATGATTGAGAAGTTAGTGACCTGACCAAATCTTTGGTGCCATGGCAGTGCTTGCTACTGCTGTTGCTGTAAGGTAGCTTCTCTTCCTCAGAAGTAGTCCAGGTCCAGACCCATCTTGAGGATAGAGCACCTTTGTTTTGATCAGTTTAATCTCTTTTTATCTGATAAGTAAGGTTTGAGAGAGCATTTAGAATCTCAAGGTGCAGTGGGGAGGGGTTTTGGACACTGCAAAATAGGAGTTAAACAGGCCAGGTGCGGTGGCTCACTTCTGCAGCCCCAACACTTTGGGAGGCCAGGGTAGGAGGATTGCTTGATCAGCCTGGGCAGCATAACGAGATCCTGTCTCTACAAAAAAAATTAGCTGAGTGTGTTGGCACGCATCTGTAACCCCAGCTACTCCAGAGGCCGAGGCGGGAGGATCACTTTAGCCCAGGATTTTGAGGCTGCAGTGAGCTATGATTGAGCCACTGCATTCCAGCCCGGGTAACAGAGTGAGACCCAGTCTCTAAGATGATGATGATGATGGTGATGATGATGATTATGATTTAAATATCTCATGGAATTTGATTATTAAATGGGTTTAACAGTGTGACGGAAAGGGGGCAGTCGAATCCCAAATGGACTTGAACCTTTTTATTGACATGAAGTACTCCAATCCCATCCACTTATAATCAGAAGCCAAACTAAATGGAGAACTTTCTCGTGCCAGCACTTCTTTTTATCTGTTTTAACACAGAGCCTTACTCTATCACCCAGGCTGGAGTGTAGTGGCACACTCATGGCCCACTCATGGCCCACTGCATCCTTGACCTCTTGGGCTCAAGTGATCCTCCCACCTCAGCTTCCCTAATAGCTGAGACTACAGGCACACACCACCACACCTGACTAATTTTAGTTATGCTGTAGAGACAGGGTTTTGCCGTGTTGCCCAGGCTGGTCTTGAACTCCTGGGCTCAAGCCATCTGCCTGCCTTGGCCTCCCAAAGTGCTGGGATTACAGGTGTGAGCCACTGCGCCCAGCCTCTCCTGCCTGCACTTCTTTTAGCTACTGGTTACCTTTGCCTTTTAAAAAATGCACCAGTGCTCCAGTTAAGCAATATATGATAAATGTCTTAGACATTTGGAATCTTTTGCATGCATGTTCCCTGAGGCAGCATTTTGGAGAATGACTTTGGATTTACAAGCTTTAGCTACATTTATAGGAACATCTACTAGCGTTCCATGGATTAGGGCTTTTCCCACTGTCACATTTTGATGAATTACTTACAGAGTAGACAAAATTTTTTTTTTTTTTAAATTTAAAGAATAAAATTGTAAAATATTTTTCTTCTCAACCATGCCCTTGTTAATTCTTGCTTTCAAGAAAGCTGATGGTGTGCCCATCTACCTGAAACGAGGCCTGCCTGACCAAATGCTTTACCGGACCACCATGGCGCTGACTGTGGGAGGGACCATCTACTGCCTGATCGCCCTCTACATGGCTTCGCAGCCTAAAAACAAATGAGTTAGGCTGCAGAGGACTGGTTTGTTATTTGGCATAAACCCTTTGAATTTCCTTTTTCATTGTTAAATTAAAATTTTTTTTTTTACTTGGATGGCTTAATATTTTTGCAAGAAAAATAGGGAGATATGAAGATGATGTTTTGGTTTGTTTATGAAATGCATATGACTTGTCAGAGCTCATTCGACAGTTAAAGCCATTGTTTAAAGAAATGGCGCTTTGCTCTGTGTTTGTGCTCCTGATTTCCCTGGAGGTTCTAGATGAAGGCTGCACACAGGCTTGTTAACATCAGTCTGTGCTGAGGACCTCAGGGACTTGAGGTTGCATTTTTGAGCACGGGGTGCAGAAGACTTTCTGGATTTGGATGTGGCTATGGAAAGAACACAGAAGCCAAGGTCATGTGCATGAAATGAGGGGTTTGAGTTAGTCGCCTCGGGGATTTTTTCCATTTTGCAGTAAAATGTTAAATTAATGTAGCCTGCCTCTATTCTTTGGACAGTTAATTTCAAAGGGTTATTTGCCTCATCTCCTATTGTCAGTGAAATCTTATGTGTAACTGTGTGTATTTATTCCACCATGGGAACAGAGAACACCTGTTTAGTGTTGCACTTTAGACTGGTGTCTGTTTTGTTAATGCAGCTGTGCCACAAATTCTCCTTTATCTTTTAAAAATGTTATAGCTTTAAATTATGATTTATTTTGACTGTGGAATAAATACATGAATGAAACATTTTAAGTTTGAAGTTCTTTGAATGACCTTTCAGAGTAATTTCAGAACACCAGCAGCATCTTAAACCTGAGTCTAATTTCTTTCTTGTTAATTAGGCACCAGATAATCTTTACAAAATGATTCCTAAAAGTCTCATAATAGGAGTCTTAATGGCATATTGATGATTACTGTATGGTTTTTTATAAAAACCTGCCTGCCCCTTAGTGAAATGTGCCTGTAACTCACAGTTCATTTAGACACTAATTTCCTTTGCTGTCATGATTGGTAGACTTCACTTACCCTATATTAATTTTGAAAAAAGGTGGTTTTATTATATATAAAGGAATGGTTTGTATCTTACCATAGCACAGAACAGTGACCTCTTGCTCAGGATAAAATATGGTGATTTGAAAATACTCAGTAGTAGCTATGCAGTGATATATGTGTGTGTGTGTGTGTGTGTGTGTGTGTGTGTGTATATGCAAATCTAAATTTTATTCTCTGGTATTTCCCCCAAGTTTTTATTTTGAAAATTTTCAGACTACAGAAAGACTAAGCATAGTACAATATATACCTGTATATCCTTCACTTAGATCACCAGTTACCAATATGTTGGCACCTTTGCTTTTTCTTGTTCTCTCACACAGGCACACACAATGCATACATGCACACACACGTAGATCTGGTTTTTGTTGAATCACTTAAGATTGTTATGGAATTATAAATCAGCCATAAATACTTTAGCAAGTATCTCCTGAGTAAGGACATGTGTTCCTTTAGAACCATAATCCAGTTGTCAGACTCAATAAAGTTAACATTTATCACAATACTATCATGTAATATATAGTTTACTTTCAAATTTCCCTAGTTGTTCTAATAATGAGTTCTTTATAGTTGTGTTTTTAAAAAAATAACAGCTTTATTGGAATATAATTTACATACTGTAAAGTTCACCTAAAGTATACAATTCATTGGTTTTTACTGTATTTGGAGTTGTACAGCCACCACGAGAATCAATTTTAGAACACTTCTATCACCCTAAAAAGAAACCCTGTACCCCTTAACAATCACTTGCCTTCCCTCCCCAACTCCCACCTCCCAGCCCAAAGCAAGCAACTCATCTATTTTCAGTCTCTATGGATTTGTCTTTCCTAGACATTTCATATAAATATAATCATATGATGTGTGATGTATGTGACTGGCTTCTCTCAGTGTCATGTTTTTAAGACTTATCCATGTTGTGGCATGAATTGATACTTTATTCTTTTTTATGGCTGAATAGTATTCAATTGAATGGACATACTGCATTTTGTTTATCTACTCATCTATGGATGGACATTTGAGTTCTTTCCACTTTGGGGATGTTATGAATAATGCTGCTGTGAGCAATAGTGAACAAATTTTTACGTAGACATACGTTTTCATTTCTCCTGGGTATCTACCTAGGAGTGGAATTCCTGCGTCATATGATAACTCTGTTTAACATTTTGAGGAACTGCAAGACTGTTTCCAACTCAGTTGTACCATTTAACATTCTCACCAGCAGATGAAGTTCATTTTTGTTTTTGTTTTGGGTCCAGGATCCAGCCAAGGAGCATACATTGCATTTAGTTATTGTGACTTTTTTTGTTTGTTTGAGATGGAGTCTTACTCTGTCTCCAGGCTGGAGAGCGGTGGCATGATCTCGGCTCACTGCAATCTCTGCCTCCCGCGTTTAAGCGATTCTCTTGAGTCAGCCTCCCAAGTAACTAGGACTACAGGTGCACACCACCATGTCCCACTAATTGTTTGTATTTTTAGTAGAGATGGGGTTTCACCATGTTGGCCAGGATGGTCTCGATCTTCTGACCTCGTGATCCGCCCACCTCAGCCTCCCAAAGTGCTGGGATTACAGGCGTGGGCCACCGCACCTGGCATGTTGTGACTCTTTAGTCTCTCTTTATCCAGAATAGTCAGTCCCCAGTGCCCTTCCTGATAGTGACCTATTTGAAGAGTCCAGGTCAGTTGTTTTGTAGGACATTCCTCAGCTTGGATTTGTCGGATTGTCTCATTGTGGTTTCAGGTTAAACATTTTTGTCAGGAATTCTTTATAGGTGATACAGTGTCCTCATTATGTCAGGTGGTACTTGATACCAGCTTGTCCCATTATTGGTGATTCGAAGTTGTGTCTGCCAGATTTCTCCCTTGTCAAGTTGATACCCTTTCCCCTTTGCAATTAATAAGTAGCCTGAGGGGTGATATTTGAGACTGGGAATATCGTCTCCTCAGCAGTTTGCATTCTGTGTTCACTGGTCATTCTTGACTGAATTATTACTAAGGTGGTTGTAAAGTGATTTTTTCTGTTGTCATTCCTTCTACATTTTTGATATTTCTTCTGTGAAGATGAGCCTTTAAAGAAATTTGACTGAATTTCCTAATTTGATGTATAATAAGCATCTCTGCCATTATTCATTTCGATGCTGAAATGTGGCTTCTGTGTTCTGTGAGCATCTCCTATCAATCTTTGATCACCTCCCTACTTTGTGACAGACAAGATGGCTTCCATGCTGACCTTGTGTTTTCTTTACCTCAGTTTTCTCTGTTTATTATCAGGTATATTCTATGAATATATATACATGCTTTTTCTTTTTTTTTTTTCTTTTGAGATGGAGTTTTACTCTTGTTGCCAGGCTGGAGTGTAATGGCACCATCTTGGCTCACCGCAACCTCTGCTTCCCAGGTTCAAGCAATTCTTCTGCCTCAGCCTCCCGAGTAGCTGGGATTACTGGCATGCACCACCACAACTGGCTAATTTTGTATTTTTAGTAGAGACGGGGTTTCTCTGGGTTGGTCAGGCTGGTCTTGAACTCCTGACCTCAGGTGATCCACCCGCCTTGGCGTCCCGAAGTGTTGGGATTACAGGTGTGAGCTCCCATGCCCGGCCGACGCATTTTCTTCGCCTGTTTTATTTTTGCCTAAATGGTAGTTAGTATACCTTCCAAATCTCACTTGTAGCTTAGAGATTGTTCTGTTTCATTTTTCTACATTGGATTTTATTTTATGAATGTACCATAGTTTAGTCTCTTTTCGAAGGGTATTCAGTTTCACATTTTTTGCTTTTATAAATCTGACTTGAATGCATCATCTTTAGCTGTCATTTAACACAATGTTGGCTATATTTCTAGGACCATTTCTAGACGTGAGATTTAGTGGGTGAGGGGGATGTGCGTTTTCCAATTTCAATAGTGCTAATTACTAAAAAAATATGGTGCTGGTTGACATTCCTATCTAGCAGCGTTGAGAGTGCCTGTTTCTCTTCACCACTGTCTACATAAAATATTACCAACCTTTTTGCTCTTTGCCAATCCTCTAAGTGATAACATTTCTTTGTGGTTTAAATTGCCTTACTAGGCCGGGTGCCAATGACTCACACCTATAATCCCAGCATGCTGGGAGGCTGAGCACTTCAGCTCAGGAGTTCAAGACCAGCCTGGGCAACATGATGAAACGTCTCTACAAAAATACAAAAAGGGCTGAGGCAGGAGAATCGCCTAAGCCCAGGAGGTCAAGGCTGCAGTGAGCTGAGATTGTGCCACTGCATTTCAGCCTGGGTGACAGGGCAAGAGCCAGTCTCTAAAGAATTTAAAAAAAAAAAGGTATTCTAGAGATAAATGGGCAAAGTACATGAATAGATAGCTCATAAAAAAAAGGAAATACAACTTACCTTTAAAAAGAATAAAACATTTTTTAAAAAAAGTTACTCAGCATCACTCATTATAATAAAAAGGTAATTTCATTTTTCTTTTTTTGAGACAGGGTCTCACTCTGTCACCCAGACTGGAGTGCAGTGGCTCGATATTGGCTCACTGTAGTCTTGACTCCCTGGGCTCGAGTGATCCACCTCACCCTCCTACGTAGTGGGTCTATAGGTGCTGCTGCAACATGCTTTTGGTAGAGACGAGGTCTTGTTGCTGTGTTGCCCAGGCTGGTCTTGAACTCCTGGCCTCAAGCAATCCTCCTGCCCTAACCTCCCAAAGTGTTGGGATTACAGATGTGAGCCACTTGCCTGGCCCAGAGTACTTACTGATAATGCTGAATGTATTGGTCTATTGGGCTGACTTCCTCAGGGATAGTCTCTAGTGACTCCTGTCTGAGCCAAACCTCTTCTGATTGCAAGTTCCAGAAGTTCATTAAATCCAGCTGATACAGAAAGGGAGATTTTTCAGAACCTGAGTGAAGCTGGGCCTCACAAGGACTGCCTTTGGGTCCAAGGCAGCTGTCCTTTCTGTCACTCTCTTGATTATGCAGCTGTTTAATTCTGTTTCTGCAGACCAGCTTTCTCTATTTCTCACTGGATTTGGAAGGAAATGGTTGTCCAGCTGCTGGCAACATGCCCTAAATTCCAGGAGAGAATGTTATTGTCCCATTTGGGTGAGGTGTCCCCCACTGGGCCAGTCAGCTGTTTGGTGCCAGGCTGTGGGGGCAGATGCAGGCAAGAAGTCTGGGCTGTCCTATTCTTGGATGTTAATTGACAGTGCAGAACCTTTCGCTGTATTCTCAGAGTTAGGATTAGGCCTTCTAAGCACATTACCCTGAACCCTTGCCAGGTTGGTTTGTTTACTCAGAGGAAGAGCCTCCTCCCTCTCACCGGCTCGTCTCTTCTCAGTGCTTTCTAGATGAGATGCTGTTAATGCGGGGTCATTCCCTCTACTCACCTCCTCCAGACCATGCAGTTAGGCCGCGATGCTGAGTGAATGCAGTCCTACTCTTCACAGCAGTGCTCTGGGTTCACATGACCCTGGGGGTATGAAGACTTCCTGGGGTACCCACACAAGGATAGTTTAAGGGAATTATTTTAAGTCATCCTCTATTACACCTCCTAAAATTAAGCTGCTGCAGAGCACACCTGGCTTAAGGGGGTCCTGTATGATGATCTTTCACTCTGAAAGGAAGGCAGACCCTCAGCCATTCTTGTCCCACCAAGGGGTGTTGCCCTGGAGAGTGAAAACCATCCCTGGGGCAACGTGGGAGTAAGTGCAAATATTGGTAACATTGAGGAAGTGTGTGAATCTAATGACTGACAATTTTTTTTTCGCAATTTAGAGGTTTTTAACAAAACTGAAAGAGGATCCAACTAAGTTGTCACTTGATCATTACAAATAATTTTGTTTTTGTTTTTGTTTTGAGACAGAGCTTCGCTTTTGTCACCCAGGCTGAAGTGCAGTGGTGCGTTCTCCTCTCACTGCAACCTCTGCCTCCCAGTTTCAAGCGATTCTTCTGCTTCAGTCTCCCGAGTAGCTGGGATTACAGGTGTGTGCTACTATACCTGTTTAATTTTTGTATTTTTAGTAGAGACAGGGTTTCTCCATGTTGGTCAGGCTGGTCTCGAACTCCTGACCTCAGGTGATCTGCCTGCCTCAGCCTCCCAAAGTGCTGGGATTACAGGTGTGAGCCACCATACCCGGCCTAAAAATAATTTTGATAATAGATCACCACATGACTTTCAGCTATAACTCAGGAGTTCAAAGAATTGTGATTTTGCTATCACGATACTTCATTCCCTTCTGTTTATGAAAACAAGGTTTTTGAGTGCTTATATCTGTAAAAATAAAAATGGGAATGGAATTTCTGTTGAAATTATCTTATTTTAATAGTAAGCAAGATTTATCCATTTAAACCTGAACCAGCTCACTCTCTCTAATTGTGACGCATTCTTTGTTTTGAGACGGAGCCTTGCTCTGTCGCCCAGGCTGGAGTGCAGTGGCGCAATCTTGGCTCACTGCAAGCTTCGCCTCCTGGGTTCAGGTCATTCTCCTGCCTCAGCTTCCCGAGTAGCTGGGACTACGGGTGTCCGCCACCACGCGGCTAAGTTTTTGTATTTTAAGTAGAGAGAGGGTTTCACCACCTTAGCCGGGATGGTCTCCATCTCCTGACCTCGTGATCCGCCCACCTCGGCCTCCCAAAGTGCTGGGATTACAGGCGTGAGCCACCGCACCGGGCCTGCAGTGCATTCTAAGACAGATTTTCTCATACTTTGTTTTGGTCAAATATGTACTAACAGTAATTGTAATAATTCAATCTAGAATAAAAATATTTCTAACACTTAGGGTTTATGGTCACAGGAAATTTAAACAAATTTCAATTTTAGAGTGTTACGGAGAATTATGCATGAGCAAAAGGAGACTTTCATTCCTAAAGCTGTATGAGGGTAAATTTTGGGGGTAACGTTGTGGGTATGGGAGTGGAATGGAAATACGCATAGAAGCAGAGGTATCTGACTGTTGTATAGATGTGTATTTTTAACCAGATGAAGGTGGGTGTCCAACTGAGTGGAATTTACATCCCATTGGATACCTTTAGAAGTGATTTAATAATTTAGCTAATATTTTTAACAACAGAAACTATACTTTTTGCAACTACTTAAATTTAAGATGAAAAATGTTAGGTATTAAGCTTAGATATGCATCGATGTAAATTTTTTTTAGGTACACAAGGGTAAGAAGGGTTGAACCTGGCTACTTTACACTTGTCCTTGTGAAGCAGTGCCTACTTACCCCTCGCTTTGCTCTGTCAGCCAGATTCCCTTTCGGGGTCTGACTAGCTTTCCCTCTCCTCCTCGGCCCCTTCATCCAGGGTGACTTTGCTGTGAAGCTGCTGGGTGAGCTGAAGGTTGCTGTGGCTTTGATAACACTGGCCAGCTTTGGTTTATTATCTGCTTTTTTCTTCCCTTCATGTGTGTGGCCTTGGGCAGGCTCCCCTGGCTTGTCTGACTCTGAGGTCTGTTCATCCCCACATCTTCCTTCTGATTTTCCTCATAGTCAAAAGCTTTGTAAACTTCTCACTTTCTGTCGCATTCGTCTTCAATAGCTAGAGGTTATACCTGGGGCTATAAAAATTGGTTGCTGAGAAATTCTGATACTGGCTGGTTCCAGTGATTTAATACATCCATTTGACATTTTAACTCCACACCTCCTAAGTTGGGTCACTATTTAGTACCACCAACTGCCCATGTCGGGTTGGCTGAGAAGGGGTGCCCCGTCCTTAGCGCTCCTCTTGTTGGGTTCATTGGCCGGTATCTTTGGCTCCTCAAGGACTCCCTAACCCACCGTCTTCAAGGAGTCGCGTTAATTCTCTGTTATTCTGGACATTTAATTAGTGTGCAGAAGCACACACTATTCGGTGCTGGATCCTCAGAGATGAATCATGCTTAGGGTCATGTTCAGGGTGTCTCTCCACTTCTTAGGGTTGATAGTCCACGTGGCTAGCAAATGACCTTGTTATTGAGGAATTCTGCAGTTATCCTTCACCGGTTCTGATCTGGGAGCTCTGTGTGACTGGCGGGGTTTGGTGGCTTTAGAGGAGGCTGCCCGGGTGTGTGTGGTGGAGGGAAGCCTGGCTGTGGCTGCTGTTCTGGGAACCCGTGTCATCCCTTGGTGGTAGCAGGTCAGGCCCTGTAGCCTGGAGGGCAGCAGCAGCTGACTCTCGCTCTCATGACGTGAACAAGAGCAGTGAAGGTGGCTCAGCACCTCCAGAGGTAGGAGGGGCGTGGGACAATCACTTGCAGTCTCCTCTGCCATCAGCCACTGTCACTTGCATAAGCTAGAATCAGGCCTCCTGACCTCTGGGGCTCCAAGGTGCCCGGGTGTGGCGCTGCTGCAGGATGTGTTGGGATGGGCAGGTGGGGACCCGGGTGCTGCCTGCTTAGGGTCCCAAGGCTGCTGGAGCTGACTTCCCGGGGGAGTCTGCTGCAAAACCCGAAACGGGGCCCGGTGAATGGTCAGGAAGGGCATTCTTTAGGTCGTATTTTTTTCCTTGAGTTCTGACACAGCCCTCCTGGGACATCCTGCCTTCTCTTGTTCCAACCTCCTCTATGACATAGATTAGTCATGGTCACATGGCTGTACCTGAGGGCCAAAGCACAGGTCTCTACGCTGCCTAACATGTACCAGCCAGATTGGAATCTTTGCTGACTCCAAATATCACATTCCAAGCTGCCCCAGGCTGTGAGAAATGGTGGTGTTGCCTCCCAGTTGGTAGAGAAGGTTTTAGGAAGAAGCCTTGGAAGGGCTGTACAGTAAAGCAGACGGAGTTAGGGACCTGGGTTTTTCAAGGCAGGGAAGGAGAGGCTGAGGCTGTGTGGGCTGTACCTGGTGCCTGCCTGAAGGGCCAAGGAAGTAAGTGGGTACACAAATTGGGGTGGTTTCTGAGGGCATCTTGCCAGGCAGAGAGCTCAAGTCCCTCATCTCAGCTCTCCTAGGGAGAGGGGGAGAGCAGGGAAGGGCAGCTAGGCTAGGGTGGAAGAGGCAGGCTCTCCTGGTCCAGGGTTCCAGCTGTAGCAGGCTTAGGCTTCAGTTGTGAGTGTGCAGCCCTGAGCTCAAGCATGGAGGCGGCGTGGTTGCTCAGCTCAGCCTCTCGTCGGAAGGCCTGGCACCAGTTCCGGAAGTGCCTCACCACTAGAGAGGGTGGGGAAGGTCAGATGCTCCAGAATCAGTTCATACCTGGGAGGCTCGAAGCCCATCTTCGCCTCCCGCATGCCCCCTGCTTAGGCCACAAAGCCTCTACGTTATGCGGCAGATTAATTTGAAAATTGAATTGCAGCTGAATGAGTTGATGTCTTCAAAGTTCAGTGGTGTTTGATTAGAGCCATCCAGAGACTAGATTTGCTCCCAGGAAATGATTCTGACCAAATAAGTAAAGTGAATAAAGGTTAGATTTGTGTTCCTGGCCAAATCTGTGTTGCATTCAGCATCTCCAAAACATGAATTCCATGAACCGTTCATGAACTAGCATTAAATTATTTTCAATTAGTTGTCATTCTAATTAAAGTTGAGTTACACAGAGCAGCCGTTGTTTATACTTGGTGGCTGTTCCCTTGCCTTCTCTGGAACTAAGTCCTGTTGATCAAATGGTCATTTGGAAAGTAGGTTTTATAACTTTGTGTCCCCCCACCCATCACTCTGAGTCAGGACCTGTTCCTCGAGCCGAAGGATGTGGGTGCCCACTGCATCAGGAAGGCTTGGGGAGCACTGCTGGCTAGACTGAACCATGTGACTTGCAAAAAGCAATCTCATGGCTGTGGGAGAGGAAGTTAAGGAGTGTTTAAGGGAGGCCCCCCAGCCCAGGCAAGCTTGGGCAGGCCTTGGGGTGCCAAGTGAGGCATGGTCTGCCCAGGTGGGACTTGGGCAGGTTGGGAGGGAGGTGTGCTGCCCCTGCGACGTCATGACCTAGCTTATTCTGAGTCTTTATGCCTTGGGTGTGGGTGGCCTTGCTCCTGCCAAGGGGTAGATCTGAGTCCTCATCAGGGCCTGTCTGCAGCCTCAGTCTCCTGAGGGCCAGCATTCCACGCTCCTGTCTAGTGGCCACAGCAGGAGGGGCTGAGGGAGGACTGAAATCAACCACTGTGTCCCCCTGCAGGACTCACCCATAACTTGTCATCCAGCGTATTTTTTCTGTTTTCTCCATTGATTATGGATGTGACACGTTATAACCAAGACAGAATCTCTAAGCCAGTGCAGGATTCTGCAGGGTGGGGTACTTCAGGCCCTTCAAACCCAGGATGCCAGAGGTGAGCTCGCTTTCTTTGGCTCTAGGTCTGAACAGAGGTCAGAGGTGCCAACCACTTGCCCCACCCTTGCCATCAGTAGCCCCTGAAGCACAAATCATTCCTTCTGCAGTGTGCTGCGCGGTGGAGACACGGAGAAAGGCGACACTGCTCCTGGCCTCCTGTGCTTGCAGAATGATGAGCAGTCAGAGGGCCGCAGAGTGGCCCAGTGCAGGGCCAGGCCCTGGGAAGGCGAGAGGAGTGGCAGGGAAGCTCCCGCCGGGGCGCTGTTGAACGTGCACCTCATGTGAGTAGGTGGTTTCCACCAGAGGACATGGGGAAGGCACGCACTGAGGTGTGAGGGCATCTCGGGTGCGCCTGGGGTGTCGGGGAGAAGAGAGGAAAGGCAGGATCCAGGATGAGAGTAAGAGGCTTAGGCCTTCCGGAGCACCTTCCTGGGGCTGGGCCTGAGAGCTGGACTCTGACTGGTGAGCAGGGGTGTGTCGGGGCTATAACCACCCGATCCAGCAGCGATGTTTTTGTGTTGGTTTGGTTCTTTTGAACCTAATGGAGAGGAAAAAGACTCACAACAATTGATAATTAAGAGTTGTTATGAGAACTGATGGGGGCCGAGGGCACGAGAGGAAGGAATGGATCCAAAGGGTGCGAGGAAGGCAGAGTGAACCCAGCGTGACAACTGCCCATCCCAGCAGAGGGGAGGAGGCCTCTGGGGTATCCCCAGGATGGTGCAGCTTGGCTTCTGGGTGAGTGGGGAGGGGAGAACAGAACCTAGGGGTAAACAAGCAGGTGTGTTTCTTTGAAGAACGTGGGTTGCCTGCGGGTCCTCTAGGTGAGGAATCCCATAGGCATTCGGTCTGGGGGAGAAGGTGAGGGATCTGAACTGGAGTTAAAACTCGAGACCGAATATACAAGTGGCTGCGGAAACCAGGGGTGTCTGTGACATTGTTCAGAGGGTTGTGTGGGAGTGAGGAAATAGAAGGGGGATAACCAGGACTGAACAAGGTGGGTGGAGAGAAGAGAGCAATGAGGCTCATGGAGTGTGTGAACAGAGGAAGGCGGACACAACAGAGAGCACACTTCGCATTCTGTTCAGGTAAAAGCCAAAACCAAACCAAAGTCTTCGGTGGTGACAGGAGGTCAGAATCGAGGCCGCCCTGTGGGAGTCCCTGACAGGAGCAGGACCCAGGCTGACTTCTGAGTGCTGGCAGCATCCCAGGTCTTCCTCCAGGGGTGGCTGTGTGGGTGTATATGTGTGCACGATGCACTGAGATTTTGCACTTTATTGGAAGTAATAAATTTTAAAAGTGTTAAAAATAAGAAAGGAGGAAAGCAAGGAAGGAGGGAGGGAGGAAGGGCAGGAGGGAAGAAAGAAACAAGGAGGAATGGTGGCAGGAGAGGAGGGGGTTTCAAGGACGAGGATGACGGCCAGTGTCGCTTACACGCCTGGAGCTGAAGCCACTGCACCGGCTGTGGAGAGGCTGCCCCGCAGTCCTCTGGGTTCACCACTGGTATGTGTCCCTCATGCTTCGAGTGAGTGGTGTGGAACAGACCCTAGCGTTAAATCAGGACATGGAGGAGCAAGAGCCGCTGGGGGATCCTGTGCCCGAGAAACCCCTCAGCTCCTGGCGGTGCCAACGGCCACGTCTGTGCTTTCCTGAGTGCCCTCCCTGGCAAATCTTTGTTTAAACTTGATAATGTTTAATAAAAAAAATGTAATTAACTACTAAAATTTGATTAAAAAAAACTTCCTTCTATTTTAATGTGAGAGTTTCCCATGGAAACCACTTCAGCTTTGGCGTGGTGAACGGCAGCTTTATTAACGGAGCCATCTGCAGGCTTTCCTCACAATCTGTCGTATTGCCCATGGCTTCCAGTGCAAACACCGGTGATTGTGATGCAGGCTCCAGCCAGTGCTCAGAGGGGACGGCCTTAATGGCGCTCTGATGCGGGGACAGCTAATCTTGTTCTCTTATGTGCAGAGCTCGCCAGGATGTCTCTTCCCTTTGGATTGGATGTGGGCAAGGCCTTCATCTTCTCTTTTACCTTTCTAGACCTAGGAGATGGTGCCTCTTCTGCACAGATAGCACCTAAACTCACCTTCACTCACTGGAAAATGCTTTCATGGGAGGCAATAATTCTCCCCCGTGAGTGAAAACTGTTTCGTGAGGCCTTCTCCACCGTAGCCAGTGGTGAGAGCCCTGCTGTCAGATTCCTCACTGGCCCTCCGACAGGCTGCCTGCCAGGTGGGGATGGAGTTGGATCACACCAAGGCTCCAGGGTCTTGGGGAGGGCTAAGTCCTATCTGGGGGATTCCTGGCTCCACTCAGAGTTAATCATCTTCTCCATGGAAATGTCCAAGCCTGGCAAACATTTCTGCTAGTGATTCTGGTGAGGAGATATTCACGGGCAGCACAGGGCAGGCCACATTAACACAGATCTTGCCGACAGAGCCAGGACCTGTCGCTCTCGGAGAAAGCCTGGTCACCTCATCTCAGTTCGGGAGCAGTCCTGAGAGGACTCTGCTGAAGAAAGTGAAATTCTGCTCTTCCTTTCCATTTGATTAATTCTGCATAAGGGAAGCTGATTCAGCCCAGACACCCGAGGAAAGGCGGAGGCTGGATGGCTTCAGGAGAGGGCATCTGAGGAGGAGTGAGTACCAACGATACATCAACCAGAAGCAAAACAAGGAGGGAGAAGGGGTGCTGTGGCCCCCGCGGCCGGGGGAGAAACACGGAAAGGCTGTCTCCGCCTTGCATGCGTGCCAGGAGCATGGGGAGCAGCGTTATGGATCAACCAACCGTCATCAGAGGGGCAGACCAGAAGATGAATTCTTAGTGCTCCCCGGTCGTCTCTTATCCCTGTGGTCCCAGATGCTGAGCTTCACAGTCATACCCCAGACTGACCCTCCCTTGCCTAGGCTTCCCTCATGGCCACACCGTGCTAGGAGCTCTCCCGCAGGAACCTGTGATAGCAGAGTGGACGCTAGAAAGCCTGTGGGCACCCCGCGGTCCCATGGTCCGCACTGCCCCCTCTGACCTGTTGGGGGAGCACTGCAGGTGCACAGGTGCAGGGAGAGTTTCAAAAGGCTTTGTGGTAGTAGGGCTTATTTTCTTCTCCATGTTGCCTTCAAAAGCATAAAAAGAAGGTAAAGTTTCTACATCATTATGTAAATTTTTTGAGACTCACAGGAAGTTGCAAAAATAGTAGAGTCCCATGAACCCTTCCCTCTGCTTCCCCCAGTGGTGACATCTTATGTAACTATAATGAGACCAGGAAAGTGACATTGGAAGGACACAGCAGTTCAGACCACAGGCTTCCTTGTTTCCAGCAGTTTGGTGTACACTCTGTGGAATCCGACCCCACATGTAGACTCATGCGGCGGCCACCCTACCCATCGCTACTGCAGAGGAATCCCCTTGTGCCACCCCTTTGTAGTTGCCTCCTCTCCCAGCCCTGTCCCCTGAAGTCACTAGTGTGTTCTCTGTCTCTGTAGTTTTGTCATTTCAAGAGTGGTGTATCAATGGGATGCAGTTTGTAAACTTTTGAGATGTGCTGTTTGTCACTGGTGCTCCTGCCCGTGAGCACCATCGCGTGTGCATGTGTCCACAGCCCTTTTTCTTGCTAAGTAGTATTCCACTGTGTGGGCTGCACGTCACTTGGTTTTTCTGTGAAGATTCCAAGTGGCAACATCACTTTTTAAATATTGAGATTCAGGCTTTTGGAGTGTTGATTCTAGAATTTAAGCAATGGGTAGATGGTTTCAGTAGGTGACCAATCCAAGATTCCTTAGGAATAATTTACTTTGTACATTCTCCATTATACATTATAGCATCTAGTTACAATTTTCTAATTTTGAGGGAACGTGACTTTGCTCTAAACCAGTTCTAAAATATACAAAGTTTGTTTTTACAACCTTTCTAGAGTGTATGCTCTGTGAGGGCAGGGGCTACTCTTTCTCATTTTGGGATTCCTTGCTGAGCCCCACACAGTTCCTTGCCCTAGGCAGGTTCTTAATATATATCTGATGAATGGGTGCCTCCTTTAGATCCTCAGTTCCACACACTCCCCAGGACTCACACTGGCTGCCACTTTGAAGGTGGTAGCAACACAATGCGTGTGTCTTGCAGAGACTAAATTCCGTAGAAGAGGAGCTGCTGTAAGGCATCTGACTTACATTTGTCAATTGAAACAAATGTTTCAAAAGAGCTTTACGGTGATGGCTCCAGCTTCTGGTTTCCCTGCTTCTAACCAGGTTATCAAGTCATTCCAACCCAGTGTCGGCCAAACGGGCATCACTGTGGACAGTGACAGGCTCCAGAGTCTCCTGTGATCTTTCCTAGGAGGCACAAGGGCTTGGTTACTGTGATCAGTCAAGCATGGGACGGGATGACCAGGCTTTGCATGTTAGGAAATTCCTTTTCCTCCCTGAGGCCCTTTCCCTTTCATCGGGCACTCACTTTCTTCTCAGTGCTTTCAGTGAGATCGGATGAAGGGACACCCTGTCAGGAGTCGATGTCGGCCTCTGGAATCGATTTTGTTGAATCCCACTGAGATAGTCATCAGCAGCAGTGGTCCATATTCATTTGTCAGTGGATGGCTCCTCAGGAAAATCTATTTTCAGGCCTGCAGGATTATGTTGCTAAAAGGGAGAAGAGACGGAAGATCAAAGTTCTACGGCTGAGCATGGAGTTGGCCCAACCTCCCAACACTTGCAAGTGAGCGATGGGGAACGAGGATGAAGTGGAAAAAGCACTTGGCCGATGATGGAGAGAAGCTGCCACGCTGAGCTCAGTGAAATGGAAATTGCCCAAAGCCTGGAAAATAAGGTAGTGGTGTCTTCACCCCAGTAGGTTTAAATTGAACATTGGGGAGTAAGGACTTGTGTGCCCAAGGTCAGAAAAGGCAAGAAGAACAGGCATTTGCTGGCAGCAGGTGCCACAGTGAACCAGCCTGGCAGCTCCTCTGCCTCATGCTGTGCTTGTAGGGATAGCAGGGAAGGATTTGTACATAAGCCCCCCTTCAACTCTGACACAATTCAGAGTCCAAAGCCTCATCATCACCTTCTTTTCTGCCAGTCTTAAATTCTTCTATTGGAAGTTTAACCGATTTCATTCTTATTAACAACCATTGTTATTTTACAGTGCATATAACCTACAGCAGATGAGCATGGCAGCTGGCTGCGCGGACTCTGGAGGTGGGAGTACCTGGCTTCAACTCATAGCTCAGCCAATCGGCTTCTCTGTACCTCAACTTTCTTCATCTGTGAAATGGAGATAATGGAATTTAGTATTTTGAAAAGATTGAGTTAATACATGTTAAACACATGAGGTGTTAACTATTTTCATTGAATAGCATTTAGTCATGGGGCTGGACCATATTTTAATCATTGAGCACCTTGCTTTTATTTCAGCCTACTTCTTCATGTTTTTGTCCTTTGAGACATAGAAGTGGTGCCCTATAGGTTTTCTACCAGATTTCTGAATTGTTGTTTATTTTCAAGTTAAGGATGGTTTTTGGAAAAACTGCATTCTGGCCAGGTGCAGTGGCTCACGCCTGTAATCCCAGCACTTTGGGAGGCCGAGGCAGGCGGATCACTAGGTCAGATCGAGACCATCCTGACTAACACAGTGAAACCCCGTCTCTACTAAAAATACAAACAAAACAAAACTGCATTCTATTATCACATTTTAAATTTTTTTACTTTTTTTTTTTTTTGAGACACAGTCTTCGCTGTGTTGCCCAGGCTGATGTGCAGTGGCGTGATCTCAGTTCACTGCAACCTCCCGCCTCCCAGGTTCAAGCGATTCTCATGCCTCAGCCTCCCAAGTAGCTGGGACTACAAGTGTGCGCCAAGAGGTCTAGCTAATTTTTGTATTTTTAGTAGAGATGAGGTTTTACCATTTTGGCCAGGCTGGTCTGGAACTCCTGATGTCAAGTGATCTGCCTGCCTCTATCTCCCAAGTTGCTGAGATTACAGGCATGAGCCACCACGCCTGGCCTGTTATCACACTTTAAAAATTAAAATAATTGCTTATGAAATATCTAGTCTTCACAATTCCCCAATTGTCTTAATGTTTTCTACCATTTGTTTGAATCAGAATCCAACAAGGCTCATGGTGGATGTTTAAATACTGATGCTTTGTGATATACAGGGGAGAGGATGTGGGAACAATTGTTTGGCCTTTAAGAGCGTACATCAGGCCGGGAGCGGTGGCTCACACCCGTTAATCCAGCACTTTGAGAGGCCGAGGCAGGCGGATCACCTGAGGTTGGGAGTTCAAGACTAGCTTGGCCAATAAAGTGAAACCCTCTCTCTACTAAAAATACAAATAAAATTAGTTGGGCATGGTGGCGCACAGCCGTAATCCCAGCTAGCTACTTGGGAGGCTGAGGCAGGAGAATTACTTGAACCCAGGAGGCAGAGGTTGCAATGAGCTAAAATTGTACCATTGCACTCCAGCCTGGACGACAGAGCGAGACTCTGTCTCTAAATAAATAAAAAAAAATAAAAGCATACATCAGCATCTAGTAATGAATGTGGTCCCGTTTGGATTGGCAAATTCTTTAAAAGTGGTCAGTTCAGTAGGCCATGGTCTCCTGAGGATATCACCCATGAAGAGACAGTGGATAAAGAAATGAAACAGGCTGACGTTCCCAGGAGACAAACTTTTCTATTTGTTCTTCTTCCTTTTCCTTTGTCTAGGAAATGTTTTACTTTTGAGAGAGTGTCTCCTCTGTTGCCCAGGCTGGAGTGCAGTGGCACGATCTCCGCTCACTGCAACCTCACCTCCTGGGTTCAAGCGATTCTCCCACCTCAGCCTCCCTAGTAACTGGGACTACAGGGGCACACCACACCTGGATTTTTTTTTTCTTTTTTTTTTGTATTTTTGGTAGAGACAAGGTTTCACCATGTTGCCCAGGCTGGTCTTGAACTTCTGGGCTCCAGCGATCCACCTGCCTCAGCCTCCCAAAGTGCTGGGATTACAGGTGTCAGCTACTGCGCCTAGCCGGAAATGTCTTCTTTACATCAAAGCTTTTAAGGCTATTATCAGGATCTATTAATGAAGGGAAGGTAGAGCAGAAATTCAGGTTTCTTTTGGAAAGGTGAATCAATCACCATAAAATGACTAACATTACATGAGTCCCTGTGAGGAGAGGAGCTGCCCCTTCACAAGGAGATGCACCTGTTTTTTGTTTGGGAAACATACCTACAGACCATTGTGTTTCTGTGGCTGCTGGAGACTCCGGTCGTGGGCATCTTTGACAAAGGGGCTTTTCCAGCAGGGTGGGCATCAGTGATGGTGATGCAGATGTGCAGCATTACTGTGCTGTGGACTCACCTCCTCCCAGACTGAGGACCGAGACTGACACAGACTCTCTTCTGTTTCCCTTGTCTCCTTTCCAAAGTCTATGAATCTACCCTGGTCCTTTCCTTCTGTGTCTAATGAATGTCTTTCTCCTACTGTGGAGGAGGACGTACAGATTTTGAAGTTCTAGAACACAAAGTCTCAGCATGGCTATGATCTAAACGAACATGGGCTGGTTACTAAACCTCCCAAACTCATTTCCTCATCTATAGTCACCTCCCCTGTATCCCTGAGCACCTGGGTGTTGGGGGATGTTGGGTCCACAGTAGGTGCTCCTCCAGGAGCAGCTCTTCTTGGTCCATATCCTGCCCATCTGCTCTTCAGCCTTCTTGGTCCTAAAAACATGTACTTGTCCTTTATTTCCAGCTTTAAGCTTCTAGAAGTTACACTGATACAATACCTCACTGTGCCCAAAATCTAATTCATCATTTCTCCATAGATAAGTTTTGGATTTTCTTTCTTTTAAAGAAAAATCACATTGTTGAGTGGGTTTGTTTTGGTGCCCACTAGCCATTCTGTCTCAGAATCAGTGAAAATGGAACTCCTACCCCAGGATAGCCTCTAGTGGGTTAGTATATGTAAGTGGCTGTGGATATTCAGTCAACCAGGGACAAGTAAGGCAATAATGAAAACCTCATCATGTCTATGATTGTAAAACTAGGGAATGTTTGGAATACTATCAACCTATTCTTCATAAAGGAAAATTTGTAGTGGCCAATTTGTGACTGTGGTATACAGAAGATCTACGTTACTAAGCAATATGGGAGAGATGGGAGAAAGCGGAGAATGCCATGGCCTACTGAGTTCAAGTACTTCACAAAGGCTAACACTGCAAGGCAGCCTCGTTGGACGGGTAACCAAGATCATCAGGATTATCCAATATTAAACATGAGAGAAAAAGTGTTGACATGAAATAAATGAAAACAAAGCTATCCCCATATTCAATAGGAACATAAATCAGAAGTAATTTCCTCTAACATTATGAGATGGGAGTTTGTTACTACCAGAATGATTTCGTCCACAGCAGCAGCAGTAGCCCACTGATAAATATTGTCTTCTGAATTGTCCTGCCTTCTGATAACTGGATAGTCATGGAAACTAGCAGTATAAATGAAGAAAGAGTTAAGACGCACTTAGAAAGAGGAAACATTTTGATTATTTTATTTTTTAATCTTCAAAATCTTCTGCCATGAGACAGGAATGCATGATAGCAATGGCTCAACTTCTTCACATGAAACACTTGGATTCATTTTCATTCACAAGTTTTTCTAAAAACATCTACAATTTCATAACCCCACCCACTTCCAACCATTATCACAGATTTAACTGACCATTAAACAGTAGTTGCCAGCACTAAAGAGCTGGAACGCTTCCTGCGTATTAGTAGTGTCTTTTGAAACTACCACCGAAGAGTATCATGATTATAAATCTCATTGTACACGGCAACCCCAAAGGTGACTGATGTTCTCAAAGAAACTCCCTGCAGATCACCGAGAGCTGTATTCCCCAGGTACCTAAAGAAATGCTCTTTCTTCTCCAAGAACTGCCTGTTCATGTCAGTATATTTCTTGCAGGGAGTATCCACACATGCTGATCTGATGGTGTAATCATCACTGCTAATAGGCAGATATATATGCCTGATACTTACTGGCGCGCTCTGATAACTATGTACAGAACATACTGAAAAAAGATGGGTTGCTTGGAATCTCTCTTCTTTTGAAGAGAACTATTTTGAGGTTTTTTAACAGTTGTAAACAAAAGGAAAGATATACAGATACCTATACACACAGAGATCTACACTGAGTATTTTCAACGTGGTGCATATCTTCTTATCTAGAGATACACACAGTGTCTCCACTCGTCCCTTCACACACACCCACACCCTTCCATACAGCGTGTGACTATAAATGTAAATGTCCTTGGGAGTTCACTGGAGTTTTCATATTACCAAATGATGATGAAATACCTGATTTGTATTACTCCTGAGAAGATATTAGAAGGGAATGACAGTTCTGATGCACTTTGGAATGGCACAATCACGTAAACGCCTGCATACTTAAGACTTCTTAACTCATCCAAAGTTTCTAAACATGATTTGACCAAAAAAATAAAAAGTATCAAAACAATGCAGCAAGTTAAAAAATCAAAACACTTTTTTATAATCAAAGTATCAACAAATATATAGGAAATACATGTTTGTCAGCAATTACTCTTACAATAGGAAACATGTACTGAAAACCATAGCTAGCCAACAGAACTTAAAAAAGAAAAACCTTTCCAATGCATAATACATGCATTGCCCAAAATAGTAGGATAGCCATGTTAGACTTACAAGACTTATAGCAACTCCACCAGAAAAAAAACTGCTACACAGCAAATCTGTTAAGTATGCTGTTGGTAAAAAAAATTGCTATGACTGTTATCCACATTTCTGTAAAAAAAAAGAATTTGCAATTTGCTGAATATCTTATCCCTCATATAATTTGTATAAAAATTACAACAAAACCAATAAATTTCAAGCACCAATAATCTAAACTTACTGTATTTATATTTCTCCTATTATTGAGGGAACAAATTATGATGAAGGCTTAGCTGAAATTAGCCAGGTAATTATTACAGTTTAGTTTTAAAGGCATGTGGTTTTCCTTCCATTCACTTGAATCTCAAACATTTGAGAATGTTTAGGCTAGTAAAGGACTCCTTGGAGGAATCCATCATTTCTGAGTATTGAAGGTTTTAATATACATTGAAAGCTCTTTAACAAACCAATGCTCTCTTAGTTCTAGGATAAAACAGATTTGCACACAAGAAATTAAGGGACCGTTCCTCATTATGACTGAGGAAAGGCAGCACCTCTCTAGTAGACTAAGAGCATGTCTGGACATCCACTGGTAGTGTAAGAAAACGGCATTTTTTTAAAGAAGGCAACACCATTGCACTTGGCAAAACTGAAGTTTTTCTTAATTAAAAAATTTCCATTACACATTTGGGGTGAGAGGGTATCTCAGTAAGAGTACTTTTTTTTCTGGTTTCTTTTTCAGGGGGAAAAAAAGTAGTACAGTCTGAGCCAGTAGATGAGTGACAG
The DNA here is from genome assembly GCF_047675955.1 of Chlorocebus sabaeus. NCBI lineage: Eukaryota > Metazoa > Chordata > Mammalia > Primates > Cercopithecidae > Chlorocebus > Chlorocebus sabaeus. The sequence goes on along the minus strand of NC_132917.1, from coordinate 42,109,789 downwards.
TGTTTGTGATGCCTCTGGTTGTTCCTGAAGAAAATGTTCAGATAACAAGGGGGTTTGTTTTCAAAATCAATGCAACTGCTGTTTTTGTTTCCAGTATTTACATCACACTACTTACGTACACAGTAATTTGTGAGACATCATCATTGTTTCAGTCTTCTCCTAGTATTAAGTTTGGTTAATTTTCAATAAACACCAAACTAAACCTTTAAGTTGGCTGCTTCTGAGAGACTGAAAATAAGACTATTGAAGAAAACAAATCACATGGAAACCAAAATCTCAATCAACAGTGATTCTCCATCACTGCCCATCCTGTTATCTGAACTTTATCACAAAATCACATGCAGCTGAAGGAAAAGAGTAGCACTGAAGCCAGGGTGTTAGGACAAGGGCAAAGGGTCTTGCTGGTCCTTTGGAAGGGTGGCTTCGCCCTGCTTGCTTATCTCATTGGATGGCTCTTCATAAAGAGGCTCACTAAGGTCTCCGCTGCCCCCTTCACTCTCCTCCTCGCTGTGGTCTTCGCTTGGCTCCACGGTTTGTTCCAGGCTGTTCTCCAGAAGTGTGGGAGAACTGCTTATTCTACTTTCCTCTTCAGCTGTCTCATTTAAGGACTGAGAAGGAGGCGGTGTGGGAGTATCAGATTGGATGACACTTTCAGTGGAAGAGATGGGGGCTTTGGTTAGAGTAGTATCCGCTACAGTCTCATTCTGAGGCAAAGATAACTTTTCCACAAGTTTCCACTGAATGATGCTCATGTCTTTTCCACCAGTTGATATCAGGTGACTGTCATTGTGTGTAAAACTGACGTTGGTGACATGGCTGCTGTGGGCACTGTACTTGTGGCTGGGAGCCTATATGAAATAAATCAGACAGACAGGAAAATTCAACTCGTTCTTGACAAGCCTGTTTCAGGAACAGAGGTGATACTTAAGGGGGGTAAACTCAGCTTGTGAAATGGGCAATCCAATTTAAAGCCAGAAGTCATCGAATCTCAGGAGTAAGACTAGCCGTTATTTCCTTTTATTACCACTTTACATAGGAGAAACAAAACAGAAGAATTTGACATCTCTGTATTTTCACACTATATGTTTAAAAAAAAAATAGCTAAAAGCCTGTCTCTTCTAGATGCTGGTAGTATACTTGCCAGAGCTTAGTAATTATTCTTCTGAAATGGTTAGGGGAACACTTACTATGTTGGCAGGATTACAGGAGATTTGGGAAACAGTTCCATTAGTTTTATAATGTTGAATATGTGTCCAACAAATAAAATATTTTAAAATATTTAGAGAGGTTTTAAATTGCCAACAAATCAAAATAAAAAGCAACCGGACGATAAATAAACACGAATAATCCATCATCAGTCGTCATTTCTACAGCTTGCCTCTCCTTAGCCTTAGGAAAGGGGAGAAGAGAAGCACCGCCTGGCTGGATGCTCACCGATGGCCCTTATCTCCCTCTGTGCGCTGGAGTAGCATGGAGAGGAATCGGTAACCTACAAATATTTTCTTGCCATTGATGGAGAACCATCCCTGGACAGAAGGCCTTATAACAGTTTCTATTAAAGTGAGTTTACCTTTGCTTTGGAGCAGGGATACTGAAACAGATGGACTTTACAAAAGTCATCGGCAACAGCTATCACCTTTCTATTGTGGGATCGCACCAGTGCATTGATATCTGTCCCATCAGATCCTTCTGGCCAGACACCTTTGATATGGAAACAGGGATGCAGAAAAATTAGCCGAAAAAGTGTAACTGTGACGCTACATATGTTTATTTTTAGAATCTGTTTAGCTTTTATCTGTGTTCAAACTCTTAGCTGTTAACATTTCCTTTACAAATTTCTCAGTGGCTCACACTGTTCTTCATTCAAATGAAGTCCTGTCCAAAATCTAACTAATAAAAAATCAAAATAGCCCTAAAATGGAAAACCCAATGGTGCTCAATAGTAACCAGCAGGTGGTGCTAATAATTTATTTTACTTTCAGCTTGACTTACACCTCAGCAATAAGCTCTTCCTTTTTAAAGTTTCTGGATGGAGGGAATCAGTTACTTGTATAAACAAGGTTCAAAAACAAAGCCATAACACCAAGTCTTCAAAGTGTAGTCTAGGTTTTCTTTCAGGGAGGCACCTCAAAGAAAACCTCAGAGAGATTATTTCTTATAGAAAGCATAAGCCATCCACTAGTTTAGCATGCTATCCCATAGAATTTTCCTGGAAAGATTATGTCCCAAAATAAGACACACCAAATTTAATTATTCTGAATCATTATGCAGCACTAATGATCACGTTGAACATAATTTTCACAGACCTCTATTAGGCTAGATTGGAAGTATGGAACATTTAAGGGTTGAGATGTTGGCCACTTGTGGTTGAATGCTACTCCAGAGAACAAATATGTTTTTGGTAAATTTGCTAAAAACAAGTCAAAATACTTTAAAATTGGTCTCTCTTAATAATTTAATAATGTCTTCATTAAATAACCACAGAAGCTATCAGCTGTGGGTCACTGCTTCATTTTCACCTACAATAATGAAATTGTTTATGGACAGAATTATTTTGTGTTTAATTTCTTCCTGGCCTATTAGGCTTCTCTGTCTTGACAGCACTTGTGGTTCGAACAATCACCTATAATGGATTATTTTTCTAATGCACATAGCATAAAGAAATGTTCAGATCTATGATCAGGCTGGAGAACTCAATTCTCAGAAGGCAGAGATATATTGTTAGAGAAAATATTAATTTTTGTGCATTGCTTTAGGTATTGGTGCCACATCCATATCCAGTGTTTTAATAACCTGAGCATAACACTTTTTTAATTCTTTGTAAATAACGCTTTATTATTTTAATTTTTCCATCTATCTTCTAACCCTTTCAGAAGGATACCTAAATACTGAGGAAGGCTTAGAAAACAGTCATAGAGGTCAGATTTCCAGAAATTTACAAAACGTCAGATTAGGAAGAAGTCCCACATAGTTATCTTTATATAATTCTACTAAAAATGCCTTTGTATTTCAACAAGTGGTGTAAGGCAACTAGACATCCACATGCAAAAGAATAATAATATACACTGACAAGGACATGGAGAAGCTGGAACCCTCATACACTGCTGGTGGAAATGTAAATGTAGTCACTGTGGAAAACAGTCTGGCAGTTGCTCAAAAGAGTAAACATACAGTTACCATTTGACTCAGCAATTCTACTCCTAGGTAAATACCCAAGAAAAATGAAAACAAGTCTACACAAAAACCTGCACATGACTGTTCATGGCAGTGGTATTCATAATAGCCAAAAAGTAGGAACAACCCAAGGTCCATCAACAGATGAATGAATTAACAAAATGTGGTCTATCCACAGAATGGGATATTACTTAGCCATAAAAAAGAGGAAAGTACTGATGCATGCTGTAACATGGATAAACCTTGAAAATGTTATACTAAATCACAGAAGCCAGTCTCAGTGCATCACATATTGTATGATTCCCCTTATACAAACTATACAGAATAGGCAAATCAATAAAACAGATTAGTAGTTGCTGGGGGGTGGGGTAGAGGATAAGAGAGATGGGGTAACTGTTAATGGGTACAGGGTTTCTTTGTGAGATAATGAAAATGTTATAAAATTAGACCTTGATGGTCACACAACTAAGTATACAAAAACCACTGAATTTTACACTTTATTTATGAGATGGAGTCTCAATCTGTCGCCCTGGCTGGGGTGCAGTGGCACAGTCTCAGCTCACTGCAACCTCTGCCCCCCAGGTTCAAGCGATTCTCCTGCCTCAGCCTCCCATGTAGTTGGGATTACAGGTGCACGCCTCCACGCCCAGCTAATTTTTGTATTTTTAGCAGAGACAGGGTTTCACCATGTTGACCAGGCTGGTTTCGAACTCCTGAACTCAGGTGATTTGCCCACCTCGGCCTCCCAAAGTGCTGGGATTACAGGTGTGAGCCACCACACCTAGCCTGAATTTTATACTCTAAATAGGTGAACTGTATGGTATGTATCTCAAGCTACTTAAAAATGCCTTTCCAAATTTAATAACTTCAATTTTCACTTAAAGAAAAACGGGAAGGTAATCTGTACTACTATGTGAATTCCTTGTCTTTCATATTGAGGACCAAAAGTGCTGGATTCTGCAAAATACAAATCCCATGTTTGTTCAATTCTAACACATTTTATTTCTCTGAGGCTGACATTAATAGTGATGAAGCTAAAGAACACACAGACTATTTTTCATTTATAAATTTAAGCAAGTAAATATTATATATGAAAAACCCACAAGCCACTTCTTTACATCAGGTGTCATGCATGTCCTTACCAAAGACTTGAAATCCTAGCACACAGGTGTATGTCGTCCAATCAATGTCCTTACAATCCGATCGATTCCTGATTAGTTTGCAGCCGTTTGGAATGTCCCCTTTAAATTTAGAAACAGGAAGTATAATCATAGTGCTTGTGTACAAATGTATTTGAAAGTGCATCTTGATTCAAACTAGCCACGTTTACTTGTATTTATAATCCATACACTGAAAAACATTAAGACACATTTAAAAAGGAAAAGAAAGTGTTCACTTTAACAGGGTTTATAAAACCACAAACTGTTTCCCATGGGAAGTTTTTTTTTTTCTCTCTCTAAAAAGCATAAATGCCCATCCATTATATTCCTCCCTGCCTCCAGGAGAAGTAGTAAATGAAAAACCATTCAGAGCAGCATCAATTTGACAGAGTAATTTCTTATTACTACATGTGCCTTCTGTTCTACACTATTACATTAATTCATTACTCTTGGAGAAGTGAACCACATTTGAGATTCTCATTACTTTAGCTCCGTGTAACATATGCTTTGTCAGGTTAAAGAGTCTGGCAAGCATTCTCCGCACAATTCCGATTCCATGCAGCCTGTTCATTAGCACCCGTCAGACACGTCTCAACCCATATATATCTGATCATTCATACTTACAGTACAATATTTCATAGTCTCCCGAGTTAGACATTATATACTTGTTGTCTGGGGACCAGTCAAGGTGTGTGATGTAGCTGGAATGTCCCTAGAAAATAACAGATACACTGTTAGAAAGCATTTAGAGTTCTGAATGATAAACAGTTTAACAGCTAGCCAATACTGCTTTCTGAATACACATTTGTTGGAATTTCCAAAGGAGAGGAAGCAGTGTTACACCCTCCAGAACTGAGCAGGCTCACAGCAGATCCTTAGCGCTGGATACTTGGGAGAAACTTTCTGGCCTATCTAGATACCAGAAACTAGTACCTACTACCTGTATCAGACACTTCCAAGAAAGACAGTCTCTTAAACTTGTATCTTACAGGACACTACAACACGTATCATACCCTCTGGCCTTATTTCATGTCATTGGTGTCCTCATGAGAGTGACTCCATTTTTGAGAATGAAGTGTTGGTTGTAAGTTGTGCATAAGGAATACAGTTTACCTGGGCTACTTCTTAACTCTCCATGGTACAACTCAGAAGCTGAGGAATACAGCGCCCATATATGGTCTATGGAGGTATCCTAGAGAAACTATCTCCAAAGAATGTTTTGGGGGAAAATTCATTCAACGCTGTACTCCATCAGAACAGTAGGACTCAATATAATCATCTGATTCCTTAGAACATTCCTTAAGCAGGAAACAATGATCTTTTTCTGCTTAGGTTTTAACACTGTGGGAGTTAAAACAAAAAACTACGAAACACTAATTTTTGTTGGCTTCCCATATAAGCACTTACGTATTTCCAATAAACTATTTCAGATAAATTACCAGATCTTATGGTTCACCAAAGCTGACAGAGACCTGAATTTACTTTTACCTCCTATAGTCTGTGGTGAAACACATTTAATTTCTACCGTGCTTTTTCAATTACTAACTTTATTTTTTTGAGACAGGGTCTCACTCTGTTGCCAAGGCTGGAGTATAATGGCGCTATCACGGCTCACTGCAGCCTTGACCTCCCTGGGCTCAAGTGATCCTTCCACTTCTCAGCCTCCTGGATTGCTGGGACTATAGGCACATGCCATCACTCCCGGCTAATTTTTGTATTTTCTGCAGAGACAGGGTTTCACCACATTGCTGAGGCTGGTCTCGAACTCCTGGGCTCAAGTGATCCTCCAGCCTCAGCCTCCCAAAGTGCTGGGACTACTGGCATGAGCCACTGTATCCAGTCAATTACTAGCTTTCTGGTCACATGATTTTCTTCTTTTTATTTTGAGATAGAGTCTCACTCTGTCACCCAGTCTGGAGAGCAGTGGCGCAATCTCAGCTTACTGCAACTCCACCTCCTGGGTTCAAACGATTCTCATGCCTCAGCCTCCTGAGTAGCTGGAATTACAGGTGTGCACGACCATCCCAGCTAATTTTTTCTATTTTTAGTAGAGACGGGGTTTCACTCTGTTGGCCAGGTTGGTCTCAAACTCCTGGCCTCAAGTGATCTGCCCACCTCAGCCTCCCAAAGTGCTGGGATTACAGGTGTGAGCCATGGCACCAAGCCTGATTTTATTTTTTTTCACCTATTCTTTTCTTCCTCTAAGATTTTTTCTTTTTTTCTTTTTTAATTGAGACAGGGTCTCACTCGTTCACTCAGGCTGGATGGAGTGCAGTGGCATAATCTTGGCTCACTGCAACCTCCGCCTCCTGGGTTCAAGTGATCCTCCCACCTCAGCCTCCCAAGTAGCTGGGACTATAGGCGCGCACCACCATACCTGGCTAATTTTTGTATTTTTTTTTTTGGTATAGACGGGGTTTCAACACATTAGCCAGGCTGGTCTTGAATTCTTGACCTGAAGTTATCCACTTGCCCCAGCCTCCCAAAGTGCTGGGATTATAGTGAACCACTGCACCCGGCCAAGATTTTATTTTTTAAGTTAACAAATTCAGTGTACCTTAGGGATAGTTTTTAATGATTTATATTAGAGCAATGACTCTTAATTCTTTTAGTATCCTTCTGAAGTCTACCAATGTGTCCCCAAACCTTTCTGGAGCCATAATCTCTACCATAGTGCTGTATGGGAAATAAACATATTTAAACAAATTTAAATTATATGAATCTGAGAAGTGAAGCTTTCTGAAATCACTAGAAATTAAGCAGTATATTGGAAAACAGGTTGGGAATCACTTGCTAGGCATACAGGGGACCTACTAACTTAAGAAATCAGTTTTCATAGACAGCAAGATGCACATGAGCCTGATGAGCCTGATGGCTGGCTCTGGCGTCTGGGGAAGCCATGCTTCTAAAATTAAAACTTGCTACATGAAGATTTAACAAGACTGGTCATGGCAAAGTACAGGCCTCTGAGAATTTCACCCTAATGTAACAGTATTTAAAAATACTATCTGCATCTTTGTGCAAAGCTTTCAATACCATTAATTAGAAGAGCATCAAAAGCATTGTATATATACATGATATTCATGCAAAAAACATCTGTGTTGGACACAGATTATTTTCAGAAGGTAAATCAACATAAAAGTATTCTCAAAAGGAGTCTTGAGTAGGAGAAGTCCCCAAATTTAGAAAAGACCTTAGAAAGGTTATTAACTCATATTTAGAAAAGAGAGTATTTTCTGCCTGGCATCGATTCCAATAAATAAGCAAAGAAAAGATGAAATGCAGCTGCTGGGGTCTATGTTACCCTCCCCACAAATCACCTCAGTGTCCTTCCTCTACCCAACTCACAGGCTAATGCAAAGTATATGCACAGCTTAGAAAAAGAGCCTCAAACTTTACTCCATGGGCACAAACACAAGAGCAAATTCTAGTATATCTCCTTGAAGACAAACAAGTAGTCTAAGCTGGCCCTTTCACTATTGTCATTAAGTAGCCATATGGCGTTACCACAAAAATAATCCCAAGTGACAAAGAGAATATGCCTATGAAGAAAAAAATTCAGAAATACGTGAGTTAAATCTTTGTCAACTGCATGATGATTATCACCTGAATCAGTGGTTTGCAACTGGTTTAAGATTACCTGGGGAGTTAAAAAACAAACAACCAACTAAGCAACCAAGGTCTCAATTTAGGACCTAACTTTTGTCCATCTAGAGCTATGCTGTTCAGTCGAACTTTCTGCAGTGACAAAAAATATCTGTATCAGTGCAGTCCAATGCAGTAGCAACTAGTCCCCTGTGGTTTCTAAGTAACTGAAATGTTGCTGCACTCTCATTGCATTTAATGGTATGAACAGAAAGTTGTGGCTAGTAATTGCCATATTGGAAAATACAGGTAGAGAAGTCTATTCTTTCTCTACTAATTTGAAATACCCCTTTTATTACTTAGTAAACTTCCACAAAAACATAAATCTGTTTCTGGATGCTTTTCTGTTTCATCAGTCTATCTGCTTATTCCCAACCACTAATAGTTCTGTGATACGTGGAAAATTTCACATGAACTAGAACTTATTTTATTAATCCCATAAATATGGTGAAAATCTAAAGATCATATCAAATTTAGAGACTAGCTTGTAGAAAACATATCTTTATCAGGTTTTTTATTTAGAAACATGCTATGTCTAATTCTTTCAGCCCACTGAAGGCAGAAGTGGGCAACAAATTACAGGAAACATCCTTCTGTTAACTCTCTTAAATGCAGACAAATATCCATGTACATTCTTTTATTTGTAGTAGAAGAGAGGTGATATATAATGTTGTAGGGTGTTGAAGGGGGCAGAATCATAGGAGTTAAGATTAAACATGAGATGTTCTTTTATTTCTGACTCATTCAGTTTTCAAAAAGTGTTATTCTAAAGGTTTCCTATGGAAATAGCTTTAAGAAACTGTCTTAAAACTAGTCAAAGAGTGACAAATATTACACCCCCATCAAAAGGAGACGTCTTTTTAGAGCACACAGGGAACGCTAATGTTCTGCTGTCAGGTATTACCAGTCCCAGTTTTCGAAGACAGATATTAAAGCAGCTAATGACAGGAAACAACACATACATCGATGTAAACATTTGTTTTTAACAGAAGTAAAATTTCCCAATAATTTTACAACTTGTTTTACTTCACTACTTACAGTGCACCTTCCATATCTGCTATATTTTCTTCCATTTTCAGAGACTACATAGAGGTAAATAAAGTTGTCATGAGATCCTACAGCCAGGAAGGTACCATCTAGAATGAAATAGGCCAGTGTTGACTAGAGAAATATACTGATAAATTTATTTACTGTTATTTTACTGGATCTATCCTAAATGACAAATTTTACAAATGCTGTTAAATCTCATCAATTTAACTGTTATTTGGCAAATGATGAATGAATCCTATCCACTAAATACATTTGAAAAATCAATGGTCATCCAGTCTAATACACAATCCCTTCTTGGAGATGCTTACAGGCCTTGGACTCTAGGCCTCATCTTCTAGTTAAAATCCAGCTCCAGAGAGGTTATTCTGCCTTCTTGGGTGGAAGGGTACAGGGTTTACATGGCAGGCTGAGCAGACAGCTGCTTAGTTCAGCTAGCATATATGATCTGTCCAATTACAGAGCAGGTGCTCTTGGGAAGAGACCATGTTCCTTTCTTTTGTGGAGTCCTTCCCTGTACCCACCACAGCACTAAGCACGTAACAAATGGTCAATAAAGTCCATGTCATCTCTGGAGTTCGAGAGCTATATTTGCAGTGGTTATTTGCTACTACAACACTAAAAAACAATAAAACGTAACAAAACAAACCCCAGAAAAATGTTAAAATTTTTGTGCTTCAAGAGGACTCTTTTCAGGCTCATAAAGTACATACTTTTCCTTCCTTGTTCAATTTAAATAATACTACTCTGTGATTCCTTTGAAACAACTGAGCAGGAATCAAAAAGATTCTCTGGATCCCGTGCTAATGCAACAACTATTGGTGTATATTTTCAAATAAAGAAAATGTCAGACTAACTCCAGGGAAGAATGGTGTGAATCAAAGCCACATTAATAGGAAAAGGTAATTGGGGTATTATCATAGAAACTTAATATTGTGAATAAAGTACAAATAATTACTCTCAAGTAGGCTAAAGGAATATATCAAATTCTTATAGAGCATTTAATTAACAAACCAATCATTACTATGTAACCAAGACAATGCTCTAGATTCTAAAGGACTTGAAGGGCCTATAAAATTTGTGTATTTTTAATTTCTCTGTAATTTCTTTTACATTCTCTTATAAATAAAGAAAAGGTTGCTAACCAGATGTGACATTTAGCCTAATATCTATTGAAAATTCTAAAGTATGCGTAGTTCTGGAGAAAGGGGGTTTGACTGCACTTTATTCTGCAAATGTAGCTGTAGTAGTCCATTTTAAATTTGATGATTCAGAATGTTGTTTAACTTTAGCAGATCTTTTGCAGTTTCTGGCAGTTTCTGGCAGCAGAATTTAATTTAATGTTGGGGGAAACAGATTTAATACTTAACAACTCTAACGAGAGAAAAAATTAGTCAGCCTTATCAGAAGTAAAAGTATGCAACTGCAGTGAAGTGCTGTGAATGCCAGGCTTGGGAGGTGGGAGTAAATTTGCCTACCTATTGAGTAGCGCATCACAGAGAGCTGTTCATTCCCGTCTGTGTGGATAGAAACTAGATCTCTGGTTTCTGCATCCAGAACAAACCACCTGTTAAGAAGTAAAAACCAAAATTTTCTTCAGATATTAGCATTCATAGAAAAAAAAAGTTTTCTTTTTTTTTTTTTTTCTTGAGACAGTCTTGCTTTGTCATACGGCTGGTGTGCATGGAGTGATCCTAGCTCACCACAACGGCCTTGAACTTCCGGGCTCACACCATCCTCCCACACCTCAGCCTCCTGAGTTGCTGGGACTACAGGTGCATACCACCATAACTGGCTAATTTTTAATTTCTTTTTTGTTTAGAGATGGGGTCTTACTGTGTTATCCAGGCTGGCCTTAAACTCCCACCTCAGCCTCCCAAACTAACGAGATTACAGGCATGTGCCACTGTGCCCAGACAGATCTATTTTTTTAATTTTAAGAATTTTTAATAGTGGTCCTTAAGTATGACATGTTTTCTTCTTCTGATGAAAGATAAATTCAATTAGCAAAATGCTGCTAGATAAAACATACATAAATATATATGGGCCTAGACATATTCTCATTTCTATTTGGGTATTCACTGACTGCCATTCCTGTCTCTTTGCTAGGCACTGTTTAAATATAAAACAGAAATACAGGATCAGTGTTCTTGAAGAAGACACTAAGATGGGAGAAAGGAAATGAGTCAGTTGAAACAAAGAATGAAGAAATGCCAACCTCAGTGATGGTGACTCAATATAATAGAGGAACTCATAGGAGGAAAATGAATGATAGCAAACAGAAAAACATCCTTAGGAAATATGTAAGATGCGGGTCGAGCTGAACACTGAGGGAATGTCAGACATTTTAGGCAGGAGGAACAGGAGCTGTATAGCTAGGGAGGTGGGAAAAACCATGGACAATATGAAGGTGGGAGGGAACAGTAGCAAGTCATTCATTTGGTGTGATTCAAAAGAACCAGTAGGGAGCACTCTCCTCCCCGAGACCTCCAACACCTGCACAGGGGAGCTCTAAATTCTTTGAAAGAGGTATTTTTTCATTCACATTTATAGGAAAAGTCAAAATGCAAATGCCTCTTGAGAGGTAAAACAATGACTTAAATCCAATGACATTATAAATCTCTATTATTAGACCTTTTTCCTAAAAGTATTTGAAGGAAAGGATGGGTACTTCAGAAGAGTATGGTAAAACCAGGGATATAAAGCAAAGATGGGAACCGTGGACAGGCAAACTTAAGGCTGCATAAGATGGCAGCATGCACAGCCGGTTGGAAGAATTCAGTTGAGCACTGCCCAGATTAGAGTAGGCACTAAATATCTTCAGAATGAATAAGTGAACAAATAAATTAAAAGTAAGTCTTGAACATGTTAAAAGCCAAATTTTAGCAAGAGGTATTTAATAGTAGTGCAGTGTGCAGGAAGAAAATGGATGGGATGGAATGAACAGGACAAGACTAGAAAAACAATCACTACTTATTGGCCTTTAAACTCAAGTATTCACGTATAAATTCTATTTCTCTTACCTGAGTAGATGACAGAATTTACAAATTAGGTTAGCTGCCTAAAAGTTTCAACCCATAGCTTACAAGTTACTAAAAATTCATTCATGAACTGAACAGGGCAAAAAAAGCAGCAAGTTTTTTTTTTTCTTTCTGAGACGGAGGCTTGCTTTCGTCCCCAGGCTGCAGTGCAGTGGCAGGATCTTGACTCACTGCAACCTCCCCCTCCTGGGTTCAAGCGATTCTCATGCCTCACTGTCCCGAATAGCTGGGATTACAGGTGGGCGCCACCACACCCAGCTAATTTTTGTATTTTTAGTAGAGACGGAGTTTTACCATGTTGGCCAGGCTGGTCTCAAACTCCTGACCTCAGGTGATGTGCCCACCTCAGCCTCCCAAAGTGCTGGGATTATAGGCGTGAGCCACTGTGCCCGGCAAGTTTTTATTTTTAATCTTTATTTTTTACCTGCTCCTACCTTCTGAGTCGTTTCATTTTTAATTATTCAGATGGAAAAAATTCCACCACTAATATAAGCCAATAAAAATAATCATGATGACAGCTTTTTTTTTTTTTGAGATGGAATCTCACTCTGTCACCCAGACTGGAGTGGAGTGGCGCTATCTCGGCTCACTACAACCTCCGTCTCCGCCTCCGGGTTCAAGTGATTCTCGTGTCTTAGCCTCCCAAGTAGCTGGGACTACAGGCATGCCCCACTATGCACCAACAATTTTTCGAATTTTTAGTAGAGACAGGGTTTTGCCATATTGACCAGGCTCATCTCGAACTCCTGGTCTTGAACTCCTGACCTCAGGTGATCCACTTGCCTTGGCTTCCCAATGTGGTGGGATTACAGGCATGAGCCATTGCACCTGGTGGATAAGTTGCTTTTCATTTTGAAGCATTATAACTAATATCTGGGAAAGGGACCATTTCCCTCTTAAATTAAAAGAAATATTTAGGAGAGAGAAAAGGGCTTAAAGGATTTTTTTTTTTTTTTTAAGCTTAGTGATATTGTTTAACGTGGCTTAGTGTATTCAAGGTAGAATTGAAGACTAAAAGATCCCAATTTTTTACCTTGTCAACAAAGAGCCAAACTCTGTAAAATATTTGAAGAGATTTATTCTGAGCCAAATATGAGTGACCATGGCCCATGGTGAGAAGGCCCTCAGAGAACATGTGCCCAAGGTGGTTGAGGCACAGCCTAGTTTTATACATTTTAAGGTGACATGAGACATCAATAAAATACATGTTAAGGTATACACTGGTTTGGCCAGGCACGGTAGCTCACGCCTGTAATCCCAGCACTTTGGGAAGCCGAGGCAGGTGGATCACTAGGTCGGGAGTTCAAGACCAACCTGGTCAACATGGTGAAATCCCGTCTCTACTAAAAATACAAAAATTAGCTGGGCATAGTGGCAGGTGCCTGTAATCTAAGCTACTCAGGAGGCTGAGGCAGGAGAATTGCTTGAACCTGGGAGGCTGAGGCTGCAGCGAGCAGAGACTGCACCACTGTGCTCCATCCTGGGCGACAGAGCAAGACTCTGTTTAATAATAACAATAAAAAAAAAAAAAAAAAAGCAGCAGCCAGGTGCAGTGGCTCACGCCTGTAATCCCAGCACTTTGGAAGGCTGAGGCAGGTGGATCATGAGGTCAGGAGATCGAGACCATCCTGGCTAACCCGGTGAAACCCTGTCTCTACTAAGAATACAAAAAATTGGCTGGGTATGGTGGCGGGTGCCCGTAGTCGCAGCTACTCGGGAGGCTGAGGCAGGAGAATGGTGTGAACCCAGGTGGTAGAGCTTGCCGTGAGCTGAGATGGCGCCACTGCATTCCAGCCTGGGAAAATAAGAACAAAAACAAAAGACGATATACATTGGTTCAGTCGGGGAAGGCAAGACAACTCGAAGGTAGGTGGGGGCTTCCAGGTTACAGGTAGATTTAAATACTTTCTGACTGGCAGGCCAGGCGCAGTGGCTCACACCTGTAATCCCAGCACTTTGGGAGGCCGAGGTGGGTGGATCATGAGGTCAGGAGATGGAGCCCATCCTGGCTAATAAGGTGAAACTCTATCTCTAGTAAAAAAAAAAATACAAAAAATTAGCCGGGTGTGATGATGCCTGTAGTCCCAGCTACTCGGGAGGCTGAGGCAGAAGAATCGTTTGAATGCGGGAGGTGGAGGTTGCAGTGAGCCGAGATTGTGCCACTGCACTCCAGCCTGGGCGACAGAGCAAGACTCCGTCTTAAAAAAAAAAAAAAAAAAAAAAAAAAAACTTGGCAATTGGTTATTATCAGTAGAAAGGAATCGTCTGGGTTATGATATGGGGTTGTGGAGACCAAAGTTTTATCATGCAGATAAAGTCTTCAGGTAGCAGATTTCAGAGGGAATAGAATAGAATAGAAACAGAGAAATGTTTCTTATCAGACTTAAAGTCTGTATTAATATTAAATGTTGGTTGGCTTTTCCTGAATTCTAAGAGGTTATAACAAAGCATGACCTTCCCTTCCCATTATGGCCTGACCCAGTTTTTCAGGTTAATTTTGGAATTCCCTGGCAGAGACGAGGGGTCCAGTCAGATGGTAGGGAGGCCTTAGAATTTTATTTTTGATTTATAACCTATCAGTGAAATCTCTAAACGTATGCATAAATTTTAGTAATTTGTGAGCTATGGGCTGAAACTTCCAGGCAGCTAACCTAATTTTGTCATCTACTCAGGTAAGATAAATATCTTTCATATGTGAATACTTGAGTTTAAAGGCCAATAAGCAGGAAAACTGGCACTTTGAAGCCATATGCTTCATGTTTACCAATTATTTTCATTTCAAAAAGTGCACAGGAAGGCCGGGCATGGTGCCTCATGTCTGTTATCCTAGCACTTTGGGAGGCTGAGGCAGGAGGATCACTTGAATACAGGAATTCAAAACCAGACTGGGCAACGTAGTGAGACCTCATCTCTATTTTATTTTAAAATAACATTAAAAGTAAAATATAAAATAAAAAACAAAAACCACAGAAGAAATATACTTTATTGCAACTTGACAGTACCCACAGGTTATGTTTCTTCTGAGAATGTAATTCATTAACCAATTTTTATGAGTATTCCTATGAAATTCCTCTGGGCCTAGAAATGCCAAAGCTGATGCCAAGTGCCTTTTTAGAATAAGGGAACAAAATAATTTCCTAGTTCAGACTGAACTGACACACCAAAATAACAAGATACAGAGCTGCTCTGTATCACGTGAGTTTTTAATGAGTTTATGGAAACTTTATGACACTCTCATGCATTTAAAAATTATTACTTTTATCTATTTATTATTTTTGAGACAGGGTCTCACTCTGTTGCCCGGGCTGGAGTGCAGTTTACTGCAGCCTCAACCTCCCAGGCTCTCAGGTGATCTTCCCACCTTAGCCTCCTGAGTAGCTGGGACCAAAAGCATGTGCTACCATGCCTGGCTCATTTTTTGTACAGGAGGGGTTTTGCCATGTTGCTGGTCTTGAACTCCGAGGCTCAAGAATCCTCTCACCTTGGCCTCCCAAAGTGTTGGGATTACAGGTGTGAGCACCACACCAGCCCAATTTTTATTTTGGAGAAGCACCAACTGATACTGTTTTAAGATTGTTTCAAAGTCAGTTTAATCTTCCTAGGAAAACTATGTAATTTTATCTCTTTGGACACTCCCTGAGAATGTAATGAAACCCTTTAGTGTCTGTTTTGGTAAAATGTGTAGAAACCTAAAAACTCTTAGTCATTTACTGGTTAGAGATAGTGACTATCAAAAAAGAAACCAAAAAACCCCCACCAAACAGTGCCTAAGTTTTCTATTTCTTTAATTATTAATACATTATCAGACACTAATTCTTCTACTTTTGGTAAATAATTTTTAGTAGTAATTCAATGTTTGTTATTAAAGGTATACAATTTCCATATATAATTTTGGAGTTCCCACCCCTTTTCATTGCAAGCACTATGTTTTACCTTCAGAAAAGACTTTTTGGCTCAGAGGCTCCATCTCTAACAACAAATCCTCTAGCCAAGGGGATTTTCCACAAATTAAAAAACATTTTTTTAAAAAAATTTCACTCCTGGCTTCAAGAGATCTTCCTGCCTGGGCCTTGGGCCTGAGCCACCATGATGGCCAAATAAACAAATATTTAAGTTTTTACTATTTCATTGTATTCTTATTCTAGTCTAGAGTATATACATTAGAACCAAGCTTCTGGCTGGGTGTGGTGGCTCATGCCTGTAATTCCAGCACTTTGGGAGGCTGAGACAAGCAGATCACTTGAGGTCAGGAGTTCAAGACCAGCTTGGCCAAATGGTGAAACCCTGTCTCTACTAGAAATACAAAAATTAGCCAGGCATGGTGGTCCACACCTGTAGTCCCAGCTACCTGGCATGCTGAGGCACAAGAATCGCCTGAACCCACGAGGCAGAGGCTGCAGTGAGCTGAGATTGTGCCACTGCACTCCATCTTGGGCAACAGAGCAAGACTCTGCAAAAGGGAAAAGGGAAAGGGAAGTGGAAGATCCATTAAGCCTTACAGAATCCCATAATGATTGTAACTATGGTACTGGCATTAAGCACAAATATATATATATGGAACAGAATTCAAAGTCCAGAGAAAATCTCATACATCTTTGGTCAATTTATTTTCAAAAATGGTGCCAATACTATTCAATGGAGAAAGAAAAGTCTTTTCAACAAATGGTGCTGTAACTGAATATCCACATACAAAAGAATGAAGTTGGACACCTACTGGGCCATACTATATATGAAGATTAACTCAAGACGAATTGGAGACCTAAAGGTAAGAGCTACAACTATAAAACTCTTAGAAGATAACATAGAAATAAA
Organism: Chlorocebus sabaeus; assembly: GCF_047675955.1. Classification (NCBI taxonomy): domain Eukaryota; kingdom Metazoa; phylum Chordata; class Mammalia; order Primates; family Cercopithecidae; genus Chlorocebus; species Chlorocebus sabaeus. The sequence goes on along the minus strand of NC_132917.1, from coordinate 42,092,910 downwards.
TATTTATGCCCAAGAAACAAGAGAAAGAACAGATAAACTAAACTACATCAAAACTTAAAACTCTGGTGCTACTAACAACAGCAAGAAAGTGAAAAGACCACCCTCAGCATGAGAAAAAATATTTCAAAAAGATCTACAAGGAACTGTATCCAGAATGTATAAAAAACTCTTACAAGAATAGACAACCCAACTCAAAGATGGGCACAGGATTTCAACATACATTTCTCTAAAGAGAATATACAAGCGGCCAATAAGTACTTGAAGAAATGCTCAACATCATTAGCCATCAAAGAACCATAATGAAAAACCGCTTCACACCCACTAGGATGGCTATAATCAAAACACAGATAATAATATGTATTGGCAAAGATGTGGAGAAACTGAAACTCCTCATACATTGCTGGTGGAATCATAAGCCAATATGGCTGCTGTGAAGAAGTTTGGTAGTTCCTAAAAAAAAAAAAAAATTTTTTTTGTTGCTGTTGTTTTGTTTTTGAAAAAGGATCTCACTCTGTCATCTAGGCTGGCGTGCAGTGGTGCCATCATAGCTCCCTATGATAGCCTTGACCTCCCAGATTCAAATTATCCTCCCACCTCAGGCTTTTGAGTAGCTGGGACCACAGGCATGCACCACCATGCCTGGCTAATTTTTTTTAAAATTATTTTTTGTAGAGGCAAGGTCTTGCTATATTGCCCAGGCTGGTCTCAAACTCCTGGGCTCAAGTGATCCTCCTGCTTCATTCTCCCAAAGTGTGGGGATTACAGGTGTAAGTCACCGTGCCTGACCTTAAAATGTTAAACATGGAGTTATCACATAACCCAACAATTCTACTCCTTTATATCCCAGAGAGCTGAAAACATATATACACTCTAAAGCTCGTGTATGAATGTATGTAGCAGCATTATTCATAGCAGCCAAAAAGTGGAAATAACCCCTATGTCCATCAATTGATGAAGGTGGTATATCCATACAATGGAATGTTATTTGGCCATAATACACACTATGTATGAAGTACTCAACGCGGATAAACCTTGAAAACATTAAGTGAAAGAAGCTAATCACAAAACACATTATATGATTCATTCCGTTTATAGAAAATGCCCAGAACAGACAACCTACAAAAAGAGAAAGTGGGTCAGTTGCCTAGAGCAAGGGGGAGGTGGGTGGGGTAATGGGGAATGACTATTAATGGGTACAGGATTTCTTTCTGGGTTAAAAATTGTTCTGAAATTAGACTGTGAGGATAGCTGCACAACCCTGTGAACTTACTGAATTATATATCTTAAATCAGTGAATTTTATAGTATATGAATTATTTTTTATTTCTTTTTTGGGGGGGTATGTGAATTATATCTCAACAAAGCTGTTAAAAAGAATCCTTTCTATGTGAGCATTAACTTCTGCTTTTTGTTTTGAGACAGTGCCCAGGCTGGAGTGCAATGGTGTGATCTTAGTTCACTGCAACCTCTGCCTCCTGGGATCAAGCAACTCTCCTGCCTCAGCCTCCCGAGTAGCAGGGACTACAGATGCACACACCACCACGCATGGCTAATTAAAAAAAAAGTTTTTGTAGAGACAGGGTTTTGCCATGTTGCCCAGGCTGATTTCAACCTCCTAGGCTCAAGCAATCCACCTGCCTTGGTCTCCTCCCAAAGTGCTGGGTTTACAGGCATGAGCCGCCGTGCCCAGGAGCATTAATGTGTTAAGGAAGTAGTATGCCCACTTAAGGTTACAGGTTTAATTTTTTTCTCTTAAAATTACATTAATAATACATTACTTTAAAATGATAATTGTACTTATTTGACGCTTTATTCACACTGTGCTTACTCTTTGGTTACATGAAGTAGAAGATATCTAGATCTGGACACGAAGACATCATTACTTTTTTTTACTAGTCACTTTTTGTGGATCATGCACAACTTGGACATGTGTTGCATTCTACTAGAAAAATGTCCTTGGCTGGGTGTGGTGGCTCATGCCTGTAATCCCACTACTTTGGGAGGCCCAGGCAAGGTGATCACTTGAGGCCAGGGGTTCGAGACCAGCGTGGCCAACATGGCAAAACCCTGTCTCTACTAAAAATATAAAAATTAGCTGGGTATGGTGGTGGGCGCCTGTAATCCCAGCTACTTAGGAAGCTGAGGCTAGAGAATCACTTGAGCCTGGGAGGCAGAGGTTACAGTGAGCTGAGATCACGCCATTGCACTCCAGGCTGGGAGAAAAAGGGGAACTGTCTCTAAATAAATAAATAAAAATAAAAATAAATACATAAAATAAAATAAAAATTTCCTAACCCTAGGTGTGAGTTTTTTCAGGCTTAGGGTCAGTGATAATAATAGAATGGCTACATTAAGATTTTTCCATTTTAGACAATACAGTCAGTTATTCACAGATCCAAGGCAAAAATAAAAACAAACGAGAAAGTTTCCCAAGGACCAACAGAACCTAACCAGATGTGAAACCAAAGACAGGAGTTACACACAGAATGAACACTGACAACTACATCTCCCCTAGATTCTAATCAATCTCCAAATAGACTGCCAGCACTTTCAATTTAGTTATCGCATCACTCTCAGTTATAAAGTGTTTTCTACTTACAACTCCAAGAGAAACCAATTGGCTTAACTTTAGTTTAAGTCACTAAAATTGAGTGACTTTCCATTTTAAGCTTGTCAATGATGACTTCACAGCTATGCAAATGTTTGAAAGTAATTCCAGTGAGTTTTTCAGAACAATTTTCCCTTACAAATTGGGGCTGTGTATGTACATTTGTAAACACAGTGTTTTCTTCAACCAAGCAGTTTATCTTCATGATTCAAACCCTGCTAGCCTTACAATCGCCCATTTAGTGTTTGACTCCCTTGTATACATAGTATGCTTTTAAAATGTCAATCAGTGATTTAATTGTCAAAGATAAACCTTCCTAACAATATTTCTAAGAAATGCTGTAAATATCTCAAAGAGTATTGTCGGATTAGAGGAAAGGTCAGGCTTTGGAACCATGCAGCACCTGAGCTCAATCACAAGTAACAGCACTCCATGGGTCTTGGTTTCCTGTCTGTGCAATCATGATATTAATGAACACTTTGTTACATTCTTGTGAAGATTGGGAGTAACAGATAAAAAGAATTTAGCGGCTGGGCACGGTGGCTCACGCCTGTAATCCTAGCACTTTGGAAGGCCGAGGCGGGTGGATCACGAGGTCAGATTGAGACCATCCTGGCTAATACAGTGAAACTTTAGTAGAGAGTAACACGTCCCTACTAAAAATACAAAAAAAAAAAAAAAAAAAAAAAAAAAAAAATTAGCCGGGTGTGGTGGCGGGCGCCTGTAGTCCCAGCTACTTTGGAGGCTGAGGCAGGAGAATAGTGTGAACCTGGGAGGCGGAGCTTGCAGTGAGCTGAGATTGCGTCACTGCACTCCAGCTTGGGTGACAGAGTGAGACTCCATCTCAAAAAAAAAAAAAAAAAAAAGATTTTAGCACAAGGTCATCAGACACTGAATAAATGATACTTCTTACTTTTATTATTTCAAGGACTTTAGCATGTGTGATAAAATAAAGATTTGAAGTGAATTTCTTTGTGGTTTTCTGAAAACTAGATCAGCACTACACCTCAGATGGTTTCTTACGTGCTTAACAACAATTTTTTTTGGTTGAAGAAAATAATTTCCTCCAAATCCTACAGTGACCTGTCACGTGTCTTTCTCAAAGACAATGGACCAAATTCGGTCCAAATGGACAACTGTCCAAGTCTAAGTGCTTTTAAATGTCATAATCATCTATTACTAATATGTTTTGGGGAAGATCTGAGCTAGCCTTCTACATTTGCAAAGTAATCACCAATTGCTCTCTCCAGCAGCCTAGTTCTAAAATCCAATGATTTCACTCAACAGCATCTCTAGTTGCACATTCATAATTCAATTATCTTTAAAGACTTGTTTTTCCATTATTCTGAAAGATTCTGCAGCACTATATGTAAGAAGAAATTGGAATGTTTTCACATTTCAGGTGTTAATTTGTATCTAACAGCCAGAAGGAAAAATTGCTACCCAAAAAATCCCCTCTAAATGACTAAATTTAGTTTTAGAATTAAATGAATTAGTTCGTTTAAAGTATTTAAGTCTTATATATAAACAAAAATATTTATATAAGTATGTTCACAATAGTCTCACCCCATTAAAAATCAGCATTCTACATTTTTTAATGAGTTTAATTTTGGGAAAATTGACTTCATGTTTTTCTTTGCCTCCTTAAAAATGTGAGGAGGACTACTTACTAGCAGAGGCAATAAAGATGAGTCAATTAAAGATACATAAATCATAAACATGTTAACCTTAGAAAGGTACTACACAAGGTCTGTAAGACAGATCTTAAATTATTTTAGAAAATGTATCTTTATTCTATATCTGCATAGGATTTAAAATAAGACAGGATGGCAAAAGGTATAGCACAAACAACTTATAAATGCTCAATTGTGTTACATCAGCTTCAAATCCTTCCCCTGCATAAAAGATGAGGAGAGAAATTTTCTGATTCTTCTAATTTCACAAAGCAAAGTCAAATCTGCTAACTCCTTTTCAACAAAGCCCATAATGACCCCTCTATCATTTTGCAACTGCACTCCTTCTTAATCTCCCAACATTTTCCCTATCCTCACATGGTTCTTAACATTTTCTAATATAATTCGTTAATGATATTTATTATCTTTATGTTTTATATTTTGTAGAGATGGGGTCTCATTCAGGCTGGTCTGAAACTCCTGGCCTCAAGCAATCTTCCTGCCTCAGCCTCCCAAAGCACTGGAATTACTGGCGTGGGCTACTACAACTGGCCTTAAGTTTTTTTTATTTTTATTTTTTTGAGATGGAGCCTTGCTCTGTTGCCCAGGCTGGAGTGCAGTGGCGCAATCTCAGCTCACTGCAACCTCTGTCTCCCAGGTTCAACTAATTCTACTGCCTCAGCCTCCCAAGTAGCTGGGATTACAAGTGTGCGCCACCACACCTGGCTAATTTTTGTATTTTTAGTAGAGATGGGGTTTTGCCACATTGGCCAGGCTGGTTTCGTACTCCTGACCTCAGGTGATCTGCCTACCTTGGCCTCCCAAAGTGCTGGGATTACAAGTATGAGCCACCGTGCCTGGCTGCATCAGGCCTTATTTTTTATTTTCTGTCCCATACACACTAAAATGTGGGCTTCACAGGGCAGGAATTTTTGTTTTGTTTTCTGATGTATTCTGAATACATACAATAGCATGTAGCAATAGGCAGGTGCCCAATAAATAACTGAATTGTATGAATATACATAACAGATAAGAACAACAAGTATATTAGTGTGCCACTTAAGAGATTAATTCTCCAGATCAGATTGAGGACATTCCTGATTAAGCATTTAAACATCCCACCACTTCAGGTTACTCAGCTCGCTTAAAGACCCTACCTGCCTGAGTGCGTTCCTATGGCCACCACTGTGCCACTTGGATGAAAATCTGCACAGTGTCCTGGTTCCTAGAAAAGAGACAGACAGCTGTTGGGGAGTACATGAGAAAGTCTCCCTAGATCTATGGGGATAGTGGCAAAAACATCTGAAAATAACCTGTTTCATATAAACATAAAATTTCCATCAACTTTGTAGCTAATGAGAAATAACACGTGGATATGAGAGGAAAAAGAATTTCAGAGCATGAAGGGGATATGCTGGCATAGTGGTGAGGGAAAGGGACAACCAGCTTGTGGCTAGGGAGTGGAACAATAATAAACATAACAACAACAAACACTGGTACAGTTCTTTAGCATCCACAAAGAACCTGTATCCACCTTTTGGGCTAGAGAAGGTGGATGTCTAGGTTGGGTAGAGAGAAAATACAGTAAGAGACCACTCAGAAAGAAGACAGTAGAGCCTGTTAGTGAGCAGCACTTACTGAATCCAACTGCAACGCCACCTGAGGCACAAATATTTCCACAATAATTAATGCTATATAGATATGTGAAATCTTTATGATTTTACCACTGAAGCTGTTGGACAAATTGAGCTTTTATGCTGCTAACTTCTTTTTATTTATTTTTTATTTTTTGAGACGGAGTCTCGCTCTGTTGGCCAGGCTGGAGTGCAGTGACATGACCTTGGCTCACTGCAAGCTCCACCTCCCAGGTTCACGCCATTCTCCTGCCTCAGCCTCCCGAGTAGCTGGGACTACAGGCGCCCACCACCACGCCCGGCTAATTTTTTGTATTTTTAGTAGAGACGGGGTTTCACCGTGTTAGGCAGGATGGTCTCGATCGCCTGACCTCGTGATCCGCCCGCGCCTTGGCCTCCCAAAGTGCTAGGATTACAGGCGTGAGCCACCATGCCCGGCCTAACTTACTTCTTTAAAATCGGTTCATGTTCACACTTTAAGACTAAACACTACCCTCTTATCTCCACCCTCTTTTACTAAACCATATGTTTACATTGGTTTGAATCAACACTTAGTCCTTTTTACTTTGCTGCTCTCAACTTTCAGTGTGAGGAGTTTCTGTGGGGAGGTTAATAATCACATCTTGCTTCACTTACATCTACCAGCCTGGTCCATTCCAGCCTGTGTTCCATTGAGTTCCACAGGCACACCTGCCTGTCCTGAGCACATGTCAAGAGCAAATCTTTGAAGGGATGTGTAGCAAGACCCCAAAGCTCATCTGTATGACCCTGAAAATGAAAGACACTCATTGTTATAAAAACCAAAGAACATAATAAAAAATATTCAGTTAATGGTTAATATCACACAGCTTACCTGTACTTCTATTTGGAAGCCATCATTAAATGTTCCCCGTAAAATAAAGTTTCGTGATGTGCCTACTAAAAATTGATCTGCCTTTCCTTCTGCTACAGCTCTGATTGTGCCATACTGATCAGGAACCTAGAAAAAAAAGTGTCAAGTCACCATATACATACTAACATGCATTAATTACTACTCGAAGCCTGCATGTATAGCTGTAAGCAATTATGAGGTAATTATGACAAAAGCCCAAATTTGAACATGGTAATCTTGTACTACTACTAATTTATTTGTCCAGACAATTACATTTTATTATACTGAAGTTATAATAATTATCAACACTTTTTGCTTCAATTAATTTTTAAACATGTATTTTACATGATTTTAGGAGTTAAGGGTTAAGAATAGGGAAAAAAGGCTGGCCATGGTGGCTCACACCTATAATCCCAGCACATTTGGAGGCCAAGGCAGGTGGATCATCTGAGGTCAGGAGTTTGGGACCAGTCTGGCCAACATGGTGAAACTCCGTTTCTACTAAAAATACAAAAATTAGCCAGGTGTGGTGGCGGGCGCCTATAATCCCAGCTACTCAGGAGGCTGAGGCAGGAGAATCGCTTGAACCCGGAGGCAGAGGTTACAGTTAGCCAACATTGGGCCGCTGTATTCCAGCCTGGGCGACAGAGCAAGACTCTGTCTCAGGAAAAAAAAAAAAAAAAAGAAAAATGAAGTAAGTTCTATTAGATCACATGAAGAATGTGGTTGGGTTTTGTTACTTATTAGTTATATTAGTTACATTACTTTGGGTAAGTTACTTAGCCTAAGAAACATTTTCTGTAGTATGAGGATAATAATACATGCCCTACCTACTCTTGACTGTTGTAAGGATCAAAATATAAAAATATTCTCACCACAAAAAAATGACAAATGCATGAGGCAACAGATATAATAACTACCCTGACTGGATTACTATACAGCATATCTGTATCGAAACATCAGATTGTATCCCATAAATATGTTCAATTACAATGTGTCAATTAAAAAAATGTAATGTGGAATTTCTTTGTAAATTAAAAAACAATATATTGTAAAGTATTATAGTAATAGGACTCTTTGGGAGAGCAATTTCGTTTAATGCAATACATGGAACAATCTCAGTGAATGCTGTGTTAATACATTTAATAATAATCTCAAAGAATGATTCTGAAATAATGAAATTATAAATCCCACTTTACAAAGTGGGATCTAAAATTACTCCTATAAATACAAGTAAGTGAATTCTAAGAGTAATTCAAATTTACGTTAGAAATGGGAAAGGAAGGAGTGAACTAGACTGTATAGCTTTTAATAACAAAGGATATGAGTTATCTGTGAAGAAAATAGTGATGGAAATTGCATTTTCAGTACGAACTGAAGGTTGTGATTAGGCAACTCTTTATTATCCATCTTCTTGGAAATAAAATCCAAGAGCAGTACTATCAGAATCCTGAGGATTTTCCAGAAGATTTTCTCTGGAAAGAATGTTACATGTAGAAAAAAAAAACACTAAGCATAAATCCAAAATATAAATCACCAAAAAAGAGAAGAAAAATTAAACTTTGTGACATTTGCTCTGGTTTTAACAGGCAAATTATTCTGCCTAATCTTTAAAAATATTCTTTCAAATTATTTTGTTTAATGGTCTTTAGTTTTTTTTAAAAAAAAGTTATCTTAAAGGCAACAGCAAACTCCTTTCTTGAGGGAAGGAAACGAAATAATAAGAATTTAATAAGTTTGCCAGAAAAGTGTAGTTATCTTAATGTGGGACAAAATACCTGAGTTTAGAGTATTTAATATTTTTATATTCTGTTTCCATCCTTACCTCTATTTCTCTTTCAGGATTCAGATCGTGATCCCACAGAATTATTTTTCTGTCTTTCCCTCCTCCAGTTAATAACATCCCATTTCTCATCTGACAAAGTGTGAACACACTGCCATCATGAGCTTTGATTTGTTTGCTGATTTGATATACACCTAATACAAGGGAAAAATAAAAACACTAGTGATAATACTTTTCATCAGATTTTAGTGTCTATTTGGAAGAAAACTTCAGTAGAACTAGAGTTAATAATCAGAATATTCATATGACTCAATCAAAAACCCACTTTCAGCAGGTCTGTGCAAAGCAGGTAGTAAAGCTTAAGGCATAATATAATCTTCTGCATTTATGTCAATATTTATTTACTCTGAAAATATTTCAAAATATTTTCCTCCAAAAAACCAAAGCTAAAGTAGTGATAATTCCGCAGACAAAAGGGGATATAGCATAGGTTTCCGAACTTTACTATCTCTCATAATCATCTTGTATGGTAGATAGAGTAGGTATTACTCTTCTGATTTTAGAGCTCAAGACACAAGAGGTACAGGAGCAGCTTAGGGGATACCACATAGTTAGCTAATAACAAAGCTGTGACTAGACTCAAGTCTCCCACCATGATGTTCCTTTAACTTTGCAAAAACATCTTTGTCTCCTTCTGAGGTAACAGTCACAATGTTTAACAGTGTACAACCATTGTTAACACAGAGGCCTTCTGCTGTGCCAAGGAATACTCCCCTTTATTTGCTGAGATACAGGAGCACTATGGAAGTTATTGGGACAAAGGTAGGCAGTGGATACCTGTAGCAGTGGCTTTTGACCTACTAGCAGAGAATAATTTCAGTATTTTAAAAATTAATTCAGCTGTACCAATGTGATGGCTAAATGACAGCCCAGTTTTCTTGTATACCCATAGCACACTTTGTTAAGTACCCAGGAAGCGACCAATGGGGTACATAAAAGGTATTTTAGGCAAAACACATGTGGTTTTTAAATTATATTTTGCCCCCTTTTAAGGGTGAGGATAAGATGATAGTACTCATACCTTTTTCTTCGGTATTCATAAATGCCTTCCTCAGAGAAGCTCTTCAGCTAGATAGGCTAGCAGAGCAAGAGTGAAGCTTTTTGGAAGACGATGTCTGACAGAATTAGTTACCAGGTTCAAAATGGGAAGTTAGAGCCTTATTGAAATATGGCTAAATTAAGTCAATAAATAGCCCTTAGTCCTCTTGAAAAAATTCAGGATTAACAACTATTCATTTTCTAAAACTGTTCCTCAACTGATGAATGGATTTTAAAAACATAGTATATGTGTGAGCGCCGTGGCTCACACCTGTAATCTCAGCACTCTGGGAGGCTGAGGGGGGTGGATCACCTGAGGTCAGGGGTTTGAAACCGACCTGGCCAGCACGGCAAAATCCCATCTCTACTAAAAATACAAAATTAGCCAGGCATGATGGCACATGCCTGTAATTCCAGTTACTTGGGAGGCTGAGGCAGGAGAATCGCTTGAACCTGGGAGGCGGAGGTTCAGTGAGCCGAAATTGCACCACTGCACTTCAGCCTGGGCAACAACAGTGAAACTCCGTCTCAAAAAACCAACCAACCAACCAACCAACCAAACCAAAACAAAAACAACTAAGTGAAAGAAGCAAGTCATAAAAGACCGCACATTGTATGACTCCATTTATATGAAATGTCCCGAACAAGTAAATCTATAGAGACCTAAAGGAGATTGGTGGTTACCTAGGGGCTGAGGGGAGGGAGAAATGGAAAGTGACTACTAACGGGTACAGGTTTTTTTTGGGGGGTGAGGAAAATGTCCTTAGGTTAGATAGTGGTAATGGCTGTACAACCTTGTAAATATACTAAAAACCACTGAACTTTAAAGGGATACTTCAACAGAGTAGATTTCATGGTATGTGAATTATATCTCAAAGCTGTTACTGAGACTGTTCTTTTTTACTCATCTATTTGAGCTGCTATTATATTTAACAAATTAACTAAAATTTCTAAAGCTTTGGTATCCTAAAAAAAATTCTCTCAGTGTGAGTATGCTAGTGGTACAAATACTTAATAGATGGGTATATATGGCAGGGAGACAGAAAAGGGCTTGCTTGATTTGGAGGACAGTTTGCCTAATTCAGCAGAGCTGGAAGTAGAACTCCAACAAATGTGCTGTTCAGGTCAACTGTCTCCACTTACACCAACATTTATCATTTAAAATTCCTTAAAAATTGAACAACACAATTGTGTTCAGTGGGATAGGCAGACAAGTATCTATCTCTGTTCTGATGTGACCATGAGAGCGAGGACACCTGAGAGATGTGAATTTTCTGAGAGTACTACTGGCTTTATTTGGACATTAAAAATAGAGAAAAGCAAATTTTAGGCTTATTTCCCTATGCATGGTCAAACTAACAACAGTAGCCTGAAGGTATCATGTAAGAAAACACAAAAAGCAGAGGTGTGGGAGTTTCATAGTTCTCCACTAAAATGTAAGAAAATAAAGTTTTTCTATTCTTAAGTCCACTGTCCATATTTCAAAACATGGCAAAAACCTTGTTAAACACTTAAAATCCTCCCAGAAGATGGAAAACTAGAAAATAAAAAATAAATATGAAGAAAAAAATGCTTCATCAGAAATAAAAATACTCTATATAGTGATCAAGTCAGTGAGTCCTTCTCGCTCCAGGGAAGTTATTTCCTGAGGTGGACCTAGTATCAGTTTAGCTTAAAAAATTCAATGATTCCAATTTAAACAAATTATCAGTTTCCTTTATATAATATTTACCTATAAAACAAATTTATAGCCAAAGATATCTTTCTTATGGGCCTGTATTTCTGATATTCCAGTTGCCAAATAATGTTTGAAATCCCTGCCAAGCAAAATAATTATCCTTGAATTTAAAAAACCTACTCTGCCTTCAGGCTTACTCATATGGTCAAGTCTACCCAAACTTAATCACAAATCTCACCCTTTCTTCTCATCTCTAACAGAAACAAAGCTTCCATAAAAAGCTTTCATAAAAGTTTACACTGCCTGCCAAATAAAGACGTTTGGAAGGCTTTCCGTGCCTGTTTAAAGAATCAAATATTAGGGAGACTTTGAAATTTATGTTGTATTCTTAGCAACTGGGCCAATTTGATTATTTGGAGAACACATAAAATGGCAGTGTTTCTTAGCTCCTTTGCAAGACTTAAGAATAGTGAACATTTTAATGGTTCTGTAGATACTCTCAACTTCCACTTACCCACTTAAAAGATTACAAATCATTTTGCATAAGAACAATTTCAGTCTATTTCATATGTGTAAGAAACAAATAACAAAGACCTCATACCTACTTAAGAAACAGAAAATACTAATTACTTGAAGATTCCCATTAATTTATGAGGAATAAATGGTTTGGAAACAAGAAAAAAAATATAAGAGCACTTTCAAGACATAAAATACAGTTTTGGTTTGTCTCCTATTTACAAAAGTAAAAGGATTAGTTGTGAAATTACACTTCTGCCATTCAAAAATGTCCTTTAATCAGACATGATGTCACAGTACACTCAAATTTTGGTTGGTAGGACTGCCACAGGTGCAGAAATGTCATAGTTGGGAATATGTAAATTGGACCTACTGAAATCTGGGAGCAAGAATTAAAAAATGGAAACTCTGGGCACTTATTCTGGTCTGGACTTCCATTTATTTCACTGCGCTCACCAAATCCTTCCCAGCCAAATGAAAACCTCAAATTCTCAGCAACTTAACCCATAATAGGGTTAGTCATGTGGCAAAGTACAAGACAGGCCATTTCATGTGCCCAGCAATTTACAAGACTGGATTTCCTGTTTCCTGTTTGTGCATATGTAGAGAGGCTAAGCCACAAATTTTTCAAAGACCAAAATAAAAACCTCTGAACCTCTTCTTCCTGTCCCCAACCTGAACACAAACATTAACACTAACAAAAGGGTGTATTTATACCCAAATTCTGCTCAGTGTTGGAGATTCGTGAACAATTTAAAAGTCACTGTTTTAATATACTATGCTGTTCCTGGCATTTCTGATACTAAGTAAATGTGCCCAGGAAAGAAAAATGAGAAAAAAAGGAGAGAAATAAACAGGAAAAGTAGTTAATATACTGTCGTCGTAACTGTCTTTTTTAAGAACCCTCAACCCACTGTCATTCTTCTTGTATGTAAATTTTGAATCTAAACTGAACGAAAGAGGCTAAGAATATATAGCCAATGATTGAGATCAGGGTCAACGGTAATACAATTCAAGGCTTATTGTTTTAAACTTCTTAATATGTCTAATTCAATTCAACAGCCGAGCTTAGAAATTCAGGTGAATGGATTTGAAAAACATTTAATTCAAACATTAATTTAGTAACAGACTTATGTTGGTTCAATTTATTATTTTTTGACATTATGACAGATTTATCAGGATATAATGCCATTCAGAAGTCAAGGAGCATTTGAATATATGTCCTAAAAAATACAGTACAAAACTCTGTGCAGTCATAAGAAAATAGTAACATGAAATTTAAATTCCACATTTTGGTGAAAATAGTGCTTTCATCAAGATTATTCAACTTTTGCTCCTACAATGACACCCAAAGTTAAGATGAAAGTTATTTCCTTAATGTTTGACAAATAGTTTTCAAACAGCTAGTTTATGAGTTTATTCCTTTTTTCTCCCCTCTCCCATTTTATCACATGGCCATGCATTCTGCCCTAATAGATAACCCAGAACCAGCTCAGGGGAGAGTGAGCCTCTATACTTTTTAAACTAACATATATAATTTCTTTCTAATTATTAATTTCCTAAAGGGAATGGTTCAGTGTAGTCAAATGTGGATTATATAAGCTCAATAAATAAATGGATAATTTCATTAAAAAAGATTATGAAGAAGGTGAAAACAAAAGGTATGTTTGTGACCTGCTCATATTGTTACACTGCAGCTCTTTCTCTCCTGGTCTAATAGATGGGACTGAAAGAGCACTATGTGAGAATTTTAAGAAGTGAGTTTAATATAAGAATACTGTACCTTTAGGTCCTTTCCCAGGTGTCGGCTCTACAGTAGTTTTGCTCCATATAAGCATGACTCCACCTGAGTCTCCAGTAAGAACATCTCCACTCCCCAAGAATGCTAAACACTGCACAAATTTTGGCTTTTCATATTTCTACAAGGAAACAATGAAAATTTTCAATTTTCTTTTTGCCATGACAACTTGATGCTTACTCAACAATTTAAAAAATTAAAGATTTATACACTTAATGACATTAAAACAATCTGATCCTTACCCCAAAAATTCCCTGTTTTCTTGTTAGTGAATTGCCACTCCAGGTCCAGAAGAAAATATGAGATTTACCGCATGTAATTATGGTATTTGCATCTGTTGGGTGAAACTCCACAGCCAAAACAACTTCATTTGTTGTCTATGAAGAGGGAAATAAAACTTTAGATGAATGTATATCCTTATCTTTTTCAAGTATCAATTCAATTACTGCTACTGACAATGATAGGGAAAGATTTTGAGAAAATGCCTCTTCTTCCAAGATAATTTTCCTGAAAAAGTTTGATAATGTATTTTTGGGATGATTTAAATTTGATGTCCTTGTATTATTATATCACCTTTTGTGCTATTTATTAAAACTCTGCATTAGAACATTTATATACATACCTTTAACTTTTTGCACATGCCAGAAAAGTACATTTAAAACTATCAAATCTAACAGCAATGTACATTCTTCCTTAAAGACACTGCTATTTGTATTAAAAGAAAAAAAAAAAGAAACTGTCTTATCCTTTCTTTGTACTATTATTACGGAGCATTTATTCATGCAATTTTTTTTTTTTTGAGATGTAGTCTTGCTCTGTCACCCAGGCTAGAGTGCAATGGGGTGATCTCAGCTCACGACAACCTCTGCCTCCAGGGTTCAAGGGATTCTCCTGCCTTAGCCTCCCCAGTAGCTGGGACCACAGGCACCCGCCACCATGCCCAGCTAATTTCTGTATTTTCAGTAGAGACATGGTTTCACCATGTTGGCTAGGCTGAGCTCAAACTCCTGACCTCAAGTCATCCGCCCACCTCAGCCTCCCAAAGTGCTGGGATTACAGGCATGAGCCATTGTGCCCAGCCTCAACAAAATATTTAGAGGCTAGGACTAATTTAGAGATAGGTCCTTCAGGCTGAACTCTTAAAAAGTAGATTTAGAATGGTCACTACTGATTCCTACAGAAATGAAAACAAAAACATTCCCAGAGAGCTTTTACGCTCTTTTCCCTCAAAAAATCTAGCAAAGACAGGTATTAGGTTTAAAAGATTTATGGTGGACTAGGAAGAACACAAGCATGAGACTCAAGAAATTACTAGTTTTTTCATTAAAATGATTTCAATTGAGGATATTATTCTAAAACATTGTATTTCTATAATTTCAGTAAATCATAATTCTTACTAAATTGATATTTTATAGTAAAATCATCTACTCAAACTTAACAGTGAGGTGATACCTACCTACACGCCTGTAAAGCTACTTATTAGCTAGTGTTTATTTACAGAGTGATCATTAATGTCCACTTTTTAACCTAGCAAAGAACTTTATGTGTATGGAAGCATTTCCTCTTGGCAAAACAACATGGGCCAGGCGTGGTGGCTCACGCCTGTAATCCCAGCATTTTGGGAGGCTGAGGCAGGTAGATCACGAGGTCAGGAGTTCAAGATCAGCCTGGCCAAGATGGTGAAACCCCATCTCTACTAAAAATACAAAAAAGTAGCCGGGCGTGGTGGTGGGCACCTGTAATCCCAGTTACTTGGGAGGCTGAGGCAGAGAATTGCTTGAACCTGGGAGGTGAAGGCTGCAGTGAGCCGAGATTGCGCCATTGTACTCCAGCCTGGGAGACAGAGTGAAACTCCATCTCAAAACAAAACCAAACCATGATAAAGATGATAGTCTTATGAACTGAGTTAAAAATAATAAATTTTAGGTTATACCAATAAAATGACACTTGAAAGGGTTGTTTTCAATTATTTTTTCCCCCACAGTTCTAATATTTCCATGAGTTTTACATTTCTGTTACTTAACATTTGGGCTTAGGGGCCTCTGCATAAGCACATAAATAAAATTCAACTAATAAAATCTAATCTAGGCCAGGTGTTGTGGCTTATGCCTGTAATCCCAATGCTTTGGGTGGCCAAGGTTGGAGGATTGCTGAGCCCAGGAGTTAGAGATCAGCCTGTGCAACATAGTGAGACCTGTCTCTACAAAAAGTAAATTAGCCAGCGTGGTGGTGTGCCCTGTAGTCTTAGCTAGTTGGGAGGCTGAGGCTGGAGGATCATTTGAGCCCTGGAGTTTGAGGTTGCAGTGAGCTGTGATTAAGCCACTGCACTCCAGCCTGGGTGAAGCATGAGACCCTGACCAAAAAAGGAAAAAAAAAGATGAAGATAAAGTACAGCATATCTTGCTTGTTATATAATTTTCCAGTGATTGAGTAGTATGGAACTATATATATATAGCAAGTCTAAGTAAGGTTTAAAGATTAACTGAACAGTCTTTAGTTTTCACTCAGACAAATCAAAACTACTTGACAGTTAAATCTTAGGCCAAATTAAGATAATCAAAGGGTTGTAAAACTAACAACAAATATTCCCAGTATACCTATCATGCTAGTGATAAGACAGTCAAGATACAAACTGAAGAAATCTATGAGTTTAAATCACTTTGCGTATGAGTATTGCCTTACAGGATATTATAACTTTTCACTGATATATAATACTATATATAACATTATATATATAATATATATTATATAATATATAACACTATATATAATATATATGCACACAGATTTTAAGTACATAGCTCAATAAAGTTTTACAAATTGAACACATTGCTATTCAGCATTCAGAACAAGAAACAAAACATTAGTAACATTCCATAAATACCCTAGATCTCCTTTCCAGTCACTATCCCCTTCCCCTATTTAACCATTATCCTCCTGACTCTTAGCAGTAAAGATTAGTTTTCTCTGTTTCATTCAAATGGAATTATACACAATGCATTCCTTCATGTCTGGGTTATTTTCTTAACATTTCATTTGTAAGATCCATTTGTGTTGGTGCACATAGTTGTACCTTGTTCGTTCTATTTGCTCTATTGTATTCTTTTGTGTGAAAATATCACATTATTGACTTATCCATTCTCCTGCTGATGGGCAGGGTAGTTTCCATATTTTTGGCTACCATAAACAGCACTGCTATTTGCGTTCTAGCAAACACATGTATATATTTCTGCTGAGATGAACAATTTGGGCCAGAAAGCTTGCATATGTCCGACTTTAGGTTATGTCAAATAGTTTTCCAAAATTCATTACACTGTTCTTAAATTCACTAAGGAATAATCCACAAAGTTCCTAAATTCACTAAAATTTATCTTTCTACTCTAAAAGTGTCCTTTCCTCCATGTCCCACAAAACTCCCATAATCCAGAATACAGTTGCCAACGCCTAAGAACTGAAGAGATAATATGGTTATATCAACTTATATGCCCAGCAGACTGTGTAAGAGTTCCAGTTACTTAGAATCCTCACCAACCTTAGTATTTTTGTCTTTTGCATGTAAGATATTTTGGTAGGTGCACAGTGGTATTGAATTTGAGTTTTAATTTGAATTTCTTTGATAATTAATGAGGTTGAGTATCTTTACATATGCTTATTAATCACCTGGACACCCTGTTTTATGTAGTACCGGAAGTCTTTTGCTGTTTAAAAAACTGTCTTTTTCTTACTGAACTATAGATGTTTATATATTCAGAACATGAGTGTTTTGTTGGAAGTATGCATCACAAATACTTTCTCACACTCTTAAAAGGTGTCTCCATAGGCTGGGCCTGGTGGCTCACACCTGTAATCCCAGCACTTTGGGAGGCTGAGACGGGAGGATCACTTGAGGTGAGGAGTTTGAGACCAGCCTGGCAACATGGTGAAACTCTGACTCTATTTTAAAAATACAAAAATTAGCTAGGCATGGTGGCACATGCCTGTAATCCCAGCTACTCAGGAAGCTGAGACGGGAGAATCACTTGAACCCAGGAGGTGGAGGCTGCAGCAGTGAGCCAAGATCACGCCACTGCACTCTAGCCTGGGTGAAAGAATAAGACTGTCTCAAAAAAAAAAAAAAAAAAAAAAAAAAAAAAAAAAAAAAAAGGCATCTTGATAAAGAGAAGTTTTTAATATGATTTATCTTTTTCTCCCATTACAGTTAGTACTTTATATGCCTTGTTTAAATCTACTTATAAAGGTGTTCCGTATTTTCTTCTAAAAGCTTTACTGTTTTTTACCCTTCATGCTAAGATGCATAATCCATCTAAAACAGATTTTTCTGAATGCTGTGAGGTAGGGGTCAAGGCTAATTTTTTTTCATGTGAGTATCCAATTAATCCACCACCATTCACTGAAAACATTATTCTTTGCCCACTGCATTGCCACCTTTGGCATTAGTCAAGCAACTGATTTGTATAACCTGTTTCTATATTCTCTTCCATTGATCTACGTTTGAACCACAATATCTTATAATAAGTCTTCATATTTCATATTTTATGTACTTTAACCTTATTCTTTTTTTGTTTTTTTTGAGACAGAGTCTGGCTCTGTCACCCAGGCTGGAGTGCAGTGGCGCGATCTCGGCTCACTAGAAGCTCTGCCTCCCAGGTTCACGTCATTCTCCTGCTTCAGCCTCCCGAGTAGCTGGGACTACAGGCACCTGCCACCACACCCGGCTAATTTTTTGTATTTTTAGTAGAGACAGGGTTTCACCGTGTTAGCCAGGATGGTCTCGATCTCCTGACCTCGTGATCCACCTGCCTCAGCCTCCTGGGATTACAGGTGTGAGCCACTGCATCTGGTCAACCTTATTCTCTTTCTTCACAATTGTCTTGACTATTCCCTATTCTTTCCCCTTCATATTTCCACATATATTCAGTTTGTCAACTCCTATGAAAGCTGAGTTTTGACTATGCTGAATGTATAGCTCAATATGCAAAACTGACATCTTTATTGTCTCCTATCCATGATTATGTAATATCCCTCCTCTTTAATTTCTGTCAGTAAGGTTTTTAAGTTGCCTTACTTTTATTTTTATTTTGAAAATTTAAAAAAAAAATTTTGAGACAGGGTCTCGCTCTGTTGCCCAGGCTGGAGTGCAGTGGCACAATCTCAGCTCACTGCAGCCTCAATCTCCTGGTCTCAGTTGATCCTTCCACCTCAGCCTCCCAAACAGCTGGAACTACAAGTGTGCACCACCATGCCCTGATTTTTTTTTTTTTTTTTTGGTAGAGACAAGGTCTCATTATGTTTGCCCAGGCTGGTCTCGAACTCCTGGGCTCAAGCGATCCTCCGGCCTTGGCCTCCCAAAGTGCTTGGATTATAGGCGTGAGCCACAGCACCTAGGTCCTTACTGAATTTTAATATTAATTTTTTATTGTTTTTCATGAGAGGTCCCACAAGCTCGGGTCATCTGGGCTGCCCTCGCCTTACTGAATTTTAAACTTACATAAATTAAAAAGTTATATATCAACTCCTCAAATCCTTGGGACTTAAGCAAGGATGGAGCTCATCTACAGTAGAACAGGTCTATTTACAGTAGAATAAGGTCAAAACAGGGAGAAGAGGAGAAGACAGTCAACCCGTAATCCAGCCCCTGAATCAAGGCATTTCTGAGTCAAAATCTCCCTCTGACCTTCACTAGAGGCTTTCTCTTCCTCCCTAAACAGGAGTCAATACAACCTCTGTTTTGATTAAGTTAATTTTATTTTTACTATTTTTTGAGACGAAGTCTTGCTCTGTCACGCAGACTGGAGTGCAATGGCGCAATCTTGGCTCACTGCAACCTCCAACTCCAGGATTCAAGCAATTCTCTTGCCTCAGCCTCCAGGGTAGCTGGGGTTAAAAGCACCCACCACCACATCTGGCTAATTTTTTTTATTTTTATTTTTAATACAGATGGGGTTTCACCATGTTGGCCAGGCTGGTCTTGAACTCCTGACCTCTAATGATCTACCCACTTTGATCAGAGTGCTGAGATTACAGGTGTGAGCAAGCATCCCTGGTCAGATTAAGTTAATTTCAATTGTTTTGCAGTCGCTTGTACTAGGAAGTGTTATAATGCAGATATTTGGGACACGGTGTTTAGAGAACTTCCTGACTACCTGGATGTGAGAAGCGAGGTAAAAAGGGCCATGAATGAAATCCAAGTTTCTAGCTTAGGTAGCTAGGTGAAATGCAGTGTCGATCACTAGGGGATGAAACTGGTGGTTGGGGGCTAGGAAAGATGATTAGGTACAGATTTGAACATGTTGATTTTCATTTGTGGTAGAGGACATTCAAATAAAGATGTCTACGATGCAACTAGAAATATGAGTTAAACCTGTTAGAGATCTGGGCTGGAGATAACTGATATGGGACTCAGCAGACAGAAAATGAGGCCATGGGAGCAGCATATAGTATCAGTGGAGCATCTGGAATAAAACTCTGAGGAACACCAACATTTAAGGTCCTGGAAAGGAGATCAAGAAATGGCCAGCAGGAGGAAAACCACAGGACTTCATCTGGTAAACCTTAGTATGAAGAATCAAAATTGATATATTTCATTTTCATGCAACTTCCCTATGTTTCAATGTTAAATTAGTCTGAATAACTGGAAGTCAATCTATATCTTCATTTATGTTTTTTAGTTTGAGGTTTTCTGACAACTTACATTCCTTTTAAGTACAATCAAATCTACTTCTTTCAAAATGTTAAGTTAAACATCATATAATCTTTTTGCCCAACAAGCTAAAGCCTTGAAGCTTACTCAAAACAAAACTGTTAAGAGAGAGGAGTTGGAGAGAAATGTGATGTTATTTAAGAGTATGGCAAATATTATACAGACTTTTTAAAGCCATTTTGTCACTTTGAATCTTTAAAAAAGCCTGTCAGAGGGAGAAGTCCATTTCTGGCTCATATAAACACAGCTTCAGTGCATTTTACATTCTTCTCTTGCAATTTACAGCTTGATCCACACAGAGATCAACCCTTGTACTGTAAAGAGTTACAATGCAATTATAGCAATTATAAATGCTATAGAATTTTCTAAAATAATCCTACAAACATAATTAAGACCAAAAAACTTATCATAAGCCCTCCAGTTACATCAGCCATATTCCTACTGAATTTTTCTTCTAGATTTCTAAAACTTTAAAGATGGAATGAAATTACATATTTTATTAAAGAAGAAAACCAAGAAGAGTGTTCAGTCTTAATTTTGAGATCAGACATCCATCTACTCTGGCATTTCAGGACCACAGTAATGTCTGAAATATTGAAATTGCTTCAAGTTGCTTGACTATTTTATCTTGTATGACTATAGTGTTAATATCTTAAGGATTATGACAAATCACTAAATTTGTTGAATTTGGCCAGATCTGCTTTTGCGGCTTAAGAATAGATTGTTCCAATACCGATATAGTTCCAAATACCTGCAAAACAAATAATGTACTCTAAAAGATAATACTCAGTTTTTAAAAAATTTACCTTTATTTCTGCTCCTTTTGCTTTTTTCTGCCAGTCCCATACAGTAAGCATATGTTCATTGGAGTCATCAATAACACATAAATGAACACCTGAATCCTAAAGAAAAATCAATTAAAGGCATTTTAAAATTCACTGATAGGGCTGACATTCTAAGAAAGAAATACCATATTATTAAAACTGCTAACAGGAAGATAACCCAAAATCCTTTAAACTCATCACTCTTTGAAACATAATGCACTATTTACCACAATTATATTTTCCTCAAAAATATAAAGATTCTTTTAAAAATGTTCTATTTAAATCCCCTCATCCCTCCATGTTGGTTTCCACTTGCCATCTAGTCACTCCTGTTATTCAGAGATAGTGACTAATTTTGAGGCTATCCTAGTCCCTTCTGCATCTTATGCTTCCTTCTTGCTGCCTGTATTAAGGTATTTTTCCTTGTGGTAGGTAAGAAGAAATGTACATAATTTCATAACTTTGTTCCTCACTAAATTTTGACAGTTTGACAGAATAAGCTAAAATTCATGGCTATTTTAAAGTTTGCTGATTTCAGTTTTCTGTGAGATATGTGACTTACATTAACACCAATAAACCACCTAAGGAAAATTATAATGAAATTCCTTTTTTATAATGAAATTTCCTATTTTTCTGAAACCATTCTCATTCACGTATTTTAAGTCTCCCAGTTTAAGAAAAATAACTACAGATGATATTAAATGACTTTTTAAATAGTAGCATTTGTGAAATATGCTTTACAATGTTATGGAACACAGAAACATTGCAGGGAAGAGTGAGAGGCACTGAGGAAGGGCAGAACTTACTCTCTTCTCCTCTTTATCTTTCTCTTAGCCTAAATTGGAATATTATCCGAATTAGAAAAGATAGAGTTATGAGGCAATACAAGATGGTCTTAACACTGTAACAATGGTTAACAACTGGACGACAGTACCTGCTATAGAGATTTATGGGAGAAAATAAAGTAGCAAAATTATTTCCTTTATGATCGCTTATCTCCTTTTCTAAATGTCTTTCTCCCAATTCCTAACTTGTTAGACCCTTGACATTCAGTGCCTTCAAGCTAGCAAAGTTCCTAAATTCACTAAAATTTATCTTTCTGCTCTGAAAGTGTCCTTTCCTCCATGTCCCACGGAACTCCCATAATCCAGAATATAGTTGCCAACGCCTAAGAACTGAAGAGATAAAAATAAGTGTTTTTATTTATCTTTGAAATTAAAAAAGTATATATCCTAAAATACAGAAGGTTACCTGTATACTTTATAATCACAATGACATACAATTCAAGAAAAAACCAGAATGTTTAAATGAGTAAGATCTTGTCTTATTTTACCCCTGGAATAAAGCCTCAACACTTAGAAAAGACCGCTAGGAAAAATTTTAAACCCATGTTGTCATCAATTCAAAACCAAGATAATTCATGACTTTAGGAAACACAAAGGTTTGATTGTTTCTGCTGCTCAAATATGACGTCAAGAAAAGCCAATATTTGCACAGAATTGGCCAAGTTTCCTGTGAATTTTTAAAATAAAATAGATCTTTTCTATAATTCAAGGTAAGGCATAAATACATCCTATTGCTTGTCTAAAATTGTACTTTGCTTTGTATATATTCCTCTAAACACTTCCTGCTACTACACGGGAGCTCTACTTCAAGGCAGCATAATTACAAGAATAATTAAAGTAAAATATCTTGCATCCTAACTAAACCAAAGTACTTTAGCACTCAAGTTGAAATGCTAGCCATTTAGCAATAGGTAATATGTTAGCAATAGCTAGCATCTCATTTTTCAATTCAGGATTATCGTTTTATGGACACATAAACACACAACTGAGCTTAACTTCTTTCCTGCTTTTTGGTTCAGCTTGCTTACTTCTCTAAAAATTGTCACTTACTGCTTTTGAAAAATCCAAGCATCCTACTCCACGCTCAAAAGTGCCAAGTCCAATAATCTGCAGTGTGGACAGAGTAACAGAATCCCACACTCTGACGTGAGGTTGTAGAGGCTGCAAAAACACAAGATAGCAGGGCTAACTGGACAGGTGGATGCAAATAAATACCAATAGCACACAGAACTAATGCGATTTTAAAAAGTAATAGGGATGGATAAGCTTCTACTAAAAAATTACTAGATTTAGACATGCCCCCAAATAAATCTTAAGTAGGTATTTTCTTATACTGTGAAAATAACAACAGCAGCAAATAACTTGTATATTTACTATGTTACATATACTATTCTAAGTATGACACATATTAATTCATTTAATCCTATGAGCTATAGGTACACTATTATAATTATCATTTCACAGATGAGGAAATTGGAATACAGAGATTTAAATAACTTGCCCAAAGTGATACCGTTATTAAAAGGTTGAGTCAGCTGGGCGCGGTGGCCCACCACACCTGTAATCCCAGCACTTTGGGAGGCTGAGGCGGGTGGATCATGAGGTCAGGAGATCAAGACCAACCTGGCTAACACAGTGAAACCCTATCTCTACTAAAAATACAAAAAATTAGCCAGGCATGGTAGCACCCGCCTGTAGCCCCAGCTACTCAGGAGGCTGAGGCAGGTGAATCGCTTGAACCTGGGAGACGGAGGTTACAGTGAGCCAAGATCGTGCCACTGCACTCCAGCCTGGGAGACAGAGTGTGACTCCATCTCAAAAAAAGAAACAAAAAAAAAAAAAGGTGGAGTCAGGATTCTAATTCTAGGCAAATTTGCTCTGGATACTTTGCTTTTAGCATTACTAATCTTCATTCCTGAGAAAATAACACTTTTTAATCAATGTCCAATAAACTACTAAACAGCCCTTAAACAGCATTTGCAACTGGAAGAGGTCTTAGAAGTTATCCAGTAGAAACCTTCCACTCCTCTGAAGCCTGAGAACGTCATGAGTATAGTCATACATACGTTATTCAGTCACCATTAATATTCACTATTGATCCTTAGAAATAAGGCATTTGTTATACAAACCAACTGAATAATATCAAATAGTAACTGAAACTCTAAGTCGTATCAGTTCTAGTCACATACAAAATCAAGAGTTAGCTGGGCATAGTGGCACACACCTGTAGTCCAGCTACTCACTCAAGAGGCCAAGGCTAGAGGATCACTCGAGCCCAGGAGCTTGAGCCCAGCCTGGGCAACAAAGTGAGATTCCACCCCTATAAATAAATAAATAATTAAGTAAATAAGAATCAACAGGTCCATCAACTAAAGGAAACTGCAGTATCTTCTGGCAGACACTGGTAAGTTATTTTATATAAAGAAAAATGTAATGAGCGTATCAGTTTTCCCATTTTTACAGTAAATAGTTTAAGGGAGAACACTTACTTTTTAGAAACAAAATTTATTAGTATGACTGTCTTTTAAAGTGTTCTTATACACTAATGTTTTTTCCATGCTTATACTAGAAATTCCTCAGTACTTAAATTTCAAAAGAATAAAACAAATGCGTTGTGGTTAAAATTACAATAGATTCCACTCTAACAGCAATGTCTCTAGGTACAGAATGCATAATGCTATGCCACTCACCCTTCCATCTTTATCCACGCCAGCTATCTGTCCAGTTGCAATCCTAATTTTGTCAGGATGTATAGCAAGGCTAAAAAGCAGTATTAAGAATGATTTTAAACACAGGAAACGTGAAACAGCAGAATACCTTTGTATCGACATTTTTCAAATAAGCAGTTTTTAATCATTAAAAAAACACATTTATCTGTTTTCTTTAGCAAATCAAACTAATATCAAATATCTGAAGATTTCTGAATTTTCAGCTGTACTTTTTATTTGTGAAGCTGCACAGATGAATGAAACACTAAGTTCAAAGAAAATATTTATTTACAACTGTGGCATGCTAATGAACTGTTTTCATTTGTTCAAGTTCCTTTTTAGTCCATGCACATAGGCATACAAATCACATGACTTTATTATAGTGAAGATGCAATATTGTGCTGTGTAATTTTAATCTATTAAAGTTACAAGCATTTTTTCCTTTTGCTACATAATCCTCATACATGCTGACTTGAGAGCTCTTCCATCTTTTAGGCCATTTCTTACTTTTCAACACAACAGCAATGAGCATCTTCACACATAGTGCCTTCAACCTTTTAATTAGTTCTTAGTGCTAAATTCTTGTAAGTCAAACTGAGGCAAGGAATTTTTAAATAGAAATGGGAAGTAGTGTAGCATATGTGCCTAAATTACTCACAGTACGTATACAAGTGACTAGCAAAATTTTGAAAAAGACATCCTTATGTCCGTATCTAGACTCTTTCAACAATGGTTGAACACTGTGAACATTCTCTTGTTCTTAAATATTTGTACTTAAGAATACATCAGAGGGATATTTACATATTAATACATAAAGTGCTTCCTCATTCTTTACAGCTTAAATGGTGGCCTATAGGTAGGTACACCACAACCTCACCAGTAAGTCCCCAACTGAAAAATAGTTAGGCTGTTTCTAATCTTTATCACAAACAATGCTGTAGTAAATAGTTTTGTACATACATTATTCTGCGAGTGTAAAAGGCAATATTTTAATCAACTCCAAAAGTTCAATATCTATGTAATATTCTAATAGTCACCTATTAATTTTTTTCTAGATAAAGATACAGGTGTCAGAATAGCATAGACATAAAAGCTTTTAAATGTTAGAAAACATCCAGTCAGTCCTTGGATCTAAGGAAGGAAAAGGGTAGTAAATTTAAAAAGCTGGAAAATATTAATAAGCAGTAAATAATTGCATTTAACTAAAAAGTAACAAAATAATTTAAAAGAATGCCTAAGCATTTAAAAGGAATTCTCACATTTGTAGTTTGACATCCTATGGCATACTTATGATCCTTATTCAGCTATGATTTCTTTCTTCCCAAAAGAATAAAGCTTCAAGTCTAAAACTGATCTACATAGGACAAATCCTCAATAAATATTAAGTAACCAATAATCACTTTCAGAAACCTGAAAATGTCCAGTCTGTCCCATATACATTTCACACTACAGACCAGAGAAGAGAAGGACTGTAAGACATCTGAGAAAGCAGAAGTTCCAATCATGATTTATGGAGGATGTGTTTTGTTGCTGCTGATACCACACCACCATTTTGGAGGTCTAAAGTCTTTCTTTTTAAAATACATTCAACAGATGACCCATAATATTTTTACATTCTGAGCTTTCCACAAGAAATCACTTTCAACAAAACCCAAATTTAAAAAATACAAAATGAGGGTTTGAAAGAACAAAAATTGACCGATGTTAAATGATACCAACCATTTCACACAGTCTGTATGACCCAGGTAGTGTCGTTGAGTTCTCTCCTCATAATTAAATAGTACTACCACTGATGCAATGAAATAAACTATTTCCCCGGTCGGAAGAAGGTAAACATTAGCTCTACAGTCCTTTCCTCGATAACCATATCTTAATAGAAAAAGAGTCAAGGTTTTAAATAAACACAGTTTTCAAGGTGTTAACAGATTTTTCATGTATACTTATGGAATTAGGAAGGTACAATGAAGAAAAATGAACTAGAACTAGAAAACTCATGTCCTGGACGAGCAGAGTGACTCACACCTGTAATCCTAGCCCTTCAGGAGGCCAAAGTGGGAGGATCACTTCAGCTCAGGAATTTTTGAGACTAGTGTGGGCAATAGTGAGACCCCATCTGGACAGAAAATAAAAAAAAATTAGCCAGGTATGGTGGCCCGTGCCTATAGTCCCAGCTACTTGCGAGGCTAAAGTGGGAGAATCACTTGGGCCCAGGAGGTCAGGTCAAGGCTGCAGTGAGCAAGATTGTGCCACTGCACTCCAGCCTGGGCCACAGAGACACTGTCGCCACCCATCCCCACCACCTGCCCAAGAAAAGGAAAACTCATATCCTGCCATTAGCCCTAGTGCAACCTAACTCTTTTAATATGTTTAAATCTTAGCTTCCTCGTTTACCAGACAAATATATATTAAGATCCTAACGTGTATCAAGCATAATGGTGAATATTCAGTTCTGAACAAAAAAATGTAGGGCCTGTCTCTGGAGCTTATCCTCTGGCAAAGAAAACAAATAATCACCAAATATAAAATTACAAATTATGGGAAAAAAAACAAAAAACAGACTGCTAAGAGAAAGCCTAACTGGAGGACCTAATTTAGGTGGAGAGAAAAAGAGAGAGAAGGGAGGGACCAAAAGAAGGCCTATCTGGAAAAGGGATATTTATGCTGGACCTACATGATGAATAAGGAATAGCCAGGAACAGTTTGGTAGGCAGAATGTTTGTTAAAAATATGTTGTACAGAATTAAAGGATTGGTGAGTGTGTCCAAGCTGATACCTGCCTAAGGAGGGAATAATGCAAAGGATGTGGGAGGAAGTATAGGAGAATGGAGGCAGACAATGGAGTTCAAACTACTAGTTCTTTTTTAGTTTCACTGAGTTTCTTGGAGGTTCTAAGAGAAGTGAAAATTTCTAGGTGAAATTAGGAAAACTCTCCTTTAACAGTTAGTCATTTAAAAAAAAGTCTGGCTGAAAAGTTAATTCTGAATTAGAATCAGCCTTGTTAATGTGAGGTTACAAAATGCTTAACTGATGTTTTCTTATTTAATTCCTACAGCAGCCCCTGTAAGGTATGGGTTATTAACCCCTTTTATAAGTAAAGAAAGTTAAGGTTCACAGGGAGTAAGTGGCAGGGCCCAAATTCAAACACTAGTCTTCCAATTCCAGTCTAGTGCCTTTTCTAGCATACCACAAGTACCTGCCACGATGTTCGGAAAATACTGTTTGTCCTTTCCAAAGATATAAACTTTGATGGCTTTAAATTGCTAACAGCAAAGAATTAGAGATAATATCTCCCTTTTTTGTTTGTTTTTTGAGACAGAGTCTTCCCCTGTCGCCCAGGTTGGAGTGCAACGGCCTGATATTGATTGGCTCACTGCAACCTCCACCTCCCGGGTTTAAGTGATTCCCCTGCCTCAGCCTTCTGAGTAGCTGGGATTACAGGTGTGTGCCACCACGCCTGGCTAATTTTTTGTTTTTATCTTTAGTAGAGACGGGGTTTCACAAAGTTGGCCAGACTGGTCTTGAACTCCTGACCCTGTGATCCACCTGCCTCAGCCTCCCAAAGTGCTGTGATTACCAGCATGAGCCACCGCGCCTGGCCTGATGTTTCCTTTTATTTAAGTAGCTGTTACTTTTTTTTTTTGTATAAAGACATTTTGACAGAGAATAGGTTAAGTAATTTGTCAAACTAGAGACAAAGCAAATGAATTTGCTGTCATGGCAGAGAAGGATACGCCCACTCCAGTTTGAGCTTCTCAGGAGGCAGTTCTGTTCTGATGTCATCATAGTTGTCAACATCAGAAGGAATGAACATGGTAATTGGCCGACCGCGCATAAACATTTTAATATATTCTCCTTCTGTTGAAATATAAGACAAAAGTTAAGTCATACATATTTTCTGTATAGTCATACAAAAGTGGATTATTAATGTGATACAATAAAAACAAGACAAAAATGACTACTTCAAAGTTTTAGCCTCATTATATACAATTGTTTTTGTTATACGGTCGTCCTGTATCCATGGGGGATTGATTTTAGGAACACCTTCCTCAGATACCAAAATCCATGGATGCTCAATTTCCTGACACAAAACGGCATAGTATTTGCATATAACCTGTATATTTTAAATCATCTCTAGATTACTCATAATACGATATGAATGCTACGTAAATAGTTGTTATACTGTATTGTTTAGAAAATAATGACAACAGTCTGCATATATTCAGTATAATAGACCATCTATTTCCCCAAATATTTTCCACCCATGGTTGGCTGAATCTGTGGATGCAGAACCCATGGATACAGAGCGCCAACTACATTATACAGCATATAGAAAACAAAGTGATACTATAAAGTCCTAGTCCAAAACATCGTAGGGAAAAAACTAAACCAATGGCCATTTCCTTAACTGAGAATAATTTTTTCAGAATTAAAATATAATTTATCTAAGTTGACACATTTCTACAAGAAGGCCAGGAAGGCTGAGTAGAAAAACACAAAAGAAAATTTTGTGACAACAGTTTTTCTAACACTTGAAAAGAAGAGTGAGATTATTTGGATAGACAACAACCATGTCTACCACACTACTGGATGAACCTACAGATGTTAAATGGCGTAAGTTTTTCTTATGCCAGGAAACAATCAACAATAAAAAGGCCACCTACAGGAGAAAATATTTGCAAGCCATATATCTAATAAAGGGTTAATCTCAAAAATATATAAGGAACTCAATAGTTAAACAACTGATTTTAAAATGGACTAAGGACATTTTTTGTCTTTTCTCCAAAGACATAAAAACGGCCAACAGGTATATAAAAAACTGTTCAACATCACTAATCATCAGAGAAATGCAGATCACAATCACAATGAAATATTACCTTATACCTGTCGGATGGCTATTAATAATAATAATAATAATAATAATAATAATAATAAAAAGACAGCTGGGTGCGACGGCTCATGCCTGTAATCTCAGCACTTTGGGAGGTCGAGATGGGCAGATCATGAGGTCAGGAGATCGAGACCATCCTGGCTAACACAGTGAAACCCCATCTCTACTAAAAATACAAAAAA
Organism: Chlorocebus sabaeus; assembly: GCF_047675955.1. Classification (NCBI taxonomy): domain Eukaryota; kingdom Metazoa; phylum Chordata; class Mammalia; order Primates; family Cercopithecidae; genus Chlorocebus; species Chlorocebus sabaeus. The sequence continues at coordinate 42,063,105 of NC_132917.1, read as the reverse complement.
TTAGCTGGGCATGGTGGCGGCCGGCCTGTAGTCCCAGCTACTTGGGAGGCTGAGGCAGGAGAATGGAGTGAAATGGGGAGGTGGAGCTTGCAGTGAGCTGAGACCACGCAACTGCACTCCAGCCTGGGAGATAGAGCGAGACTCTGTCTCAAAAAAAAAAAAAAAAAGGCATCAAGTATTGATGAGGACGTGGAGAAACTTGAACACTTGTACACTGCTGGTAGGAATGCAAAATGGTATAGTCACTATGGAAAGTAGGATGAAGGTTCCTCAAAAAGTTAAAAACACAACCACCACATGATGCTGCAATCCCACTACTGGGTATTTTTTAAAAGAATTGAAATCAGTATCTTGAAGATATATCAGTATTCTCAGGTTCACAGTAGCACTGTTCACAATAGCCAAGATGTGGAAACAACCTAAACTCAACTGAATAATGAAAATGTGGCACATGTATACACACACACACACACACACACATATATATATAAAATCTCGCAATAATAGAAAACAAAAACATGACCTCAAGATTTCAAATGTCATACTCCGGGATTTTCAAGACAGTGCTAAGAAACAGTTTTCTTATTGGCAGGATAGGTGTCTTGTATTTACATAAACCAATAGCTGTTTATAAGAACTGCAACAGTCTAAAACTAAAATGTTAAAAAACACAAGTCTAGAATCAAATCTATATTATACATCTTTTTTTTTTTTTTTTTTTTTTTAAAGAGAGTTTCACTCTTGTTGCCCAGGCTAGAGTGCAATGGCGCCATCTTGGCTCACTGTAACATCCGCCTCCCGGGTTCAAGCAATTCTCCTGCCTCAGCCTCCCAAGTAGCTGGGATTATAGGCATGTGCCACCATGCCTGGCCTTTTTTTTTTTTTTTTTTTTGTATTTTTAGTAGAGACGGAGTTTCGCCATGTTGGTCAGGCTGGTCTTGAACTCGTGACCTCAGGTGTTCGCCCGCCTCAGCCTCCCAAAGTGCTGGGATCACAGGCATGAACCACCGTGCCTGGGCAACATTACACATATTTTACAAAAGAAAATACTTGATGCAACTGATGGAATTTTTTCTTTTTTTCGAGACGGAGTCTCGTTCTGTCACCCAGGCCTGGAGTGCAGTCCCACGAGCTTGGCTCACTGCAGACTCTGCCACTGGGTTCAAGTGATTCTCCCCACTCAGCCTCCCAAGTAGCTGGGATTACAGGCATGCGCCACCACAACCGGCTCATTTTTGCACTTTTAGTAGACATGGGGTTTCACCACGTTGGACAGATTGGTCTCAAACTTCTGACTTCAAGTTATCTGCGCCCCCTCGGCCTCCCAAAGTGCTGGGATTACTGGTGTGAGCCACTGTACCCAGCCACGATTGTTTCTTACTCCTTTGAAAACAAAAAAACAAAAAAACAAAAAAACCCCACTCAACCCTGCCTCTAGCATCCCAGTGACCTCCATATAACAGGTTTAATAATATTGATGGTGATTGTGAAATGGTTACAGAAGGACCTAAAGGAGAGACAAAGACTTAGTACAGATACATGGGAAATGTCTAGGACTTGCCAACTTGTCTGGCATGATATGAAAATAGCATTAGAACCAGACTGAAAATGTGACCAACAACCAGAGGCTGATACAACCTTAGGATCTCTAATAATGACTTAAACGACCTAAGGAGAAGAGTATGTAATAATGCAGTAGTTTATATAATGCAAACCATGAAGAGGAAGGAAAGATAAATTACTTCTTGAATATCTGCAAGTATTTCTTCAGTCAGATTAAAATACTGCAAGTATTTCTTCAGTCAGATTGTGCTTGGGCTGGGCATGGTGGTTCATGCCTATAATCTCAGCACTTTGGAAGGCTAAGGCAGGCAGATCACAAGGTCAGGAGTTTGAGACTAGCCTGGCCAACATGGTAAAACCCCGTCTCTACTAAAAATACAAAAATTAGCCGGGTGTGGTGGCACATGTCTGTAATCCCAGCTACTCGGGAAGCTGAGGCAGGAGAATCACTTAAACCCAGGAGGCGGAGGTTGCAGTGAGCCGAGATCATGCTACTGCACTCCAGCCTGGAGACAGAGTGAGACTCCGTTTCAAAAGAAAAAAAAAAAAAAAGGTTGTGTTTGTTATGGGTGAGAAGTTCAAGTTATTTTTATTATTATTACTCAGTGTAGTTGGCCTCAGAGTTTGATCTAAGAACAGGCTAAGGCCTCCCACACTATGGTTTTAACACCACATGATGTATGTCTTCATTACTTCCGAATCTAAGAGTGGGCTCTGTTTCCTGATGATTTTTAGCACAGCTGAAATTTGATAAGAAAATGACCAGCTGTAAATATTCCCTACTTCTGCAGTCATCCTGATCTGTATATCCTTGTTCTTATTTGTATAGTTCACTCTTTTCAAGTGTCAACTTGTTATATAATTTTTCCTCTAGTTTTTAAGATTACAAACTTTTTGAAGGCAGATATCTCATCCTTTGGAATTTACTCCAGGATCTTTGATCAGAGATGTACATCATAAATGTGTTCTGAATAAAAAAGACATTTAATAGATGCTTCTATCACCACTTAGAAAGGAGTGTAGGTACAGCAAAGGGGGAGGGTTAGTCACAGTATCAAGGAAGAAAAAAAAAGTCTCCTTTTTGAACAGGCACAGCTGAGAACACCATATTGGTTATCAAATGTCAAGCAGCTTAAGAAACCAAGTAGAAAAGTAAAGGCATGATCTAGTGCTTCTAACTTTTCTGATATGATATAAAAATGGCAATGCATATTAGGATGACAATGCTTTCACTATCTATAAATTGGTCATATATGTTAGAGATCAAGTATATAACCTAAGCACTTCAGACAATTTCCAGCAATACATTATAGTGAAAACAGCATGAGCTTTGGAAAAGTCTATGACTTGAATCTTAGCTTCATGCTTTGTTAGCTGCAAGACTGGCTTCATTTTCTCAATACATAAAGCGGTAATACTACCTACTGTTTGGAATTATAAGTGATTAAATAAGATATCACACTGCAAAGCATAATATGAGGTTCTTGACAAACATTTATCCTTCTGCCTTTGAAAGGGATTTATGACCACTCTAAACACTGTTTAGCAATTGTTTATGATTTAGTACACTATAGTATCTTTTCCTAAGCTTTAAAGTGACTGTCCAGAGAACAGCAAGTATAAGTAAATAAACTAGAATTCTGCTGAGTCTATTATGTACACTTAAAAACAACACAAATTCATTTGCAGGAAATGAAACTGAGAGAAGTGGGAGAGTACACGATGACTGAGGGTGAGGACACTGTATTCAAATACCCCATACTCCATCTCAGGGAGGGAGCAGCCAGGCCACTCCATGAATAATGTGGGCCCAGTGTTACTAGGTCTTCTTATTTTTCAAAAGAAATAGAAAATCTATAATTTATTGTGAAATCTGCCAATTTAAAAATGTTCCCTCCTCTACCAATAAAAGGGAGAACACCATATGAAAACATACCTTTGGCCTGCACACAACACCAGTTTGCAACCTCTTCTTTTAAGACACTCTTTACCTTGGGCATTAGGTAAAATACATAGATGAAGAAGACCCTCTTTTTTCCCCAGTCATTGTCAAATTCTCACTGCAAACTTTTTCCTGAGATTCTCAGGCTTCTTGATCTTACAATCATAAAACTTACAGTCAGTATGTATTATCCCAATGCTACTTTCTGCCTGTCTTCACCATAAACCACCACCAGGAAACTTAATAACGGATGGGCGATGGGACTGATCAAAGCAGAATAGGAGATCAGTAACAATATACAAAAGTCTAGTGGTCCAGAAAAGGAAAGTGAGGAAAACTACCTGCCTCATGATAGTAAACACAGTATGGAGTATTCAATAATGAAGCTGATGTTAACTTAAATATAAAAAGCCTCAACATTTTATCTCCAACCTTGGTATGGTGAAAATTTCTGGGACTGAGAGGGAGTGAAGAGAACACAAGCTTTGTGATACAGACCTTGGTTCGAATCTCAGCTTTAGCACTTATTAGCTTATGTTCAAACAAAATAAATATTCTTAAGTCAATCTGATCAGTGATAGAGTAGTTTAATTATTAAAGAAGAAATTCTGTAGGATATCATTCATGAAGGCTGTTGTTCATTTCCCGAGACACATATGTTGGGCTGGATAAAATATTATAGCTCTCGGCCGGGCGCGGTGGCTCAAGCCTGTAATCCCTGCACTTTGGGAGGCCGAGACGGGCGGATCACGAGGTCAGGACATCGAGACCATCCTGGCTAACATGGTGAAACCCCGTCTCTACTAAAAAATACAAAAAATAGCCGGGCAAAGTGGCGGGCGCCTGTAGTCCCTGCGACTCGGGAGGCTGAGGCAGGAGAATGACGTAAACCCGGGAGGCGGAGCTTGCAGTGAGCTGAGATCCGGCCACTGTACTCCAGCCTGGGCGACAGCGCGAGACTCTGTCTCAAAAAAAAAAAAAAAAAAAAAAAATATTATAGCTCTCCTAGTCTAACCTCATTTTACAGAAGGGGAAACCAAGGCTCAGAGAGATTAAATACATTTTTAGACTTTGGTCCAAAATTCTATTACTTAGAACTCTGGATCTGTAAACATTTTCACTCTAAAACTATGATCTAGACCTGCTCTGTCTAAAATTACAGACACTGATTACTGAACACTTACCATGTGGCTAGTGTGAATTGACATACGCTGGAAATATAAAATACAAACCAGATTTTGAAGACTTAATATGGGAAAAAAAGTGAAATATCTCACTAATAATTTTTGTTTACTGATCACACATCAAAATGACAGTATTTTGGCTACACTGAGTTAAAAATTTGTTATTAAAATTTAATATTACATGTGTCTTTTTAAAAATTTGACTAGAAAAATTTGAAATACATAAGTGTTATACATTGTATTTCCATTGGGCAGTGCTGTTCAGATACTGGTAAGGGCCTCAGGCTAGTCCAATTACAAGGTGGCAACACAGCTTCCTTTCAATCCAAATAGTACTAGCTTGAGCTCTGAATCCCAACAGCTGGAAATTAGGAAGGACAGTAGAAGAGGAAGATGTTTCTGCTCTACTATCTTTGGAAAGAGTGATTGTTAGGTAAAAATGTGAAATACTTGATGTTGCACTTTCCCTTCTGTGTCCTTCCCCCATTCCTCCTAATGCTTCCCCTTCAGTTTCCTTGGGTTTTGCTCTTCTACTTTTGCACCTCCCTTAGGCCATCTGACACTCCGAGGTGTCCCAAATTGCAAAATGGTTATCATATTCCCTAATCAAAACTCCCATTCTTTTGAGACAGTTATCTCAGGTGCTCTGAGCAAAGCCACATTTTCAAAATGGTTCATACTCATGCATAAATAATTGGTTTTTAAAGTAATTTATATAAGATCCTTACAAAAACTTATTAACTGCTCACAAATTGTAGCAAAGGAAAAGTTAAAATTCAGGCAGAGTGGAGAAAGGAGATGGCACTGGGCATACTCCAATTCCAAGATCAGTTCCTCCAGTGATTTTCTTTTTAAGCTTGTTTTACTTCTGGTCTTAGAGATTTTTAAAAAAGAAAAAAAAAGCCATTCAAAGGCAACAGCAGAACTTCAGGGATTTGGACTATGATTATAATTATTTGTGTAACGGGTACTACCTGTAGAAAGCCTTCTGAACGTCTAGATTGCTTACAACTTAACACATCTTTCTCCCGAAAGTTTCCATTTTAGGAGTCCATTTTTAATCTGTATTTTACAATCTTTAGAACTAAATAGGCTCCCCTAAACTGGAATTTGAGTTTTATATTCAACTAAAAGGTAGGAGAGTGTGATGCTACCTAATTTCTACAAGCAGAAAATTAAAGAATCTTTACTCAATTTGAGCCTTTTCTCTGATACTATCAGGCTCTACTTCCCAAAACCACAGAGTTAAACAACAGAAGGATAGCCAAAATCCCAGAAATATTAACTATAATTTTATAGTAGAAAGTGACAAGGAACATTTTTGGAAGGCTAAAATATTTTCTTAAAAAGGTTCTTGATGCAGACAAAAGATTTCAAGTCCCAGTTAACGATCCAGTTATTTTGTAGTTATAATTCAATATTTTAAAATTCCAATCAAACAATGGAATCTGTAAGGATGTTTGGATTTTGCCCCCTTTCAATGATCTAGTTATAAAAATAGTTAAATCATAAAATGTAGAGACCCAAATAAACCAAAAGGGAATTTAGAAGGATATAATCTCTCTTATTTCATAGATTTAAAAAATTCCTAGTTCCAGTACCTGCTAAATATTAGTAGTTTTATTAGCAAATATAAAACTTGGGTCTGAAAAATATGACCAAGTACAAAATGCGATCTTAAGTTTTTTCTTCTATAGGCAGAATTCTATTGACTGATAAAATTTCCTGAATTTTTAATTACATAGTGGGGTAAGGGATGCACAGTGTAAAAGATATGAACCTAACCTCTTAGGAGCTTAGACTGGAGACATAACCATGTCTTGTGCCCCTGTTAATCAACTCTTATACTAATTACAGTAGTAAGCCAACTTACAGTTACCCACCTTCTTGAACCTAAACCTCCTTTAATCAGGTTTCTCTTCATGTTTCTCTGATTGTCATAAAATTACTTGAAAATATCAGACATGAGTTTGCTTAAGCATTTTAGATTATTTGTACTGCTTGAAAAGGCTTTTCTTGGGAAAAGATGGAAAAGAAATCTATTTCAACAACATGAGACACATAAAACTGCTAAAAGACTCACTATACTGCCTAAAACTTTTCTGTAGGCAAAACATGGTTTTATTTTAAAAATTCCCCCAACTCACTCACTTATATCCTCAGGAAAAATTATTTAAAGCACTAAATAAACAAAAATCCTTTTTATTTTATATGAATATACTAAGTTGCGCTTAATTTTTTAAAAATAAGAAATTTGAAAAGGAAATTTCAAATGTCAAACTATTTATCACCCTGGCTCTGTTTTCTCAATTAACTATAGCAGAGAGGGAATCAGGAGGCCTCAGCAGAACATGAAAAACCTGTATATAAAAATTCTGATTAAATAGGATTAATGAGAAGCTTCAACTGTAATGTTATTTCTTAAAGGAAAAAGTGAAACAAATGAAAAAAAACCCTGAATCAAATAAAGCAAAATGTGAAGATCTGATAAATCTGGGTGGTCAGCATATGGGTGCTCACTGTATTATTTGAATATATTTTTAGAAACATTAAAATAGTTCACCAAAGTTTAAAAAGATTATTGAAGTAAAACAATAGAATATTTTTGGTGAAACTGTTCTTTGGAGAACCAGTTGTGAGTACAGTTCAGGGACGTGGCACGTGATTTACTATACCTTTTCCTTGCAATCTTGGTATATGCCACTGATTAACTGCAACTCTTTCTGGCTACAGCTAATCACAAATTTTAGAATTCTTTTCAAAGTGCTTCTAGAAAACAATAACAATTACTAGAGTTAGAAATACAATATAGAATATAATTGCCATTTTTGGACAAGATAGTTTTTTTTTTTTTTTTTTTTTGAGATGGAGTCTCGCTCTATTGCCTAGGCTGGAGTGCAGTGGTGCTATCTCAGCTCACTGCAAACTCCGCCTCCCAGGTTCAAGAGATTCTCCTGCCTCAGCTTCCTAAGTAGCTGGGGACAACAGACAGGTGCCACCGCCTGGCTAATTTTTGTATTTTTGTAGAGATGGGCTTTTGCCATGTTGGCCAGGCTGGTCTAAACTCCTGACCTCAGGTGATCTGCCCACCTTGGCCTCCTAAAGTGCTGGGATTACAGACATGAGCCACTGTGCCTGGCCTGGACAGCACAAATTTCTAACTATGATATTTCACTCAGTTAACTGGCATGCTTGAAGACTGAAAATTTTTGGTTGATTACATTTTCTAGTTTAGATTTTTTAAAAAAGTATGTATATAGCAAAAATACACATAATGTGAATGAAGACTTTAGCCACAATAAATACATATAAGATTAGAACGTTCTCTAAGGAAGTATTCATATACTTGATGTCCAGAGGAGAGAGTTGGGGCTTTTTTCTTTGCTGAAAATAAGGAAAGAGGATGTCAAGAACATGTTCTTAGAAGTTGGGATAGTTTCTATTTTAAAAAACGGGACAGTCTTCAAACATATTTTAATCTAGAAGACTGCTACTAACCACAACACTATGAAATCAGATCTTTGCTTTATAGAGCTTAAAAAAAAAAATCTCCAACAGAGGAAAGGTCCCCTTTTTTTGGTATCCTTTTAAAATACAGATGGCGAGACCAGCAGCCTGGCAGGCCTGCTGCCCTTGGCAGCGCCTTCTCTACGCTCTTAAATAAAATAAATAAAAATACAGAGAATACTTGGACAAACCCCAGATGCAGGGATCCAAATTATGTTTATACAGGTTATTAAAAGGGACAGTATGTAAATTTTAGAACTAGCCAGGCACAGTGGCCATACCCGTAATCCTAGCACTTTGGGAGGCTGAAGCGGGTGGATCACTTGAGCTCAGGAGTTCAAGAACAGCCTGGGCAACATGGTGAAACCCTGTCTCTACAAAAAATACAAAACTAGTTGGGCACAGCGGCACATTCCTGAAGTCCCAGCTACTCTGGGGGCTGAGATGGGAGGACCAACTGAGCCCGGGAGGTCAAGGCTGCAGTGAGCTGTGATCATTCCACAGCACTCCAGCCTGGGCAACAGAGTGAGACCCTACCTCAAAAATAAAAAAGAAATAAGTTTTCGAATTAAGTATGGTCTCCACTGGAAATGCACTGGTTTTCTGTCCTTTCTGCTTATCCACACTCAACAAACTTCTTCCTAAATTCTGGAATTGCCAAATTTGGGATACCATCTTGGTAAAAAGGAAAGAATCTGTCTGTAGTCCAATGAAAGGCTTTTGATTTTTTTAGTTTGTTTCAAACTGCACACTCTCTGAGTAAGGGACAATATATACCCTCTCAATGGGTGACACAATATACAGTGTCAGTAGGACACTGCTATCATATATCTTTATCGATAAATTTTAGCTATTCTTTCAGATACAGTGCTCAGTTTGCACAGGTGTGAACAGGTTTTAGGACTAAACAGGCCTGGAGCCAACAGGTCAGAAAACATAATGCAAGGCTCTGAACAAAAGCACCTCCATTCAAGCCATCCTCCCACCTCAGCCTCCCAAGTAGCTGGGACTACAGATGTGTGTCACTATGCCTGATTAATTTTTGTATTTTTGGTAGAGATGAGGTTTTGCCATGTTGCCCAGGCTAATCTCGAACTCCTGAGCTCAAGCAATCCAACCACCTTGGCCTCCCAAAGTGCTGGGATTATAGGCGTGAGCCACCTCACCCAGCCTTTAAGTTCTTTAAAAGGTAGTTTACAAGCACGTTAGTGAAGGTATTGTGGGGACAGCAGGAAACTGTGCCTCATTTTCTGTTTGCTACAAGAAAAAGCTTTCAAAAAGTTACCGAAAAGACCTTAGTGATATCTACTCTAAGACTAAATATATGTAAGGAAACTGAGGCCCAAAGTGTCAGCGTAATAGGAAAAATTTTATCAGACAACAATGTTTTGTTTTCTAAAATCACTGCCTTTAGCAAATGGAATTTTCAGCTTCTCCCAAAACTATGAGTTATCTAACTCATAGTGCAGAACTGTGATTCTTTAATTTTCTGTGATACAGGTCATTTCACCCCTAACTAGGTCTCATGTTTACTACTCATTTGCCCTTTCTGCTGTATCACTTCACTTCCCTTTCCTACATGATGTACCTCATGAAGCTTCTCTTGCTTGGAATGAATATGCATTTTATAAATGTAATTGCTAAGTAATACAAAATTGTATGTACTCTATGATGAATGACCTCCTTGCTATTCCTTAACACAGCAAGAAAGTTCCTGCCTCAAGGCTTATATACTTCCAGCTTCCTCTGTTCATAAAATCCTTTTTATAGTTATCTACATATTTCATATTTCATTCACCTCCTTCAGGTCACCATATCAGAAATGTCTTCCCTAACCACTCCATATAAAATAGCAATTCTCTACTCTCCTTATTCTTTCCCCATATGTATCACCTTCCTGACATATGAAGTATTTATTATCTGTTTTGTCTACGGAGCATGAATATAAGTTCCACACAGCTCAACACTGTAACTGCTGTAACTCTGACTGCCTAGGATAGGGTCTGACAAAATAAGCACTCAGTAAATATCTGTTAAATGAGTGAATGTATAAAATGTATATATGATAAAGAACAATAAACAAACACATCAGAACTGTAATCTGTTAGAATGACAAGATTATTCAGGTTTTTTCCTTTCCCCAATTTTATAAATGAGTTTGTATTATTTATTTTAAAATTATTTGATAAATCATTTGGCTACAATAAATTACTGAGGGATTTTAGACAGTATATAATTCAAAATGACTTCTCAAGTATTTTTAATCTGAAGCCATTTTTGGACAGGTAGCTAATACTCAATTACTTCTCAATTTTCTAAGATATTATAACTGTCCTTCCACCTTGATACACTTGTACAGTTAGGATATGACTGTACTGAAATGGTAAATAACAATGAATCTAATCCCAGAGCAGGGAGACAGCACCATAAGAGGAAGTAAGAATGGGATTTAGTGATTGATGACTTCCTTTATCCTCAAAACAAGCAGATTTCTTCCCAATAGAGACCAGAGTCATTCAGTTTCTCAACATGACCAGGTAATCATGTGTTAAATATAAACAGGCCTAGTTTGAAGTTCTACAAGAGAAAAAATAGATTTAAGATTATTCAAGTCTGAAAAAGTATTTTGAGGACATTCAGATTCTGTTTCAGAAATAATGAGAACATGTGACACTTATTTTCCATATCCAAAAAATGTAGGCCAGGTGCGGTGACTCACACCTATAATCCTAACACTTTGGGAGGCAGAGGTGGGAGGACTGCTTGAGGCCAAAAGTTTAAGACAAGCCTGGGAAACATAGTGACACCCCGCCTCTATAAAGTAAAACAAAAATTAGCTGGGTGTTGTGGTGTGTGCCTGTAGTCTCAGCTACTTGGAAGGCTGAGGCAGGAGGGTCACTCAAGCCCGGAGTTCAAGGCTGCAGTGAGTTACGATCATGCCACTGAACTCCAGCCTGGTTGGCAGAGTGATACCCTGTCTCTAAATAAATAAATAATAAATTTAAAATGTAACATAGTTAGTCCCTTGGTTTCCATGGGACATTGGTTCTAGGATCTCCTGCAGACAGCAAAATCTGTGGATGCTCAAGTCCTTGATATAAAAGGTATAGTACTTCCATGTAACCTATGACCATCTTCCTGTATACTTTAAATCACCTTTAGATTACTTACTAGTTGTTATACTGTATTGTTTAGGGAATCATGACCAAAAAAAAGTTTATACATGTTTACTACGGATGCAACTTTGTTTTCCCTGAATATTTCAAATGCAGGTCGGTTGAATCCAGGAATGTGAAATCCACAGATATGGAAGGCCAGCTGTACTTGATAACTATTTCAAGGATGACCTTAATGGCAGTATCATTTTGTTTATTAGAAGATTTGTCAAATTGTTATCTATTTTCCATAATAAGCAATTTTATACATGGTGCTTCAAGTCCCCCAACTTAGCTTGGAAAATGTTTTAAAATCAGTAACTCACCACAGTGAATACTACTGTATTAGAACCTAACTGCCACCTCTAACAACAGACAGTCCTACAGGGAAGCTTATTCAAATTTTCAGTTGATATGCTAGGACTTTATCTCTGCTGTATCTGGAGCACAACCCAGCAGAACTAGGGAAGAGAGTAATGAAAAAAAGTTTAGGTTTCAGGATATAAACATATAGGTCAGTAAGAGCCTCTTTTTAGTGGCATAACCTGCTCTTCCTCTCACATCTAACCTCAGAGACTGCCCTGTGTACATCCCATTCTACTTTCTATTGCTTTCAACAACCAGTTTCCTGACTTCTGCCTAAGAGGTGATTGGAATATGCAGCTTTCTACCTTTTCTCCTACTCTGCTCTGTCTGAAGTATACAGGTCTTTCAGGTAAAGTATTCTCTGTTACCACTCACTTAAATGTACCATATGTAAATAGGCTTCTTCTCAAATCAAAGCAGATAATTTGGAACAAGTCAAGGGGCTAAATTAATGTCATATTTTAAAAAGAATGTCCAAAAATGACAAATATTAGCATTAACAGCTGAAATACTAGAAAATGTGTTGTGAATATGCCATGCAAAATGAATACCAGACTTTTAAAATAGCTTTACAACTTACGGTCAATTTCACCAATTTAATAATTATCTTTTCATCTTACAATACAAATCTGAGTGCAAAGTTTTACTGCCAAATTCATATATTAATAACTAAAATTTACTTGGTATTATATGTCAGGTACTGTGTACAATTTATTACTATAATTTTTACAGTAACCCTTTAACGGCTTATTATTATCTCTTTTTTTTTTTTTTTGAGACGGAGTCTTTGCTCTGTCACCCAGGCTGGAGTGCAGTGGCGCGAACTCGGCTCACTACAAGCTCCGCCTCCTGGGTTTACGCCATTCTCCTGCCTCAGCCTCCGGAGTAGCTGGGACTACAGGCGCCCGCCACCTTGCCCGGCTAGTTTTTTGTACTTTTAGTAGAGACGGGGTTTCACCATGTTAGCCAGGATGGTCTCGATCTCCTGACCTTGTGATCCGCCCGTCTCGGCCTCCCAAAGTGCTGGGATTACAGGCGTGAGCCACCATGCCTGGCCTATGATCTCAATTACGATGAGAAAACAAAGACTTACAGAGGCAGAAGTAACCTGCTCAAGGTCACTATAGCTAAGTCAATGGTAAAACCACTCTCTGGACTCCAAAATCCATGTGTTTAAACATCTACAAGACATTGTTTGCTATACATCTCTAAATACAGGTTAAGTTTTACAGACAACTCAAATGCAATTGTCCAAAGCCAAACTCCTTTTCCACACATCTCCTTCTCCTCAAATGTTCCCTATTTCAGTAGATGCCACTCTATTTCAATTTATATTTCATATGTATTATCTCATCCTTCAGTAACCATGTGAAATAAGCTTTATAGTTAGTATACTCAGAGTAGAAAACCACTCAGAGATATCGTCATTTAGCCCAGGTCATAAGGCTATTATGCATAACAGCCAGGACCAAACACTAAACACAGCTATTCCCCATTCGCTGCTCTTCCTATCACATACTACTGCCTCTACTTAAAAAAAAGAAAGTTTTCAGACCAGAGGTGGTGGCTCATGCCTGTAATCCCAACACTTTGGGAGGCTGAGACTGCTTGAGCCAAGGAGTTTGAGACCAACCTAGGCAACAAAGTGAGAACCCATCTCTATGATAAATACAAAAATCAGCCAGGTATGTGGTGCGTGCCTGTAGTCCCAGCTACTCAGGAGGCTTCAGTGAGAGGATTGCTTGAGCCCAGGAGGTAAAGGCTGCAGTGAGCCAAGGTAGTGACTGCACTCCAGCCTGGGCAACAGAGCAAGACTCTTTCTCTTAAAAGTTTCGAAATACAATGTAATAAGAATTATCTTCATAAATAAAATTTCATTTTTCCCTTTAAAGTATCTCAAACATTACTTAATCTATGTTGTATTATAAAGAAGGGAAAAAGTAAGACCTACTAAAGAAGAATGCCAGCAAAATTCAACTTCATTTAGAGTGTCTATGTAAAAACAAATGACCTAAAGACTATTAGAAATATTTTTTCTTTTCTTTTTGGAACCAAAAAAGTAAAAATCCACAGAAATCAAGTTAAATCTCTAAAAAAACCTTTAACCACATTGTAGTTTGTTACTATAACAGACCAGAAAATAAGGCTAACTATGAGAGATAGAAGTGAGCTGTGAAAACCATGCACAGAAAGGACATGCTTTCATTAAGATCAGCATGCTTCAATTAAATTTGCAGGCCATCTAAAGAGAATGTAAAACTGATTTATAAAACTTACCTACACTGCAATTAAATTAAATACGCATTTGCCAAAAGTCTGCTTTCTTTTTTTGGTACGAACAAGCCAACAACAGCAAGTAGCCAGAAGTTACAAACAATACAAAAGAAAAACTTAAGAGGAAACGGATTCGCTAGACTCGTTATATTTTCAGTCTTAGCATTAAGAAATGAGTGATTATTTGCAATGGAGTTGGCAAGACAGGAAATTGAGTTAAAATTTATCGATCTTTTAAATGGCTTTTCTAGGTAAAACTTTTTTTTAAGGGAGAAAACTCCCTCTAGTATTTTATCCCTTTTTGTAATACTGTACTTTTGCTGTTCACCTTGAATCTTCAGACTTCTTAGAAATAAGATGGATTTTTAAAAATGTAGCTGAGCCAAGTGTGGTGGCTCACGTCTACAATCCCAGCATTTTGGGAGGTTGAGGAGGGAGGACTGCTTGAGGTCAGGAGTTCGAGCTCAGCCTGGCCAACATGGTAAAACCTCATCTCTACTAAAAATACGAAACAAAAAAACACCAAAAATTAGCTGGGTGTGGTGGTGCCTATAGACCCCAGCTACTCGGGAGGCACAAGAATCGCTTGACCTCAGGAGGTGGAGGTTGCAGTAAGACGTGATTGTGCCACTTTACTCCAGCATGGGCAACAGAACAAGACTCGGTGTCAAAAAAAAAAAAAAGTAAAATGTAGCTGGATTCACCTAGTCCAAATCACCATATTTCCTTTGTTAGGAGGAAAGTCAGGCAGCATAAATAATGAAAAGCCAAATAAGAGATCCAGGAAAAAAATTCACTTAGAAGGCAACCAACTGCGTAGCTTATTCTTACCTTGGCTGTTTTTTTCGCGAGTTGACATTTTTGCTGGTTGAGACAAAAATGACATTATCTTACAATAAAAACTGGGTATTTTCCTAAATGACTATAGTAACGCACTTTGATTACTATGAACTAATAAAGTGCACTGGATGAAAATAAGTAAATATTCTTTTCAATTAGCAAAAATTAAACTAAGAAAGGCAAAACAAAAATTTTTAAAGGATTTTTAATTTACCTTGGTTGATGATGACATCTTTATGCCTAGAAAAGAAATTTAAGACACACATTTATTTTATAATTCTATATGGCTGACCATTAGAATCACCTCAAGAAACTGTAAAAGTGTCAATGCTTAGGTTATAACCTAGACAAATCTCTAGAAGCGAAAGTAAGAAATCAGCATTTTTTAAAGTTTCTCACTGACGAGCTACTAATATACACTATTTTATAAAACAATGAGTATCCCACAAGAGCATCTAAACAGTGAAAGCATAAAAATAACTTATGAAAAATACTCAAATGTTATATAATTCTTAAGATTTATTATTTGGCTGGGCACAGTGGCTCACGCCTGTAATCCTAGCACTTTGGGAGGCTGAAGCGGGTGAACTGTTTCAGTCCAGGAGTTCAAGACCAGCCTGGGCAACATGGCAAAACCCTGTCTTTACAAAAAAATACAAAAATATCAGCTGGGCATGGTGGCACGTGCCTGTAGTCCCAACTACCCAGGAAGCTGAGGTAGGAGAATCACCTGAACCCAGGAAGGTGAAAGCTGCAGTAAGACGTGACAGTGATAGTACCATGGCACTCCAGCCTGAGCGACTGAGTGAGACACTGTCTCAAAAAAAAAAAAAAAAAAAGACATATTAAGACATATTATTTGAGTTGGGAGCATTAAAAGGTAGATACAACTTTTTGTAGAAGACTTGAAAGAAAACATACACCGGGCTGGGTGCGGTGGCCCACGCCTGTAATCCCAGCACTTTGGGAGGCCGAGGCAGGCAGATCACGAGGTTATGAGATCAAGACCATCCTGGTTAACATGGTGAAACCCCGCCTCTACTGAAAATACAAAAATTAGCGGGGTGTGGTAGTGCACGCCTATAGTCCCAGCTACTCAGGAGGCTAAGGCAGGAGAATCGCTTGCACCTGGGAGGTGGAAGTTGCAGTGAGCCAAGATTGTGCCACTGCACTCCAGCCTGGCGACAGAGTGAGACTCCGTAAGAGAAGTAAAAACTATAATACAGAGTTTTTAAAAAGATTCAAACCAAGGCCGGGCGCAGTGGCTCACGCCATAATCCCAGCACTTTGGGTGGTGGAGGCAGGCAGATCATGAGGTCAAGAGATCAAGACCATCCTGGCCAACACAGTGAAACCCTGTCTCTACTAAAAAATACAAAAATTAGCTGGGCATGGTGGTACGTGCCTGTAGTCCCAGCTACTCGGTAGGCCAAGGTAGGAGAATTGCTTGAAACTGGGAAGCAGAAGTCGCAGTGAGCAAAGATGGTGCCACTGCACTCCAGCCTGGTGACAGAGCAAGACTCTGTCTCAAAAAAAAAAAAAAAAAAAAAAGATTTAAACCAGACATACATAACTATACATGCAAACATAATAGCCAAATAATTATTACTTTTTGGATATAATGAAGAAAGTGCAATACTTACTTGTCTGTATTTTTGGTAACTTTTGGTATTAATTTGGGTGTTGAAGGTATTTTCGACAATTTATTACGGCTATCATCTGAATTTTCCCATGAATTGTGTGACTTTTCAGCTGGTGATGGTCGTTTTATGCTAGAAGGAATATTAATTTCTTAGAGAAAAATTCTGAGTGTAAAAGACACGTAACTGATAATTTAAACAGAACACAAAAGCAGCAATTAACACTTTCTTAAAGCTAATCCAGAAAAGAGAAGGATTAGTTGAAAGACTGCCTGGATGAGTAAAGAAGTTTAACAAGGCAACTCCCAAACCTGTATTATAATTTTCTGTATCACTCAGAAGATTCACTAGAACAAATATTACCTGATTTTTTTTAAAAAAACACTTCTGTTAACAGAAAAAAAGTATTTCCTTACATCGCCGAGTAAGGTTTCTCATAATCTGTAGTTACAGAAAACCTGTATTTTTTCATAGCCATTGAATTTTATGAGGCTGCCATTTTCATTTTTTGTGCAATTATGTCCACAAGTAACTACATTACATACGGTACAGATGACAATTTCTAAATACAACAAGGAATAAACTCTTGTTTATATCTTTAGGGACAATTTTACCAATGATCAGAAATAAACAAGACTTTACATAAGAATGTGGTTATTGGCAATCCTGATTCCCTATAAGTGAAATTTGTTTCTTTACAAATGATTTTTTCATTGCATTGCTAACTATCCTCAAACTCATCCAGTCTCCAATATTTCTTGCAACAGTATATCCAAAGAGCAATTTAGGAGGGCAAGCACATTTCCAGGAGACCTCAAGAAGCTGAAAAAAAAGATGCTGGGACAAAGAAGATACCAAGTGAAATCAGAACCTTAAAGAGACCGATTATAAAAAGCCACCTTAAACCACACACAATCCAAAGTTATGTAGCATTAATAAGCTATATCCAAGAAAAACTCCACAGGAGACCAGGCAGAAAAATTACAAACCATTTAGATTGGGTAAGAATCTGCATGAGACACACAGACAAAGCATTTTGTAAGTGGTAAACATGCATCAATCAAGCGAAGGTATTTTGATTTTCCCGATTTCCATTAGTGATCTGAGGCAAAATATTAAATCGATCAAATAAAAATATAAATCTTTTAGGAATGGTTGTCATTTATTTTATTAAAATTCTAGCCAGTTCTGGAAATGGTTTAATAGTTTCCTAAGATTTCCAAGCAGAAGTACGATGATAAAATATGTCTATTCCTAATCACAAGGCTTGAATAAGCATTTCTAAACAGGCAAATTTAATTAGATTGGTCTCAATATTTGATTAGGAGGCAGCTGTAGCACTGAACTCCCAGCATGCAGGTTTAGATTCTCAATTTAGGCTCACACACACTGTTAGAATGTTTCTCCCTCTTCCCCTTCTCATAACTTTAAAATATTATTACGGACACAGAGAGAAGCCCTCAAGCAAGCCTTTAGCATAGAAAAGACCAGGTGAAATGGATTCATTTCTCTACTCAAGCAAGAACTTATCCTCCCAAGACCCAAAACTGAAACTGAGATGCAGCCACCATGAAGAGCCACCTGAGATGGGCCCTTGCAGGTTGAAGGTTGTAATGATGCCAAAATACAGTGAGGACAATTACATATGGCCATTTTCTATCCATGGCTATAAATTTATAGCATAGTTACATACAAGTCTAAAAAGTATTCAAAAATTTGGTTGGGAAAATATTGTTTGGTTTTAGACTAGGTTATTCCTGCCTTCCTTTCATCATATTGTTCATAACTCATTTTTTTTTTCCCAGTTTTAACTGAGAAGTTGTGACCTTAATTCTTTATTCCCCAGTGTGCTATATAGCATAAATTATAAGCAATGAAGAAGGGAAAAATAAAGCCACCAGCCTTTTCTCTCAGAATCCTTGGATAGCTAACTTTTTCCCAAGTCACAGAATTTAGGTATCATTACAACCATTCCCTAGCTCTGTACTTGGGGACAGTTAAAACCTTTTGGTGGGAGTAGCATTCTTGCTTTCTGGAGTTTGTCTGTGTATTTGGAGAGGTTGTGAAGAGGGCTGGGGAGAAGGTGATGCTCGAATTTGTGGACTTTGATCATTAGAATGAGATTCCTCTTTTTTTTCTCTCTGTCCTTGTGGTTTTTCTTTCTTTTTTTCTGTACCACTGTAAAATAAAGTATAACATGGAACAATACACATTTAAACAAATAAAAAAATCAAGTGATAGAAAAGTGAGTATTATATAATTCAAAACCTTAGGTCATACAGCTAATACAATTTGCACTGTTTTCATTCAAGAAGGACAATATTTCTTTGAAAATTCCAGAAGCTATTAACATCTTCAGTGAAGAATTTATAAAAATTCTAAGGTGATACATCCCATGAAGATTGCCCCTTTAGACAGAAATGGTCTCTAATACATTTTGCCATCTTGGCAGATTTTGGGGGACAAATGAAGGTCTCTTAACTGACCTCAGATTACCCAAATCAGAGGATTATCTGTGTAAAGCATAATGACCGATGCCAAAGGAACACTAAATATTCATGTTTAAAACGTTATTCTCCAATTCCTGTTTTTTTCCTGTATACTTCTACTCCCGTCAATTGAGTTTTACACTTACCAAGAGTTTAAGTTTTTCCCCCAAATCTGTTTATGTTGGTTATTTTAATTATGTAAGTTAATTAAATACAAAGAGAATAGCAATTTCTATGAAAACTAAGTTTAATGCTCTGGAAAGACTACAAAAAAATGAGTTACTAAAAAAAATTGCTGTTAAATTTAGTGTGAGTGACACAATTTAAAAAAATCACAGAAGCAGTTGGGCGCAGTGACTCACGCCTGCAATTCCAGCACTTTGGGAGGCGAGTGGATCACCTGGGGTCAGGAGTTCAAGACCAGCCCAGGCAACATGGTGAAACTCCGTCTCTACTGAAAATACAAAAATTAGCTTGGTGCAGTGGTGTGTGCCTATAATCCCAGCTACTCGGCAGGCTGAGGCAGAAGAATCGCTTGAGCCGGGGAGGTGGAGGTTGCAGTGAGAGGAGATTGCACCATTACACTCCAGCTTGGATGACAGCGTGAGACTGTCTCAAAAAACAAACAAATCACAGAGCCTGGGTGTGGTGGCTCGCACCTGTAATCCCAGTACTTTGGAAGGTCAAGACAGGAGGACCACTTGAGCCCAGGAGTTCAAGACGAGCCTGGGCAACATAGTGAGACCCTGTCTCTTTAAAAAAAAAAAAAAAAAAAAATTGGCCTGGCACGGTGGCTCATGCGTGCAATCCCAGCACTTTGGGAGGCCGAGGCGGGGCTGATCACGAGGTCAGGATATCGAGACCATCCTGGCTAACAAAGTGAAACCCCGTCTCTACTAAAAAATACAAAAAATTAGCCCAGTGTGGTGGTGGGCACCTGTAGTCCCAACTACTTGGAAGGCTGAGGCAGGAGAATGGCGTGAACCCAGGAGGCAGAGCTTGCAGTGAGCCGAGATCACGCCACTGCACTCCAGCCTGGGTGACAGAGCGAGACTTTGTCTTAAAAAAAAAAAAAAAAAAATCATAGAAAGAGAGATGAGTTCTAACATACTCTTCTGCCAGAGTTTTAAATTTCTTACTCATTTCATTTCTGAGAACTGAAACTAAAAATTTTAGAAAGTTATTTATGGGTATATTTTATGAAAGACAGTCAACAAGGAATTTGATCAGACATACATATTTAGAGGGTAGGTTTGGTCTTTCATTTAAAAACTGATGAATGAATACAGGTGAATATATCTTATGTTAAAATATTTCAGATATTTAGGTATAAATTCTTTGGATTCTGTACTTTGACTCTTGGTTAATAAACCACCTGCTATTCCTAACCAGACTGGATAAGTGTACTTATACTGAAAACACTCTAGACAATATTATAAAGCTGATGAAATCAAGACTTGAATTTCAGTGATGAAAAGGTAGGAAACTACTAAATGCCTATTTCTTTTCTTTTCTTTTCTTTCCTTTTTTTTTTTTGAGATGAAGTCTTGCTCTGTCATCCAGGCTGGAGTGCAGTGCTATGATATTGGCTCACTGCAACTTCCAAGGTTCAAGCAATTCTTCCACCTCAGCTTCCCCAGCAGTTGAGATTACAGGCGCCCGCCACCACACCCAGCTAATTTTTACATTTTTAGTAGAGATGGGGTTACATCATGTTGGCCAGACTGTTCTCAAACTCCTGACCTCAGCTGATTTGCCTGCCACGGCCTTCCAAAGTGCTGGGATTACAGGCGTGAGCCACTGCGCCCAGCCCTGAATGTCTTTCTTAATCAAAGGACGTTTTGTAATTCGATTATAAGGTACATAATCAACAAGAAAATTTGTTCAAGAACATTTTAAATAAATGTACATAATATATACAATTTATCACATAATAGGTTAAAATGTTAGAGTATATTTTAATGTCAAGTGACATTTCTTAACCTGATACACTTCTGATAACTTCTGACTTCAGACTGGCCCTTGACTATCTACTTTGTGATCAATTTTTTAAAGTGGGTGCTAAGAAATACAATTTTGGCCGGGCGCAGTGGCTCACACCTGTAATCCCAGCACTTTGGGAGGTTAAGGCGGGCGGATCACCCGAGGTTGGGAGTTTGAGACCAGCCTGACCAACATGGAGAAACCCTGTCTCTACTAAAAATACAAAATTAGCTGGGTGTGGTGGTGCATGCCTGTAATCCCAGCTACTCCCGGTGCTGAGGCAGGAGAAATGCTTGAAGACGGGAGGTGCACGTTGCGGTGAGCCAAGATTGCGCCACTGCACTCCAGCCTGGGCAACAAGAGTGAAACTCCATCTCAAAAAATATATGTATATAAAATAAAGAAAAAATAAAAAAATAAAAATTAAGAAATATAATTATACTTCAAGAATGTCAGATTAACTTAAAAACTGAGTTCCAGTATGTCCAACTCTCTCAAAAACAAAAACAAAAAACAGAATTTACTTCTTTCTTGCTGTTCTTCAACAAGAATACAGAGGCCACTAGTTTTATGTGGGCCCAGTACAACCTAAAAGAGCCATTTTCCTTCTGGGTTATTTAAAAGCAAAATAAAGGGATCCTGGATCATAAACTAACAAACTCAGCTGGCCTTAGACTGTTGAATCACTAATGTGCATAATACTGATCACTACACACCAACAGTACAATAGCTACGTAAGAAAATGGGCTGAATCTGAACCATTACTGGATACAACATGGAAATGTATTTAAAATTGTACTAACATTTTCTTACGGTTTCTCCTTTTCTACTCAAAGTGGAGTACAGGTAATAAATGTTAGCATCCTTTGTAGCGGAAAGTCTAGATTCTGTAATAACAATGTCAAAGACTGAGTTCTAGAAGGAATTTTTAAAAGGGCTGAAGATCTTGGTATTTCTTTAACATTCTTGTAGTTAACTGTTTGGTTAAGTACCTATGAATCCTCACCGATGAATAATTCGGTCACTGGCATTAGTTTATTGAGGTAAGCATTTTCCATCAGTACACTGTTAACACATGATCTTATTACTTAAGATTTTCCTCACTCATTCTTTGAAGAAACTGGTTTTAAGATTTTCACCTATGGTCTTATCACCTATGGTCTCTCCAAACTCTACATCAAATAATTTGCTAGAAATTACAAAAGAGGGAAAATTCTGCGAGCACTTTTATTGGAGTAAATTAATTAACTGATGAAAAGAACATAAAGAATGCAAATCTATAATCCACTGAAACTTACACTGCTGTAATTCCACAGCCCTCCTGCCCGCCATCCCCTAACACACACACACACACACACACACACACACCCCTCGGATAGTACTATATTTTTGAAATAAGCCTTCATTTTATAGTTATGGTTAAAAAATAAAAGTTATAATAGCATTTGACATCCCACTGACATAGACATATCAAATATTCTGTTTTCCCTTTAAAAATGCTGTATCAAATATATCACTTGCTATGGAAAATTCACTTATACAATTTCTTTAAATATAGTGATGCTTATCAACAGATACTTGTTAAAAAAGAAACAAAACAAAACCAGGAAATGAAACTGCTTTCTTTCTTAGTGAGAAAGGAAAGCTTCCTCAAACAACTTGACAGGTATGATGAGTGCAAGCTGAGTGAGCACAGGCTAAACGTCTCTACTTTCACAGTTTAAGAATTCAAAGGACATGCTCATTTGAATTCAAACAGCTCTATTTCATATTCTTTCTAAAGGTAGACCTCTACCACATTCAGACAATTTTGCAATGTTAGTTTTCCCCACTTCACAAACAGGTACCTTTTAGCAGCAGATGAAAGAGTTTCTTTTCCTGCAATTGAGACAGCGCTGGTATGACTTGGTTTTCTGTTTGCACCACTTCCATTGGTTATACAGGACATGGGAATAGCTGCTCGAGGGCTTGGTTGGCCTAAAGATAATTAAGGAAAAAAAATTATATCAAATTTGAATATATTCCTCAAAGATCTAAATTTTAAAATTAAGTCCATTTGGAAGGAGGGGAGGGTGAAAAAAAATTAAGTACATTATTGTTTATAACTTTTGAGCAGAGCGCCCCACTGGTATGCAGCACATGATATTGTCTCAAGACTTAATCCCATCAAAACAGACCTATAGGAAAGCCATACTAATTTACTAAAACACAGTTGGGCTAGTTCTCTTAGCTAAATGGTTTGCTTTACCACACACAGTGGCCTTATAACACATGATTCAAATGTGTGCCTCAAGTAAACCATAAATCCCATGTCATCAATCTTCAAAAACAGCTTGTTTGTTAAAATCATAAATTTTAAATCCTAGAAACCATAAATATTAAATTCTAGACTGTTACTCCATATAAACAAAGCATAAGTATATAAAGTTAACCTCTCCTTTAACTTACACAGTACAAGGAGTGGAATAAATGTGTGATTGGTATATTGGCATGGTCAGAACACACAACATCACAAGATAAAACAGTCCTGT
The DNA here is from genome assembly GCF_047675955.1 of Chlorocebus sabaeus. NCBI lineage: Eukaryota > Metazoa > Chordata > Mammalia > Primates > Cercopithecidae > Chlorocebus > Chlorocebus sabaeus. Next base: position 42,039,631 of record NC_132917.1, on the reverse strand, counting down.
CTATACTAAGAGTCAAGTAAAGATTTGGAAATAGAGAACATTTTTATTTTTTAATTTTTGGACTCAGTTTTCTCATGTGCACACAAGTAATATCTTAAGGTACCAGAGTACCTTAAGAAGTTCTACACATGGTGGTATAACACTGCATTTTTGTCAAGAGTAAGATGTTGGAGGTCATTTGTATCATAATCACCTAACATGCTTCCTTAATATAGATTCCTAAGTCCTACATTAGATTGAATGAATTAGAAGACAGGAAGAAGACCTGCTGCATTTATTTTTGAAACCTCTTAAGAAATATTTTTTTACATATAAGTTATATTAACCCTCAAATTATGCAAATATCACTGGTCATTAGATATAGTTAGAATATGTCAAACAAGTTACTTGTTTTATCAGTAGCTTTTTAAAAACTGTGATAAAACAGTCCTAAAATTTATCATTTTAACCATTTACAAATGTACAATTCAGTGACAATTAGTATATTCACAATGTTGTGCAACCATCACCACTACCAAGTTCCAGAATATTTTCATCACCCCAAATAGAAACCACGTATCCACTGGCCAGGCGCGGTGGCTCAGCCTATAATCCCAGCACTTTGGGAGGCCCAGGCGGGTGGATCATGAAGTCAGGAGATTGAGACCATCCTGGTTAACACAGTGAAACCCCATCTCTACTAAAAATACAAAAAATTAGCCAGGCGTGGTGGCAGCCACCTGTAGTCCCAGTTACTCGGGAGGCTGAGGCAGCAGAATGGCGCGAACCCAGGAGGCGGCGCTTGCAGTGAGCGGAGATCGCGCCACACTGCACTCCAGCCTGGGCCAAAGAGCGAGACTAGGTCTCACTCCATTAAGCGGTCACTCCCTCCCCACACCCCACCCTCCAAAGAAGCCACACCTTGTTTGGCTTCTTCTATATAGTACAATGTTTTCAAGGTTCACCATGTTGTAGCACGTATATTTCATTCTTTTTTATGACTGAAAAATATTCCATTGTATAGATATATTTTGTTTTTCATCTGTTGATGATCATCTGGATTGTTTCCACCTTCCCCTTTGGCTAATGGGAATAGTGCTGCCATAAACATTTGTGTAAAAATTTTCATATGAACACCTGTTTTCAATTATTTTGAGTATATACCTAGGAGCGGAACTGCTGAGCCACGGTTGTTGTATGTGCAACTCTTTGAGGAACTGCCAAATACAGTGGCTGCACCATTTTACAATTCCACCAGCAATGTACGAGGGTTCCAGTGTCACCATATTCTTGCCAACACTTGTTACTTTCAGGTTAAAAAAACTCAAGAGGGTATTAAGTGTTACCTCATTGAGTTTTGGTTTCATTGATTCTATTGTTTTTCTATTCCCTACTTCATTTATTTTGCTCTAATCTTTATTTCCTTCCCTCTGCTAAGCCTTGGATTTAGTTTACTCTTCTTTCCTAGTCTTTTTTTTTTTTTTTTTGAGACAGGGTCTCGCTCTGTTGCCCAGGCTGAAGTGTCATGGCACAATCATGGCTCAGTGCTGCCACAGCCTCCAAAGGCGCAATCCATCTGTCAACCTCAGCCTCATGAGCAGCTGTGACTACAGGTGCACACCACCATGTCTGGCTAATTTTTGTATTTTTTTTGTAGAGACAGGGTTTTGCCACATTGCCCAGGCTGGTCTCTAACTTAGGTTCAAGCAATCCACCTGCCTCAGACTCCCAAAGTGCTGGGATTATAGGTGTGAGCCACTGTGCCCGGCCACCAATTACAGGCATTTTTACCATTATTTTACCAATGCCTCAAATGGCGTATCAACTTCAATTGCTCAAACATTTTGCCCACTTTAAGAATAGGCTTTCCAGGCAAACAGGGTCTGGAGTGGACCTCAAGCAATCTCCTACAGCTACAACCTACAGCTGAGGATCCTGACTGTTAGAAGGAAAGCTATCAAACAGGAAGGACACCTACACCAAAACCCCATCAGTACATCACCATCATCAAAGACCAGAGGCAGATAAAACCACAAAGATGGGGAAAAAGCAGGGCAGAAAAGCTGGAAATTCAAAAAATAAGAGCGCATCTCCCCCGGAAAAGGAGCGCAGCTCATCGCCAGCAACGGATCAAAGCTGGACGGAGAATGACTTCGACGAGATGAGAGAAGAAGGCTTCAGTCCATCAAATTTCTCAGAGCTAAAGGAGGAATTACGTACCCAGTGCAAAGAAACTAAAAATCTTGAAAAAAAAAGTGGAAGAATTGATGGCTAGAGTAATTAATGCAGAGAAGCTCACAAACGAAATGAAAGAGACGAAAACCATGGCACGAGAAATACGTGACAAATGCACAAGCTTCAGTAACCGTCTCGATCAACTGGAAGAAAGAATGTCAGCGATGGAGGATCAAATGAATGAAATGAAGCGAGAAGAGAAACCAAAAGAAAAAAGAAGAAAAAGAAATGAACAAAGCCTGCAAGAAGTATGGGATTATGTAAAAAGACCAAATCTACGTCTGATTGGGGTGCCTGAAAGTGAGGGGGAAAATGGAACCAAGTTGGAAAACACTCTTCAGGATATCATCCAGGAGAACTTCCCCAACCTAGTAGGGCAGGCCAACATTCAAATCCAGGAAATACAGAGAACGCCACAAAGATACTCCTCGAGAAGAGCAACTCCAAGACACATAATTGCCAGATTCACCAAAGTTGAAATGAAGGAAAAAATCTTAAGGGCAGCCAGAGAGAAAGGTCGGGTTACCCACAAAGGGAAGCCCATCAGACTAACAGCAGATCTCTCGGCAGAAACTCTTCAAGCCAGAAGAGAGTGGGGGCCAATATTCAACATTCTTAAAGAAAAGAATTTTAAACCCAGAATTTTATATCCAGCCAAACTAAGTTTCATAAGTGAAGGAGAAATAAAATCCTTTACAGATAAGCAAATGCTTAGAGATTTTGTCACCACTAGGCCTGCCTTACAAGAGACCCTGAAGGAAGCACTAAACATGGAAAGGAACAACCGGTACCAGCCACTGCAAAAACATGCCAAAATGTAAAGACCATCAAGGCTAGGAAGAAACTGCATCAACTAACGAGCAAAATAACCAGTTAATATCATAATGGCAGGATCAAGTTCACACATAACAATCTTAACCTTAAATGTAAATGGACTAAATGCTCCAATTAAAAGACACAGACTGGCAAACTGGATAAAGAGTCAAGATCCATCAGTCTGCTGTATTCAGGAGACCCATCTCACACGCAGAGACATACATAGGCTCAAAATAAAGGGATGGAGGAAGATTTACCAAGCAAATGGAGAACACAAAAAAGCGGGGGTTGCAATACTAGTCTCTGATAAAACAGACTTTAAACCATCAAAGATCAAAAGAGACAAAGAAGGCCATTACATAATGGTAAAGGGATCAATTCAACAGGAAGAGCTAACTATCCTAAATATATATGCACCCAATACAGGAGCACCCAGATTCATAAAGCAAGTCCTTAGAGACTTACAAAGAGACTTAGACTCCCATACAATAATAATGGGAGACTTCAACACTCCACTGTCAACATTAGACAGATCAACGAGACAGAAAGTTAACAAGGATATCCAGGAATTGAACTCATCTCTGCAGCAAGCAGACCTAATAGACATCTATAGAACTCTCCACCCCAAATCAACAGAATATACATTCTTCTCAGCACCACATCGTACTTACTCCAAAATTGACCACGTAATCGGAAGTAAAGCACTCCTCAGCAAATGTACAAGAACAGAAATTATAACAAACTGTCTCTCAGACCACAGTGCAATCAAATTAGAACTCAGGACTAAGAAACTCAATCAAAACCGCTCAACTACATGGAAACTGAACAACCTGCTCCTGAATGACTACTGGGTACATAACGAAATGAAGGCAGAAATAAAGATGTTCTTTGAAACCAATGAGAACAAAGATACAACATACCAGAATCTCTGGGACACATTTAAAGCAGTGTGTAGAGGGAAATTTATAGCACTAAATGCCCACAAGAGAAAGCAGGAAAGATCTAAAATTGACACTCTAACATCGCAATTAAAAGAACTAGAGAAGCAAGAGCAAACACATTCGAAAGCTAGCAGAAGGCAAGAAATAACTAAGATCAGAGCAGAACTGAAGGAGATAGAGACACAAAAAACTCTCCAAAAAATCAATGAATCCAGGAGTTGGTTTTTTGAAAAGATCAACAAAATTGACAGACCACTAGCAAGACTAATAAAGAAGAAAAGAGAGAAGAATCAAATCGACGCAATTAAAAATGATAAAGGGGATATCACCACCGACCCCACAGAAATACAAACTACCATCAGAGAATACTATAAACACCTCTACGCAAATAAACTGGAAAATCTAGAAGAAATGGATAATTTCCTGGACACTTACACTCTTCCAAGACTAAACCAGGAAGAAGTTGAATCCCTGAATAGACCAATAGTAGGCTCTGAAATTGAGGCAATAATTAATAGCCTACCAACCAAAAAAAGTCCAGGACCAGATGGATTCACAGCTGAATTCTACCAAAGGTACAAGGAGGAGCTGGTACCATTCCTTCTGAAACTATTCCAATCAATAGAAAAAGAGGGAATCCTCCCTAACTCATTTTATGAGGCCAACATCATCCTGATACCAAAGCCTGGCAGAGACACAACAAAAAAAGAGAATTTTAGACCAATATCCCTGATGAACATCGATGCAAAAATCCTCAATAAAATACTGGCAAACCGGATTCAGCAGCACATCAAAAAGCTTATCCACCATGATCAAGTGGGCTTCATCCCTGGGATGCAAGGCTGGTTCAACATTCGCAAATCAATAAACATAATCCAGCATATAAACAGAACCAAAGACAAGAACCACATCATTATCTCAATAGATGCAGAAAAGGCTTTTGACAAAATTCAACAGCCCTTCATGCTAAAAACGCTCAATAAATTCGGTATTGATGGAACGTACCTCAAAATCATAAGAGCTATTTATGACAAACCCACAGCCAATATCATACTGAATGGGCAAAAACTGGAAAAATTCCCTTTGAAAACTGGCACAAGACAGGGATGCCCTCTCTCACCACTCCTATTCAACATAGTGTTGGAAGTTCTGGCTAGGGCAATCAGGCAAGAGAAAGAAATCAAGGGGATTCAGTTAGGAAAAGAAGAAGTCAAATTGTCCCTGTTTGCAGACGACATGATTGTATATTTAGAAAACCCCATTGTCTCAGCCCAAAATCTCCTTAAGCTGATCAGCAACTTCAGCAAAGTCTCAGGATACAAAATTAATGTGCAAAAATCACAAGCATTCTTATACACCAGTGACAGTCAAACAGAGAGCCAAATCAGGAATGAACTTCCATTCACAATTGCTTCAAAGAGAATAAAATACCTAGGAATCCAACTTACAAGGGATGTAAAGGACCTCTTCAAGGAGAACTACAAACCACTGCTCAGTGAAATCAAAGAGGACACAAACAAATGGAAGAACATACCATGCTCATGGATAGGAAGAATCAATATCGTGAAAATGGCCATACTGCCCAAGGTAATTTATAGATTCAATGCCATCCCCATCAAGCTACCAATGAGCTTCTTCACAGAATTGGAAAAAACTGCTTTAAAGTTCATATGGAACCAAAAAAGAGCTCGCATCTCCAAGACAATCCTAAGTCAAAAGAACAAAGCTGGAGGCATCACGCTACCTGACTTCAAACTATACTACAAGGCTACAGTAACCAAAACAGCATGGTACTGGTACCAAAACAGAGATAGAGACCAATGGAACAGAACAGAGTCCTCAGAAATAATACCACACATCTACAGCCATCTGATCTTTGACAAACCTGAGAGAAACAAGAAATGGGGAAAGGATTCCCTATTTAATAAATGGTGCTGGGAAAACTGGCTAGCCATAAGTAGAAAGCTGAAACTGGATCCTTTCCTTACTCCTTATACGAAAATTAATTCAAGATGGATTAGAGACTTAAATGTTAGACCTAATACCATAAAAATCCTAGAGGAAAACCTAGGTAGTACCATTCAGGACATAGGCATGGGCAAAGACTTCATGTCTAAAACACCAAAAGCAACGGCAACATAAGCCAAAATTGACAAATGGGATCTCATCAAACTAAAGAGTTTTGGGAGTTATACCTGATGTAAATGACGAGTTGATGGGTGCAGCACACCAACATGGCACAAGTATACATATGTAGCAAACCTGCACGTTGTGCACATGTACCCTACAACTTGAAGTTTAATAATAATAAATAAATTTAAAAAAAAAAAAAAAAAAAAAAGAATGGGCTTTCTTCTTAATAACTGAGGCATACAAGTTCTTCAAATATTCTACATAAAAGTCCTCTGACAAATACATGTCTGGCAAATATTTTCTCTTATTCTGTAGCTTGCTCTTTTATTTTCAAAACAGTTTTTGAAAGAACAAGATTCTTACATTTTGATGAAATTCAATTAATTGATTTTTCTCTTATAGTCTGTGCTTGTTTGTGTGCTACTTATGAAATCTTTGTCAAACTCAAGGTCACTAAGATCTTTCTTATATAAGTTTTAGCCCTTACATTGAGGTCTATGATCCATTTTGATTTAATTTTTGTTTATGGTGTGAGATAAGAGTCAAAGTATTTTTGGTTTTTTTGTCTTTTTTTCCCCTGGCATATGACTTTAATAACTCTTGAATTAGGGTTGAAATAACTTGAGCACTCTGCCTAGCACACAGAAAGTACTTAATACCAAAACAACTAAATGGATGCAACTTCACCACCAAATTTCTCTTCTGGATTATGCTGAGTTTATCTTGAGTCTCTCTTCTTGCAGTTTTACCCTACACTATGGCATTGCTACACTGTGCCAGAATGACCTAACACATGCTATGTATCTTTAAATTTAATGCCACAAACTGTAATATGCCCCATCATTTTAAGTACCATTAGAAAGAAGTATTTCCTATTAGAACTATAAGACACCATCAATAGTAATATGCACTGTAATTTCAGGGATGTTAAAAATGTCAAAAACATAGGCATCTTGGACTGATTACTATAAATCTGCCTGTCAGTCCTCAGCTTAAGATTCTTTAGTGGCTCTCCACTACCGTCAGGATGAAAACTTAATTCCCTAAAAAGGTGTAAGAAAACCTTCCACTATGGGCCCTACCCGTCTATGTTCATTTCTTGAAACTCCCAATCTCACACCCTGTGCTTCAGTTTATTTTGAATTCCTAAACTAAGTACTTTTGACTCTTCTGCATTTCTGCACCTGGATGACCCTTCTCTCCGGCATACGCTAGTCACCTCTGCTTGCCTAAACTGTTATGTATTCATCATCCATGCACCAATCAAATATTTACTCAGGACCAATTATAATCCTAGTCTTATGTTTACAAAGGTGTACAAGGCAGTTGCTGACATCAAGGAATTCAAAATCTTCAAGGAGAATCACATCGGCAATGAAAACATGTGGTAAGTACAGTAACAGAGATATATCAATGGAGTATCATGGAAGTACAAAGAAAGGACACATAATTCTGTAAGGATGACAGACACAGAGCTCAAGGAAGGCTTCCTTGAAAAAATACACAATAAGACCTTAAAGAATAAGAAAGAAATAGACAACTGAACGGGTGGTGATAAGATACTTGGATCCATTGCACTACGTGTAAAGCTACAGAAACACTCTAACAGCAAAGTGAGTGTATGTATTTGTGGCATTGAGTGGTTGTTAGTGGGGAGACAAAAAGCTCCTTGATGTGGCCAGGATGTAGAATGAAAGGGGATAGTTCAGAGACAAGAGGTAAGTAGCATTCAGATGATGCAAACTTTATTTATAGAGAATAAAGAATCACTAAAGGGTTTTAAGCTGAAAAAGAGAGTTCAATTTACATTCTAGAGAATACCCTCTGGTAGCCATGTGGAGAACTGATTTCAGGGCAGTGGTCTGAGAATAAGATGGTGGGGACCAAGAGCTAGGTAGCGTGAATGAAAAAGTGAAGGAAGTTTTAAGAACCATGGTGGAAATCATCATAACGCCAGGATGAAGGTCAATAAAAACTTTTATACTTGATCATGACATGAGAATGCTAATCACTATAGTTTACACCCCTTAATGACAGACTCAAGTATATGACCTTACTGACATCTTAGCCTGAAAGTTCCTAAATACAAATAAATTTCGGTGTACTGCAGACTAACAGAGTAAAGTTATCACTAAGAACTGCTGCATATTCCAAAGCTCAAAATCTGAAATCCTTCTTGCTACTCTGGTACGTATTATTTTATTCTTGCATCTATCCCAACCTGTCTCTCTAAAACTGTAATTTTATCACAACTTCCTGTTTCTATAACTAACTTCTTCTGGCATTCAATTTACAAACAATGTATTGTTTCTCAGCTAGCCTTGGGATGACTATGTTAGTGACCTCTTACAAATAGTGTATGATCTAGTGGGAGCAATGAATATATATGCCAAAAGAGATGTACAAATAAAAATTTAAAACAATTCCAAAAGGTGACAAAAAATAGATCATTTTCAGAAAATAATTTCTGAGGCCTTTAAGATGGCTACAGTTTTGATCAGAAGAAGGGTAGAGATAGTTTAGTTGATATTCCAAATTTTTTATTTATCTCGAATTCTCTATCACATGCCTCATGGCTCTAATGGTATACTTCTTCCACTCCTCATTTTTAAGCCCTTTGTCACTTTTCTCAATTGGCTGATTACTCTTGCTTTATTCTATGTACCACAGCTTCATAAAAGGGTTCCACCCTATTTATCCATAGGAATTTAATTTGACCTCTAAAGAAAAATCCTCTAGAAAATGTGAACACCTTAAGATGATAATGATCATTTGCCTGTCAATAATTTATGTGATACTCAAATTCTATCTTCTCCATTTGGAATTTTATCTGTATACTTCTGCCTTCCTCTTATTTCACAGGAAAATGTACCCTTAGGCCTTTCAACTTGTGGCCACTACTTAAGAGTACATTTTGAGTGGAAATGACAAAGAAGCATTCGACTCTCATATAGAAATGGCACTCTGCAAACGGTAATTGCTACCTGGTCTGAGGCAATACCTGCCAATATACAGTCATGCACTGCATAATGACGTCTTGTTCCACGATGGACTGCATATACAACAGTGGTCCAAAAAGATTCAAATACTGTATTTTTACTGTATCTTTTCTATGTTTAGGTTTGTTAGATATACATATACTTACCGTTGTGTTACAGCTGCCTATGTAACCTAGGAGCAATAGACTATACCAGGGGTCCCCAACCCCTGGGCCACAGACTGGTACCTTCGTGGCCTGTTAGAAACCAGGCCGGACAGCAGGAGGTGAGAAGTCAGCGAGTGAAGCTTCATCTGTATTTACAGCTGCTCGCTATCACTTGCATCACCAGCTGAGCTCAGCCTCCTGTCAGATCAGAGGCGGTATTGAATTCTCATAGGAAAGCAAATCCTATTGTGAACTGTGCATGTGAGGGATCTAGGTTGCATGCTCTTATGAGAATTTAATGCCTGATGATCTATCACTGTCTCCCATCACCCCAAGATGGGACCATCTAGTTGTAGGAAAACAGACTCAGGGCTCCCACTGATTCTACATTATGGTGAGTTCTATAATTATTTCATTATATATTACTACGTAATAAGAATAGAACAACAAATGTAATATGCTTGAATGATCCCAACACCTCCCCCCACCCACCCCAGTCTGCAGAAAAATGGTCTTCCATGAAACCAGTCCCTGGTGCCAAAAAAGTTGGGGACCACTGGGCTATGCCATACAGCCTAGATGCATACTATGCTATACCATCTAGGTTTGTGTAAGTACACCCTATAATGCTCAAACAGGGAAAAAATTGCCCAATGATGCATTTCTCAGAACGTATCCCTGTTAAGTGATGCATGACTATACTTCTACACAAAAAATAACGAGACACTCCCTCATCCCCTTCCACAGTTACCAGTCATTTTAGTGTAAGGGTCCCACCAAGGCAATTCATACCTTCCTAAGCTGATGGATGTAGTGTGCTTATCAACAACATTTACAGGAAACCTATGATAATCCCTGAATCCTCCCAAATGTTATTTGGGCCAGGAGCTGAATGATACAGATCTGTGCCTTTAGAGTATCCCAGATTTTACATAATTAGCAATGTTTCTATTGGAGAATCTACCCCTACACTTCAATTTTGCCTTTGGGTTCTTTCATTTCTCAAGTAGCAATTACAATGCTTTGTACTTTGGCTTAACCAGCAGTTTCCTGATTTAAATGACTGACTGCCACCTTCAGATAAATTTAACTTTTTAACTTCTGTATCATTGTGTACTAACAGCTTGTCTTCACATAATGCCACTGGGCTGTGTTCTCAAATTACATTCATTTGGTCACCTCAAGAGGTCCTAACGAGTTTCCCAGGCACCAGCTGTGACATAATTCGTCTTCTTGGCAGCTAAAACTTCCAGTGTTCTCTGGGCCTTCCCTTTTGCTCCGAAGTACAGGTAAATTTTTTTTGCTTTTGGCAAGGATTCAGCTGCAACTGGTGCATATATTACGAACATATGCTGTCAAAAGGAAAGAATTCTCTGACAGAGGAGAAAGTATATGAAAAATTTAAGTGACTGGCCACCTTAAAAACTCATGGGAAAATTTTCTACCTCAGTCAAGTACCCTGCATAATTTACTCAAGAAAAAAATGGGTCTTAGCTTTAAATACTGCTGGCACACTGGAGAAGATAAACTAAGACAACCAAATATATTTAAAGGTTAGGTGTGTTTCTGATTTTGGTATTTACTGAATGGCAATACTAGTATGAAGCAACATAGAAGAATTTCATTAAGCCCTTAGCACACACATCATTAACATTTACTTTTGGTCATATCTGATGACAACTTATGTCCTTCCCATATCACCACCATCTAGCAAAATCATACAACAGCTGTCTTCAGTAATAGGGAAGTTGACCTGTCCTTTGAATCACAGCTTCATAAAAGGGTTCTATCCTATTTATCCATAGGAATTTAATTTGACCTCTAAAGAAAAATCCTCTAGAAAATGTAAATACCTTAAGATGATAATGATCATTTTCCTGTCAATAATTTATGTGATATTCAATACTATAAATTCTAATTTCACAAGGGGCTAAAAAAAAAAAAATCACATATAAAACTGTCTATAATATAAAAAATGACTTTACTTTTTAATTAAGGAAAAAATACAAATCCCTACAATTTCATTTTTAATGTTATGAAAAACTTCACTTATTTGAAAATATCTTGCTTAAAATATTTATTCCAAATTTTCTTACCACTAATTTATTAATCTTGTTTAATATCAAAACTGAGATGATCTATTTTAGGTTGTACACAAATGTCAATAGTGAAGAGTCACTTAAATTCCAATTGCTTTCAACAATATGCTATATATAAACTCCAAGATAAAGCTGTTCAGAGTTGCCAATAACATTATGAAACTTTACATATGTATTTCTCTCAATGTCTTAATATCAATATTGGAAACATAATTAGTTGGACGTATTTTTCCATTAAAGGGAAATATAATAATTACTCACATGAATTATTCTCATCTATGAAATAATTATTTTCTCAAATTATTAATCAATACCCCCATCAATCCATTTCATAGACTTGCCTGTGTCCCAGGCAACAGAGTAACTCAAAGAGTGAACCACCTTAGCATATTATAAAATAGCAAAGTTAATTACGAAGTATAATTTTAAAATCAATTGGGAAAAAAAACCTCTCTGTAATTAATAAGGTTATTAAAAAGAATTAAAAGTTAGTGTTATGTGAAAAGAAAAAGTTCCACAGAGATGGTTCTGTGGCTCCAGAAGTAGGTAATCCTTCACTAAAGAGCCATTAACAAAACTGATCCTAGACTCACTTTAGAGACACAGGAATTATAACTAAGGATAATCAGAAAAGCACCAGAAACGACAACTTACAAAAAGTAAGTTCCTGGGGAATAGGAATTATAGCTAGTTAACTGTATTTATATTTCATGACATTGAGAAGTAGGTGCTAAATAACTCATGTGTCATACAAAATATTTGTGTATACGCTGGAAAAAAAGCAATTTTTAAATTTCTTTAAAATACTTCAGAATTTTCTTTACTGAAATACCTTAGTAGATACAATATGAGAGAAAATATCTTTAAAATTTTTCTCAATTTACATAAAATTACAACGTACTGCTGTTTCAGCATATTAAAAAGACTTTGAAGACCAAGGCAGATTACTTGAGCCCAGGAGTTTGAGACCAGCCTGGGCAACATAGCGAGATTCCACCTGTACAAAAAAAGAAAAGATTTTAGTAGGGTGTGGTGGTGTACACCTGTAGTCCTGGCTACTCCAGAGGCTGAGGAAGGAGGATCACTTGTACCCAAGAGTTTGAGGTTACAGTGAGCCTGGGTGACAGAGTAAGACTGTGTCTCTTAAGTTAAAAAAAAAAAAACCTAAATATAAGCTACTTAAAATAAGCTTTTAAAAATGTGAATAGCAATCAAACATCATTATCATTATAGGTTAATTTTTTTTTTTTTTTGAGACGGAGTCTGGCTCTATCACCCAGGCTGGAGTGCAGTGGCGCGATCTCAGCTCACTGCAAGCTCCGCCTCCCGGGTTCACGCCATTCTCCTGCCTCAGCCTCCCGTATTATAGGTTTTAAAATACTTCTATGTACCCCCGGGTTCTGAGTCTGTATATTATATATAGGAAACTTGTTCTTCTCTCTCTACACAAAGCTTATATTCCCTATAAAGCCCATATACATTAACTGATCTAGCTCCTTATTCTACTCTAAAATTCCAAAATTCCCCTATAAAAATCAATTTATAACCAAACAAAACTTTCTTCTGGCTTGATCTTGGCGGTCCTCAAAGTTGGGTCTCTAAAAAGTAAACAAATCAAGCAAGCAAGCAAGCGTAATTTAACACAATCAGTCAAAGTGGTTTCTATCAAGTCTTTTGCCAAACCCTCAGGTCCCTTACCCTTTGTCATTGACATATTTATCTTACTATCACTAATGAAAAAGATCAATCCTATCTTCCACCTAACTCTCCACTGTAAATACACAGATCCAGAGTACATGAGGCTGAGAGGGAAAAGAGTGGGAATCACAAAACTGGGCAGAATGATACTCACCTTTCCTCCACAATAAGTTTCCCGTCTCCACACCCTCAGGGTCTTTCAGCATCTCTTTCAAAAGTCTACGGTCTTCCATTCTCTGCTTTAACCACTCCAAACATGTATTCCTTTTTTTCTACCACTGATGACCTATCTTTCTGCCTAAAGGTTATCAGTGTCTCAATGTATATTCACAGTTATCAGATCTAGAAGTTGTAGTTCTCAGGAGACAGTGATAAGGACTAAAACTTCCAACCCTGACAACTGTGAATATATATCAACCTCCACTCAGTTGTATCTGTTCATTCTATCTTAGAAGTAGTACTCTTCTGTTTAAGACTAATAGCTTCTCACCTGCTCTAAGATCCCTTCTCAAATTCTCAGGATACTTGCCTCATCAATTACCACTTTATTTCTCCATATTGGTCTTTCTCTCTGCTGCCTTTTTGTCCTCAACCTATCTTTGCACTCAAGTCTATCATGTATTTTTAACAAATTTTTAAAAGTAATTAAAATTGGCCTTCAACAAAGCATCCTCTCCTAGTTATTAGCACCTTCCTCCACTCAGGTGAATTTTTTGAGAGCGGCTATATTTGTTGCTCTCAATTCTACAATTCTCCTAAATTGCTGCTTCTCAAAATACTGGTATTTGATTTGCAGTTCTATTACTCCACTAAAATTGCTTTTGGAGAGGTTTCTAATATTGCTGTAAATGCCAAGTCCAAAGGTCATCTCTCAGTCTTTGTTTTATCTGACATCTCTGTAGCAGCTGGCAATGCGCATCACTTTTTGTGCTATGCTGAAATGTTAGAGTTCCCAATGGAACTATCCCGAACTGCCTTCTCATTTTACATCCTCTATGGCTTCAACTATCATCCATAAGAGGAACATTCCCAAATTCTTGTTGCTAGCCAAGACTAACATGAGCACTAGATCCATATGTAATTCAGCTACCAATATGTATCTCTACATACCATACACACCCCAAACAACATTCAGAAACTGAATTCACAATCTTTCTTCTAAATCTGCTTCTCATTTGCTGGTTGGCTGACTGCACTATCTCCTACTCGGCTAGAATTTGGGAGTTAAATAAAATTCCTCCCTAGGTTAATAATTTACATGGACTTATTGAAGTAGGAAGGCAAGCCAATAAATGTTGTCACTTTTCCCATGGCCAAAATGGGCATAATAATGCCAATTCCCATCTACTCTACCAATAAATCAGCAAGAGACATCAAATGATATGTTCAAATACTTGATTTGTGTAAAGAATGATAAAATTCTTTCTTGGTGGTTGAAGGAAGGCAAAAGGTACACTACATCTGCTCCAAACTCAGAGCAACAGGGTCTTGATGACTGTTTCTCTCAACCTTGAAAACTCCCAATACTGAAAAGTTAAAAGTCCCATTATACTGGGCTAGTAAGCGTCAAAGCTTAAATTAATTTTTTCAGGATTCTGCTGACTACCACAGAGGGTTCAGAATAAAGCTATTTAAACTATAATGATTTTAATTATGTTTCTGTATTGACAACAGAATTAATTTTAAAAACACATGAGTGCCTACCAGTTAGGTTCAATATGAAATGAGACACAAAATAATGATTCAGCTCCTGCCCTCAGTAAACTTATCAACTAGTTAGAAGACACTAACTTAACACAAATACTGTAACATAAAAAACCTGTTATAATCAGTGGACTACGCAAAAATTCTTTATTTTAAATAATAAAGAATAAACTTTCACAACTTTTTGGGAATTAAAAAAAAGGAAATGGAAAACAAACCATAATCACAAGTAATCAACATAAGAAACTAGTTTTATATTTCCAACTTCAACTTTCAAAGAAAATACTGCAAAAAGCAAGACTCTTCTTAACTTTACAACACAATTACCTTTACTTGAGACTGATTTTTTCACTGAGGCCACATGATCTTCAGAGATTGCAAGACGCCTCAAAACATCAGCCAAAGCTGCCTTTAGCACAGTGATTTCGTCTTCTTGTTGCTGAACTCGTGACTCAAGAGCTGACAGGCGATCTTGAACATCAGAAGTACTTGCAGCAGAAATACTATCATCTATAAAATAAAATATGGAATATTATCAAAGTAAACTGCTTGAGAAATAATTTCTGATAAGAAAAGCTATCCCAGATAAGACTTACAAAAGATGAGAAGAACTCTGGCTAGGTGAAGTGGCTCGTGCCTGTAATTCCAGCACTTTGAGGGGCCAAGGTGGGCAGATCACTTGAGGTCAGGAGTTGGAGACCAGCCTGGCCAACATGGTGAAACTTCGTCTCTACTAACAATACAAAAAATTAGCCGGGCATGATGGTGCACTTCTGTAATTCCAGCTATGCGGGAGGCTGAGGCACGAGAATCACGTGAACCCCGGAGGCGGATGTTGCAGTGAGCCCAGATTGTGCCACTGCACTCTAGTCTGGGCAACACAGCAAGACTCTGTCTCAAAAAAAAAGAAAGAAAAACAGAAAAAAAAAGAGAAAATTTCAAAACAAAAAACCCATAACATCCCATCATGTTGACACATATGAACCTTCCATAAAGATTTTCATAGCTATCTTAATTTAAAATAATACAAGTTAATAAATTTGACAAATAATTAAAATGGTGAAAATCTTCCCCAAGGTCAAATTCCCCCTATTTTTATAACATCATCTTAATTGGTTTTCTCAGGAAAATGCTCCCTAAATACATCATCTTGTAGACATCAGGAAACTTGCAAGACAGCAAACTATCCAACCTTTCTTAATTACAACATTATTATCACAGTTCTCTATGAAAACAGAAAAGGCATATAAATCACTTCTGTTCGGCTTTATGTATCAGATAGGGAGTCTATCACTTTAACCAACAACCATGAGGAAGCATTCTTTACTAATTTACTCTTTACTGTACTATTATACTCTCCCACACCCCACAGAAGTCAGTATTGCTATGTAATTAACAAAAGACTTTTCGCTGCTCCTTCTCTCCACCTAACACCACGACCTCTCTTAAAAAAAGGTTTTTATGAAGTACATACTTAATACTTGCCTTAGGTTACGTAACAGCAACAAGAGAAAGACTATTCAAATAAGGCTTAGCTATACAACAGCAATACGTAACTTTATACTACTGTATTTGTTGAGTCAACCAGAATCTAAACATATAGAAACATCAATTGCTGGCTGGGTGCGGTGGCTCACGCCTATAATCCCAGCACTTTGGGAGGCCCAGGCGGGCAGATTACGAGGTCAGGAGATTGAGACCATCTGGGCCAACAAGGTGAAACCCCGTCTCTACTAAAATACAAAAAATTAGCCGGGCATGGTGGCATGAGCCTGTAGTCCCAGTTACTCGGGAGGCTGAGGCAGGAGAATCACTTGAACCTGGGAGGCAGAGGCTGCAGTGAGCCGAGATCACGCCACTGCACTCCAGCCTGGCAAAAGAGCAAGACCCCGTCTCAAAAAAAAAAAGAAAAAAGAAAAAAGAAACATTAATCGCTATTGCTTCATTCAGTATAAGCAGGAAAATTCAGGGAAATAACTAAGTGTTAAAAACACCCTTGGCTTACACTGAGGAGACGTTTTAGTTTCTAATGTAAGAGTTGTTTGGACCAGACTGAGATCATTTAAATGATGTTTCACTCATTCAGATGATAACGCAGAATGTATTGTTTTTGTCTCATACTGAGATAGTATGCTATGAAACTTAACAATTTAATTCAAAGTTTGAGTTAAAATCACCACCACAACATTTAAAAACCAAAGCTATCACCATTACATTATGGAACAGTAAACAATATTCATATTTCATATTTAAGATCATATACAGCACCAGACCTCTCATGCATACATATGTACTCTCTTCTGTCTTTACTAGTATTTCACTGACAAT
Organism: Chlorocebus sabaeus; assembly: GCF_047675955.1. Lineage (NCBI taxonomy): Eukaryota > Metazoa > Chordata > Mammalia > Primates > Cercopithecidae > Chlorocebus > Chlorocebus sabaeus. The sequence continues at coordinate 42,022,553 of NC_132917.1, read as the reverse complement.
CTTATCTTTGAGAAGTACTGATTTTGAAGGAAAACTGGGTTTCATCTTTAATTTAGACTTCAAATTCTGATTCCATATTAACTAGTTACATAATCTTAGGCAAGTTATTTTAGTTGAGTATTAATTTCTTCATCTTTAAATAGGATTGTTATAAGGAGGGTGCGCCTAGGATATGTACAAAGCACAAAAGTTAGAATTTGAAAGCTCTGAGCACATTTGTTACTTAAAGGCAGATGTGTCCAACTCTGAGATGCTTAAGGAATAAGAACAATTCAGTCTCTCGCCTTAGAAATTTGTATATTTTAAGTATTTTTCATGTCCACAGTGGTCTAGCTGAATTCTAGCTTATCTATATTCTTTGTAAGTATGTTAGACTATGGTCACTGTTCTTTCTACCCAGAATGTTTTCCTATTCTTCTTCTGACAGAAAGAATAGCCCCTCTTGTCTTTTGTGAAACTCCACCATATTTCTTGCTCCTAGTAGGGCTGTCAATCTATGATGCCTCACTTTCCCCTCTGCCCTCCATACTATGAGACTGAACCACATAAAATGGCCTTTACAGTTGTATACATATTACTATTAGAAATTTCAGCTGGGCACGGCAGCTCACGACTGTAATTCTAGCACTTAGGGAGGCCAAGGTGGGCGGATCGCTTGAGCCCAGGAGTTCGAGACCAGCCTGGGCAACACAGTGAAAATCCATGTCTACCAAAACAGAAAAAATTAGCTGGGCATGGTGGCCATGTTTGTAGTCCCAGCTACTCGGGAAAGTGAAGTGGAAGGATCACTTAAACCCAGTCAAGTATGTGTTTAAGTCAAAGATTCAGTGAGCTTTAATCACGCCACTGCACTTAAACCTGGGTAAAATGAGGAAGACCCTGTCAGAAAGAGAAGAAAACAGAAAAGAGAAAAGAAAAGAGAAAAAATGAAAAGAAAAGAAAAAACGGAAGGGAGGGAGGGAGAAAAGGAAAGAAGGAGAAAGGGAGGGAAGGAGAAAGGGAGGGAGGTAGGAAGGAAGGGAGGCAGAAAGGAAGGAAGGAAGGAAGGGAGGGAGGGAGGGAGAGGAGAGAGGGAGGGAGTTAATATGGCTCAATCTAACACTACCACAGGAGTAGTAGTCATGAGATACAGGCTAGGCCAAATGAAGCCCTCTTGAATCTTCCAGAGACAGAGTTATAGCCCATCCTCCTTTGTTCTCCAGCTACAAAGATGTCACCCCAGGACTGTCAAAAATAAAGGTGGTTCTAACTACCTTGTGTTCCAGTTCTAGTCTCTGAAGCCCTGGCTCTTCAATTCTGAGAGCTACTCCAATATTCCTCCCAGCTAATTATGTAACCTAATAAATTCACTTTTTGCAAGCCATTATTTGTAAACCAAAGGCCATGATTAAGTCAGTAAACTATATGGATATGTTTTTCTAAATTGTTCTCAATTCATGAAAGATGAGCTATACCTTCATATTATAACCACAGATAAAATGCTTATATGATTTTTGTAAACATATAACCTGCTTAATTATTCCGGGAGGACAGCTGAGCTAGTAGATCACCAGACTATAATGCCAAGGTTAGGGTGCTAGGTTTTAGTGCCAACTTGGTATCTTTTACTTTCAGCAAACTTTTACAAACTTTGATTTTTAAAAAAATGACTAAGGTTTTTAAGTTGTGTGAAACTTGGATAGTGACGAGAAAGGTGGTTCAGCTTGTAAAATTCCTATCAAACCCTGATAGACGCTGTGAGACACAAGAACAGTTTTTCAAAGGGCATAACACTGATAGACACAAGGACAATTTTTCAAAGGGCATAACACTGACAGACACAAGGACAATTTTTCAAAGGACATAACACGTACAAAGTTAACCATTAACAATGTCCCGCATTTACATTGTGCCTTTCATATTTATTACCTCAGCCCACACCCCCCTACACACACTATCTATATTTTATATTGGAGGAAATAGCTCAAGAAACTAAGTAACTTGCTCAAGGTCACCAAACTAATCTAGATATCTGAGACTCAAAGACAAGTCTTTTGACTTTCAACTTAAGTGCCCTTTATTTTATTCCACACTGCATCCTAACAATAATCACATGAGGAGCAAACAAATACTTCCTTTCACAAAGCCACGCAAGGGGCTTCAAAACTATTGAGTGATTTAATCAGTTTTTTGTTTCAGGAAGATCATTTTGGTTGCTCCGTGAGAACAGACTGGAACAGGGTAAGAGTAAATGCAAGAACAGACAGGAGGCTATTGTAGTAACCCATGTGAAAGGTGATGATGGCCCATGTTAGGGTTAAAATGTTCAAGTGTCTCAGTTTCTTTCTCCAGAACAAGTATGTCTCCTGTCTCAGTATAAATATTATCATAATGCCCCCTCTTTCACTCTCAAGTTCCCTGGCTTGGATGATCAATTACAGGGTCACTATAGCCAAGGCAACAAGCAATGGCAATGTAACGGAACATAGTAGTTGATCCCCAGAGTTCCTCATAGCTCTAATTCCTTCCTGTCTAAAATCCTGGCTCTTAACCCTTTCAGGAGCATGAATTTCTTTGAGAATCCAATAAAAGCATGGTAGAACAGCGTACGAACTCTGGTATTATACTGACTAAATACATCTATCTGTTTTCTTTTTTCTTTTTTTTGAGACTCTCTCTGTCGACTAGGCTGGAGTGCAGTGGTGTGATCTCACTGTAACCTCCGCCTCCTGGGTTCAAGAGATTGTCCTGCCTCAGCCTCAATTAGCTGAGGCTGGGAACAGCTGGGAGATTACAGAGGTGCGTGCCACCACACCCAGCTAAATTGTATTATGATTATTATTTTTGTAGATACGGGGTTTTGCCATGTTGGTCAGCCTGGTCTCAAACTCCTGACCTCAAGGGATCTGCCCACCTTCGCCTCCCAAAGTGCTGGGATTACAGGTGTGAGCCACAGTGCCCGGCCATCTGTTTGCTATTTACCAACTCTGTGACTGTTTTCTTCATGTGTAATTACTCATGCGAACTGGGTACTTACCTGAGGCTTTGGATGATTAGATGAAATAATGCACAGCATGGCCATATAGGGTGGTTTCAATAAGTTATCATCCTACAGTGATGTTCTTTACTGCACTGTTATTGCCACAAAATTAGAAATGACCTAAGGTCTAAGGATGAGGTTAAATAAGCTATGATATGTCCATACCATCGAATATCATGCAATAATTTAAAATAACAGACAAGCATAAGCTAAAAATTTGAAAGTTCTACAAGACGACTTAAGTGAATAAGCAAACTGCAAAACAATACGTACTGAATAATTTATAGACACACACCAAAACACACTTTTAAAAATTAACACAAAAAACGTATACACACACACATATGTATATATAATGTACACAGAAAGAAGTTGTGAAGTACACACATCAAACTGGTAACTGGGTTACCTCTGACTAGGAAGGTGAGATTAGAAAAGTGGGAATAAAGAGAAATTTTTGCTTTTCAGTGTAGGTATTCTCATATTATTCGAATTTCACAATAAAAATGTGTATTAATTTATGCCCTTTAAGGTAAAATGCACTGCTTCTGAAGTTTAACTTCTTAAAACAAGTTTCCTCCAGTTACAGTGTTCCAATGTTATAAGGAACATACAAAGCAGAATGCAAATAACTTAAATTTCTGTCATAGATTACTAAAACAAGAACAGACACTATCTTAAAGTCCAACAACCGCTTTCATCATTTTATGAATAAGTAAACTAAGACTCTGAGACATCAGGTGAGTTACCCATGGTCACACAGCAAACTGGAGTCAGAGTTCCTTCCTCTGATGACTCTACATAATCCACTGCTCTTGTTCTTTCCATTTTGAAGACTTTGCTCTTACTTTTCTTCCCTCCCAATCTCTAAGATACCACCATTCTCATTCACAATAAACTAAGGGATATAACTGTTCGGTAAATGAATATATTTTCTGAGGGCTATTAACATTCCCTTTTCTTGATCCAAGTAGATCATTTTCCTTATACACCCCTACCTTTTTTATAGAGTAGGAGTATAAGCTAAAAACAGTAATCCCCCTCCCTTTAAAAAATTTTTGGTAATTGCCCCCTTTTTTTTTATTTAAATTTTTGCTCCTTCTCAAAATAGTTTCCAGCTTTCAAGGTTGAAATATGAAATACAAATGAATTCTCAAGCATTTTTGAACTTGTTAAGGAAAAAGTAAACAATGAAGAGAAAATAGAGATCCACAAACCTCTTACTATATCAGTCTAATCTATTTACTGGCATGAGTCAGTCTCTTTTTAGCAGCACAAGGAAATTTATATGTGACTGGTACACTTTATATTTTAAAGTTTAAAATATTACAGTTTAAAGAATACAATTATAGCTATTCATTATGCTTTTATTACACGGAATCATATTTTCTGAACTGTTGAGAAATGTGTCACCTTTGCAGAGATAAGTATATTATGTTTTATTATAAATATCCAAAAGTTGGCAATCCAGTATTACATCATCATATCAAAATGAGACATGCCTACACATTCTAGTATCTTTGGATTTTATTGATTTTGTATCTTTCTAAAACAGAATACTTACTGTCTTGTTTTCTTAGTGGGGGCATACAATCATAATGTAACCACTTCTTGGTGATTCAGTCTTCATTTAGAATATTAATTACTATGCTGCAAGCACTGTGGTGAAATGATACCCTAGAGGCTATTATATTTCTAATTAAATAATTGAGAACCATGGCTCAGGCCTGTAATTCAGCACTTTGAAAGGTTGAGGCAGGAGGATTGCATGAGCCAAGAAGTTCAAGACCAGCCTGAGCAACCTAGGGTGGCCCTGTCTCTACAAAAAAAATTAGCCAGGGGGTGGCAGCACATGCCTATAGTCCCAGTCCTAAGGCAGTAGGATCACTTGAGCCTAAGAGGTCACGGCTGCAGTAAGCCAAGATTGTGGCAATGCACTCCAGTTTATATGATAGAGCAAGACCCTGTCTTCAAAATAAATAAATAACAATTTTTTAAAAGTTATCCAGCTGTGGTGGCATATGCTTGTAGTTGAGGGGCTGAGGCAGTAGAATTGTCTGAGCCCAGTTCAAGGCTGCAGTGAGCTATAACTGCATCACTGCACTCCAGCCTGGGCAAAAGAGCAAGACCCTATTGCTAAAATAAATAAATAAATAAATACAAATACAAATACAATAAAATTACATTTTCGATTTTCTTTTTTGTAGAGATGGGGTCTCAGTATGTTGCCCAAGCTGGTCTTGAATTCCCACCCTCAAGCAATCCTCTCTGCTCAGCCTCCCAAAGTGCTGGGATTACAGGCATGAGCCACTGCACCAGACCACGTTTTTGGTTTTCTAATCTTTCTTTCTACTTTTCTCCTTACCTCTTTGCAGTTAGGATTAGCTATGCCTATCCACAGCAATGCTCCCTTTCCAATCTAATTTCCTACATTACGGGATACTGAATAACTAAGCTTTTTAACTGTTTATATGAGAAGTCTCTAACATGAAGACCTCTTCTATTTTAAAAATGTATTATAGGTTGAGTATCCCTTATCTGAATTGCTGGGGACCAGAAGTGTTTCAGACCTCAAATTTTTCAGATTTTGGAATATCTGCATATATATAATGAGGTATCTTGTGGAGGGGATCCAACTCTAATCACAAAATTCATTTATGTTTCACTTACGTCTTACACACATGTCCTGAAGGTAATCCTATACAATATTTTAAAAAATAATTTTGTGCATGAAATAAAGTGTACACTGAACTATCAGAAAGCAAAGGTGTCACTATCTCAGACACCCACGTGGACAACTAGTTGTTGTTTGGCATAATCATCATTCCTGACTCTGAACTTATATACTACCAATAAGCAATCACTTTTTAAAATGCATTCATACTTAAGTAGTTAACAGGAAAATGCAAGCCTACCTCTCCTCTTCTTCTCCCTCCTCAACCTACTCAATTCATGTTGAGTAGTTGAGATGACAAGCAGGAAGGCCTTATGATGATCCATTTCCATTTAATGAACAGTACATGAATTTTCCTTATGATTTTCCTAATAACATTTTCTTTATCTAGCTTACTTTATTATAAGAGTACAGCATATATGTAATACACAAAATATGTGTTAATCAATTTGTTGTTACCAGTAAGGCTTCTGGTCAATAGTAGGCTATCAGTAGTCAGGTTTTTGGGGAACCAAAAGTATACAGGGATTTTCGACTGAGGGGGAGAAGGAGTTGGCATCCCAAGCCCCCATGTTATTCAAGGGTGAACCATATATTAAAGCCCATATCTCTACCACACACAAAAATAAGATCTGAGAAGATTAAAGAATTAAAGGCAAAATTATAAAATCTTGAGAAAATAACTGCAAATGTCTTCATATCCTACAAACAGGAAGGTTCTAAAAAAGATACAAAAAGAACTAACCATAAAATATTGATACTTAACTACAACAGAATTCAGATGTTTGGTCTCCAAAAGACATAATAGAGAAAGTAATCCATAAACATGGAAAAGATAGCTGTAACACATATAAATGATAAAAATTTGTATCCAAACTGGACATGGTAGCTCATGCCCATAATCCCAGCACTTTGGGAGGCCGAGGGAGGAGGACTGCTTGAGCTCAGGAGTTCGAGACCAGCCTGGGCAACATGGCATCCCCGTCTCTACAAAAAAATACAAAAATTAGCCAGGTGTGGTGGCACACACCTGTAGTCCCAGCTACTTAGGAGGCTGAGGTGGGAGGATGACCTGAGACCAAGGAGGTTGAGACTACAAATAATTCCATAGTTCATCAAAGCTTTTGCTAGTCTTTCTAAATACCTCATAGAAAAGGAAACATAAATGGCCAACAAACAAAAAATGAGGCTCAAGCACCTCATTAATAAACTTGGAAAGACAAACTGAAACCATCCAAAATACTATCTTATGTGTACCAGACTGGCCAAAAATGTAAAGTGTGACAACATCCAGTATTCCCAAAGATATGGAGGGATACAAACTCTCAAACATTACTGGTAGAAAGTGACCTGTTTCGATGACTTTAGGGGGGAAAAAACCTTGGCAATATCTAGTAAAACTGAAGACACACACATCCTATGACCCAGCAATTTCACTGTTACCCTAAACCTAAAGTAGAAGTCAACAAACTTTTCTGTAAAGGGGAAAATAGTTAAATACTTTAGGCTTTGCAGACCACACAGTCTGTGCAGCAAACTACCCAGATGTGCCTTTGTAACACAAAAACAGCTATAAATATGCATATGAATGGGTGTGGCTATGTTCCAATAAAACTTCATTTATAAAACAGGTGGCCTCCCAGGCAGTCTCCCAGTCTCTGTTCTAGAGAAACTCATGCAGACATACATACACCAAAAGACATGTCCAAGAATATTCACAGCAGCATAGTTCATCATAAAAACAAATTGGAAACAACCTAAATATCTATCAATTGTAAAACAGGTAAATAAATTGTGATATTAACAATCAACAGAATACCAGAATAGTAAAAATAAACTATGGCGATGTGCAACATCATTTTGAATCTCAGGAACATGATGAATGTAAAGAGCAAGTCAGGTGAAATTTACATAAAGTTCAAAAACATACAAAAGTAAATACAATGTTTAGAAAAAAACTACTGAAAAACCAAGGGAATGATATACACAAAATTTATGACAATAGTTACTTCTGATGCTTGTAAGACAGAGGATAGGATAGTGAGACACTCACACATAATGGAACATCTATGTGATTAAAACATGTATTATACTTTTTAGGGAGGGGAAGGGAAGTTCAGTGATTTTTCTCTTCTGTAAAAGTGGATAGGGGATAACTGGTCTACATAACTGACTTACTCACTTTATTCTTTGGAGAACAATGAATCCATTTTTGTGAATTAAATTCCAAAACAAAAATGAAGTTGTATTTCCAAGAACCCTGGGGTTTTGTGGCATAAAAACAACTAGACTAGTTGGTCTTTATGACAGTTTTGAGGCCTAATGGTATGACCCTAAGATTAGTTATCTACAAACCTATGGAAAAAAAAGTCCTTCATTTCAAAAAGTTACATTGTATGACATATATCATCCCAAGAACAAATAAGTTGTTAAAAAATTTGAAATAGTCTCTGATCTCCCCTTCCTAAAGCACTTATGCTGAGACACTGGGCAGCCGTTCTAGGTTAGAATGGTAATGGCAGATTAGGTTCGATTAGAGAAGCTAACGTGACAGAAGACCATAAGAAACTAGTAACAATACCACACACTGTGTATAGTGTTGGGCTTTTTTATTTTTTGAGACAGAGTCTGGCTCTGTCACCCAGGCTGGAGTACAGTGTCATGGTCTCAGCTCACTGGAACCTCTGCCTCCCAGGCTCAAGTGATTCTCACGCCTTAGCCTCCCGAGTAGCTGGGATTACAGGAGCATGGCACCATGCTCTGCTAATTTTTTATTTTTATTTTTTTGAGATGGAGTTTCGCTCTTGTCGCCCGGGCTGAGTGCAGTGGTGTGATCTTGGCTCACTGCACCCTCCACCTCCCAGGTTCAAGAGACTCTCCTGTGTCAGTCTCCTGAGTAGCTGGGATTACAGGTACCTCCAAGCACACCCGGCTAACTTTTGTATTTTTAACAGAGACGGGATTTCACCATGTTGGCCAGGCCTGTCTCAAACTCCTGACCTCAGGTGATCCACCCACCTTGGCCTCCCAAAGTGCTGGGATTACAGGCATGAGCCACCACGCCCAGCCCGCTAATTTTTGTATTTTTAGTAGAGATGGGGTTTCGCCAAGTTGACCAGGCTGGCCTTGAACTCCTGGTCTCCAGTGATCCACCCACCCTGGCCTCCCAAAGTGTTGGGATTACAAGGCATGAGCCACAGTGCCTGGCCTAGATAATTGTTTTTGATGAAGTTTTTTGGTTAGACTTCACAAAAACAAAAGTCAAGCTTAATTATGCAATTTCTGATGTATTAAGAGAGGCACTTTTAAATTATTTTCCATTAAAAGCTGCTGTTTCATATACATGACCATCTTTTTTCACGGAGAACAAGAACAAGCTGAGCAAAACCCACTCTGTCCTCTCAACAGGAATATATTTGTTTACAAAGTAAGTAGTTTTAAGTACTTTATACAAGTGTGTAGGCAAATGTTTATGACATTACTGACACCTATATTTACAGGGAGAAGGGGGCTAATGGAGGGAGCAAGGAATCTAGATTCATTCCCAAGTCCTCAGACTTCTTTTGTCACAAGTTTGTGAGACAGGTCTGAACTCACAGGAATGGAGAGATAGGTTACCTGGTCAGAAGTTCTTAAGTGTAGAGGAACCACACACTGAAGCGAGACCAGGCAAGTTGTCTTCCATTCTCACCACGGATGTTGTAAGCAATATAAACCAGTTCTGTGTATGTTTCCTACCACCTTCCCAGATAGTTCCAAAGCAAATCCCAGCTCTCTGTATCTCACAGCATACTTTACATTCTGAGAAAATCCTCAGTCCAGATGGCCTATCACACAAACTACTTCTATGTTGGCACAAATAAAACTTAGTTCTTCTCCTGCCCCTTTGCTCTCTGAACTAAAGAAAGTGCTCTATTTTATAAAAGGGGACAAACTGAAGGAGAGCGAGCACACAGCACACAGGCAAAAGCAGGCAGGATACAGACAAAAAACCTGGGCTGCTTTGAGGAGTGGCTAAACCCTCGGCAACAGAAAAGCATGAATTAATGCACTACACAAATATTCACCACAATTATTTGGCTGTCCTTGGGCACTACTTTTCTGATCTTCTTTAAACTGGTTAACAATAACCAGTTTAGAGCTTAGAGCTTAAAGTCCCCAAAGTAAGTATTTTTTCTAGTAGGAAATAAAATAAACAATGTGTATATAAAGTAGCAAGTCATATTTCCTTTTTCCTTGTTTTATTTAAAATAAAATGAAACTCACATGAATTGTAACAAAACTAAAGGAATTATCACTTTATTGATTTTTAAAACCAAAATATTAAGATACTGAGATTTATTATAAACATTTTGCTAAGTTAACAAATATAATTAACAATGAGAATCATTTTTCTTAACTAATTTTCCAAGTTGTTTGAAAATGTTAACTACAGTACTAGTATTAAGAAACCTATAATGAGGGCTGGGCACGGTGGCTCACTCCTGTAATCCCAACACTTTGGGAGGCTGAGGCAGGCGGATCACGAGGTAAGGAGATTGAGACCATCCTGGCTAACCCTGGCTAACACGGTGAAACCCTGTCTCTACTAAAAATACAAAAAAAAAAAAAAAAAAATTAGCTGGCTGTGGTAGCGGGCATGTGTAGCCCCAGCTGCTGGGAGGCTGAGGAAGGAGAATGGTGTGAACCTGGGAGGTGGAGCTTGCAGTGAGCCAAGATCGTGCCACCGCACTCCAGCCTGGGTGACAGAGTGAGACTCCATTTAGGGAAAAAAAAAAAAAAAAAAAAGAAACCTAGAATAACAAACAGTTTAGAGCTGGTTAGATAGTCCAGTTTTTAAACCACCCATGCTTCAAATAATGTCAACGTGTAAGGAAATTCATATCATGAACATCTTTAGTAAAACCAGGTAACAATAAAAGGAACATGTATTTATTCTCCTATAACTATTTCTAAAGTTAATTAAAGAATAAATTTGTGAGGATAAGTGTCAAAACAAGACTATCAGTGGTTCATCTCTTTTTGTTGCTTTTAAGCTTTACAACTGCACTTAATAAATTTAAACCAACTCAAAATAAAATATAAACAACATGACTGCTATAAACACACACGCACCAAAAACTACTGTGAAAGGGATGAAACCTAAACCAAACTAAACATGAAGAGCTGTGAACATGAAGAGATTGAGATAAGGATAAACTCATAGCAAAAGCTGATAAAAGACACTGGAATGAGGCAAAATGATCCAGATTAATACTTATAAAAGGCCTTTACAGGCCGGTGCGGTGGCTCACGCCTGTAATCCTAGCACTTTGGGAGGCCGAGGTGGGTGGATCACAAGGTCAGGAGATCGAGACCACCTGGCTAACATGGTGAAACCCCATCTCTACTGAAAAATACAAAAAATGAGCCGGGCGTGGTGGTGGGCGCCTGTAGTCCCAGCTACTCGGGAGGCTGAGGCAGGAGAATGGCATGAACCCGGGAGGTAGAGCTTGCAGTGAGCTGAGATCCCGCCACTGCACTCCAGCCTGGGTGACAGAGCCAGACTCCGTCTCAAAAAAACAAAAACAAAACAAAAAAGGCCTTTACAGAAAAGCAGAAGCCATGAAAAGAGTGTTTCTACAAGTAAGACTCAGGAAAGCACTTCTCTTTTGATTAATACCTGGTACAGATTCATCAAAGTATAAGAGTTACTTGAAAGATTAACAGGAGTGAGGTGGGTTGGAGAATATGTAATGTGTTTGAAATATTACAGGCTAGGAAGGAATTCAAATTCTTGCTATTAACTGGTGAGAGGCTTGAAAGCGGATTGTATGTTAGTATACTTCTCTTCAATCACCAGACAAATGTTTAAGGCTGTAGTTTTATGATTCAAGTGTCAACTATACTCTTCTTTACAATAAATGGACCCAAATTAAATGATTGCTTAGAGGTTTCTAAGGTTAGAAGGGCTGTCAAAAAAGTTCTGCAGCAAAGTGCTTTCTAATTAGCATATAACAAAAAAGGTCCTCTTGCACATCACAGTATATTGGGCTTTTTTTCCTAGCACCTCCCATTTGTGCAGTGCATTACTAATTTATATATTATGTACCTTGGGCATTTCTTCCCTCTCAAATCAAAATCTAATTTCAGGGAAAAAGCTTGTGGGACCCAGTCTTAGCTGTTTCTATGATTAAGAATCATCTTCTCTCTTTTCTATTACAGTCAAATCTCTTCCAAAAGGCCTATTCATCCAAATATTTGAGTACTACTATATATAAAAATTTTTCCAAGTGCTGAGAATTAAAAAAAATTACTGTCAGAAATTTATCTATCAGAAATTAGAAATAAAGAGATATATTTTTTTTTTCTTTTGAGACGGAGTCTCTCTCTGTCGCCCTGGCTGGAATGCAGTGGCGCGATCTCGGCTCACTGAAAGCTCTGCCTCCCGGGTTCACGTCATTCTCCTGCCTCAGCCTCCTGAGTAGCTGGGACTACAGGCACCCACCACCTCACCCAGCTAATTTTCTGTATATTTAATAGAGATAGGGTTTCACCGTGCTGGCCAGGATGGCCTCAATCTCCTAACCTCATGACCCACCCGCCTCGGCCTCCCAAAGTGCTGGAATTACAGGCGTGAGCCACTGTGCCTGGCCATAAAGGGATAATTTTAATAGATGATACTCAAGACAGAATTGATGGAATATGGTCATTGACTAGATGAGGGGATTAAAAAGTAGAGGAAGATCCCTGTGTTTCTATTTGGATGACTGAATAAATGGTTCTATAACATTCACTGATAGAGAACAAAGGAAAAAAAAACAGGGTGGGGAATGAGGGAACAGAATGATGTGTGGTTTTGGATCTACTGAGTTTGAGGTCATTATAAGAAAACTATAACTAGGTTTTGGGCTTAAGACAGAGGCCTGAACTAGAGATTACATTTGGGAGTTTTATTAGGACATATCTGATAACTGGAGTCATGAGAATTGATGACTTGGAGTGAGAAAGGAGTAGGGCCAAAGTTATCCAGCAGAGAAGACAAAATAAAAACTGTCAGAAAGCTAGTCATAGGTTCAGGAAAGGAGATATAACATTACAGACTGTAAAGATATCAAAAGACAATGACTAAAAATGGTCCATCTGATTTGGCCAGTATTAAGGAATCTTTACCAGAGAAGTTTCAGTGGAGTCATGGGAACAGAAGCATGACTGAAATGCACTGAAGTGAGGCTGGGAGGTAAGGCAGTCTTTTAAGGAATTTGATTGAAGATGGAAAGGGTTTAACAGGATGGGGGTGAAGAGAGTGTTTGCAAAGCTGATGGTGGTGTTTTTATTTAAATGTAAGAGTAGTAGATTTACAGGGTTTAGGGAAGGAACCAATAGAGTGATTTGTACTAACACGAAAGGACATGCAGCAGAGCTCCAGCTTTAGAGATGTGAAGGGCTAAAATAGAAAAAACCAGACAAAGAATGAGCCTTTTCTGAGAAGAGATACTTTTATCTAAGAATGAAGGGAAAAAGAAGAGAGGAGGTACAGATACTTGTCTTTCTACCTAATTTTTCTGTAAAGCAGGAGACACAGTGCCCTGCTGAGAAGAGCTGGTTAAAGAGCTTCAGCTGGCTGGGCATGGTGGCTCACGCCTGTAATCCCAGCACTTTCGGAGGCTGAGGCAGAGGGATCGCCTGAGGTCAGGAGTTTGAGACCAGCCTGGCCAACATGACCAAACCCTATCTCTACTAAAAATAAAAAATTAGCCAGGCATGGTGGCACACACCTGTAATCCCAGCTACTCGGGAGACGGAGGTTACAGTGAACTGAGATTGCAACACTGTACTCTAGCCTCTCCAACAGTAAAAGACTGTCTCAAAAAAATAAAACAGAAAATAAAAAATAAGAGGTTGAGCCAATAGGTAAGTGTGGAATTGTATATACCACAAGACTCATAACATTGCAGGATATTGTTAATTATCTTTTAATAAAGTTACATTTAAAATTCCTAACTAGATTGTAAAACCCGCTGGGGAAGAAGCTATTTTTCATTTTCCTCTACACCTGCAAAGCATCACACAATGCAGTAACTCTCCAAACAGTGGTTGATTTGTTGTGGTTGTACTTCAGAATAAGCAACAAAGACAGGATAAAACACGGAATGAAAAAAAGGCACTCATTAGTTTGGACTAATGCACAGGACTGGAGGTTGCTTTAGAAGATAAGAATCCCCTTTATTAGAAGTTCCATATAGCTGAGGGGGAATCTGGAAGAAGCAAATTTAGCTAATAATTGTATGATAGAAAAGATAGGTATCTCTCCCCTCTTCCCTCACTATCTTAGTATTTCTTCCTTTTTTTTTTTTTTTTCTTTCTCTGAGTATCTCCCCCCCACTTTCCTTTCTTGTACCTGTATTTTGAGACCATCTATCTTCCTGCCCTCCTTTCCCCTCTTCCCCTCTGCCAGGATATGACCAAAATGAAGTATAGTTTTGTTATTCCTATCAGTTTTAGAGATTTAACCCAACTAAGAGATTAGACGTTCTTGCATTACTGGGTCTCAATCCAGGACTCTAGATTTATTTTGCTAGAGTTTTCCTCTTATTTTTTAATAAGCAAATGGGCTAAAATGCTTTTATTTCTTATCCAAGAAAAAAAATCTACTTTACTTCCCTCCCTGATTCCTCTGACAAACTCATTATTTACATCTATTTAGCCCTAAACTCACTCGCTCACATTTATTTTTCTCTCTAGTGGTGAATGGGTGATTCTTGCAAGATCTTGCTTTATGAAAAAAATACTTTACCATTTAAGATTTTACTAACAAAACTGTTCCTGGGATACAAAGTTCATGCGTAAGCTAAAAACTTACTTAATATGCATATAGTGCTTAAGAACACAATTCTGGATTTAGACTGTCTGGGATTTAAAAACCGGCTTCATCATTTACTAACTATATACCCAGGCAAGTTTCTTAACTTCTTCATGCCTCAGATTCTCCATCTTTAAAATGAAGCTAAGAACACCTAACATACAAACTTATAGAAAATTAAATTAGATAAATTAAAGAGCATGTTAAAATGACAAAAGGTGAAATTTTTTTACAAGTGTTAGCTACTACTATAATCATAAGATTCCAATATAAAGGCCTGCTAAACCCACACCTAGATCACCTTAATCCCTAAGGATGAGTAACATTTGCAGTCAGATACCTAGGGTACACAATCAAAGTTTCACTAAAACTTAGTTTCTAATACATTAGCAGAAAGAGATACTATATTTTACTGATTTGTTTACTCACTAAATTTCATTTTAATCATCAGAAAGTTAAAAATGGACTAAATTGGAATTAGCAGGAGATGCTGGAAACAACACAAAGATATATGTTATTTGATAATCATTTTTAACATTAAGTGACCTTCTAATTATTAATACATACCATGCATTGTTAGGACTTAAATGAGATGGTTTCCTAACCCTAGCAAGCATTGTGGGGGACAGAAAAAGGTAAATAAATAAAGTACAATACAACAGTTGTCCTGACAGATATATACAGAAAATTGTAGAACTCAAAGAAAGTCAGTCAATTTTTACCAGGAGAGAAAAGAATGAAAGCCTGGTCTCTGGAGCAAGTTGTTTTTCTGTTAAAAGAAAAATATTGATGAGAAATTTTTTAAAGCAATGCCATTTTAAGAGCTCACGATGTAGGCCTATAAAACATTAAGCAAAGCTATAATTTCTAAATTATAAGACTACAGCTATATTCCAAACAATGTTAAGTACTGAATACTAAATTTTAAATGACAAGCTCTAAGAACAAGATGTTTTAGCCTATTTCAAATAAAAAAGAAGGCAGAGAAAGATCCAGAGGAAATCTATCAATCAAGCACAAGCTATATCATCAAAACTCATCAATTTCATTCTTAAAACTATGTCAATCCTTGAGCAATATAGGGGTTAGGGGTGCTGACCACCCACTCATTTTTCTATGAGGAGAAAGAACACGTAAAAATCTACTGTCTTAGCAATTTTCAAGTATATAAATCCATGTATAACTTTGTATTTTTTTTTTTTTTTTTTTTGAGACAGAATCTCTCCCTGTCACCCGGGCTGGAGTGCAGTAGCATGATCTTGGCTCATTGCAACCTCAGCCTCCCAGGCTCAAGCAATTCTCATGCCTCAGCCTCCTGAGTAGCTGGGATTATAGGTGCATGCTACCACATCCAGCTAATTTCTTGTATTTTTTGTAGAGACGGGCTTTCGCCATGTTGGCCAGGCTGGTTCTGAACTCCTGAACTCGAGTAATTCGCCCGCCTCGGCCTCCCAAAGTGTTGGGATTACAGGTGTGAGCCACCACGCCTGGCCTATGTATAATTTTTGACTCCCTACAAACTATTAATAGCCTGCAGTTGACCGGAAGCCTTACTAATAACAAACAGTTAACACATATTTTGTATGTTATATATATATTACATACTGTAGTTTTATAAAGAAATGTTTTAAAAAATCATAAGCAAGAGAAAATATATTCACTATTCATTAAGTGGAAATGGATGTTCATAAAAAGTCTTCAGCCTTGCTGTTTTCACACTGCAGAGGCAGAGGAGGAAGGAGGGGGTTATTCTTGCTGCCTGAGGGGTGGCAGAGGCCGAAGAAAATCCTTGTATAAGTGGACCCACACAGTTCAAACCTGTGTTGCTCAAGGGTCAACTGTATTTGAAGGGCATATATATTGCAATATGTTACACAAAATTGAGTTGTTGGACCAGGAGCAAATTTCAAGTTTTTCTTTGTGGAAGAGGAGTGGTTTAAAACAAACTGACAAACAAACAAAAACAAAGGCTTAACAGGCTCATACTAATTTTGAAAGCAGGTAGGATATAATTCTTTAAAAAATAAGAACAGAGGCTGGGCACAGTGGTTCACGCCAGTAATCCCAGCACTTTTGTGGGGCTGAAGTGGGAGGACTGCTTGAGACCAGCCTGAGCAACACAGTGAGACCCCATCTCTACAAAATTAAAAATTAAAAAAATCAGCCAGGTGTATGCCAGGAATCTCAGCCAGCTAATTGGGGCAGGCTGTGGAGGCTGAGGTGGAAGGATCACTTGAATCTGGGAGGTCAAGGCTGCATGAGCCACGATGTGCCACTGCACTCCAGCTGGGCAACAGAGCGAAATATTACCTCAAGGGGAAAAAAAAAAGAATGATCATTTCATATGTACATAAAACTGACAGTGGGAAAAAGTCTGGATTAAACAAGCTCAGTACAATGCTCAACAAAATCTTGCTTTCCTTTTGAGGGGATTCCCTTTGCTGAACTTCATGGAAATTTTGTGGGATATACTGCTACTAGAATCAAAATTTATATATATATTTCTAGAAGTAAGCAGTTTTTATTTTTTTAATCTCATTTAACATTTTTAAATTTACTTTTTAATTGACAAGTTGTATATATTTATGGTGTATAACATGATACTTTATACATGTAAATACTGTGGAATGGCAAAGTCAGACTACTCAACATAAGCATTACCTCACATAACATTTTTCTATGAGAAAGAACACTTAAAAATCTACTCTCTTAGCAATTTTCAAGTATATAATTTATTTTATTCTTTTATTTTATTTTATTTTATTTTATTTTATTTTATTTTATTTTATCTTGAAACAAGAGTCTTGCTCTGTCGCCCAGGCTACAGTACAATGGCGCAATCTTGACTCACTGCAACCTCCGCCTCCCAGATTCAAGTGATTTTCCTGCCTCAGCCTCCCAAGTAGCTGGGATTACAGGCATGCACCACCACACCTGACTAATTTTGTACTTTTAGTAGAGAAGGGGTTTCACCATGTTGGCCAGGATGGTCTCGATCTCTTGAACTCAAGATCCACCCGCCTCGGCCTCCCAAAGTGCTGGGACTGCAGGCGTGAGCCACTGCACCCGGCCCACAATTTATTTTTTTATTAACTGTAAAAACTATGATTTACAATAGATCTCTTCAACTTATTTCTCCCATCTAACTGAAATTTTGTGTCTTTTGGCCAACATCTCCCCAATCCCTGTCCCTTCAGTGTTATGGCTAAGAATTATATGAGTATGTATATTTTAATCTCAGAATTTAAGTGTATCTGGAAGATCTAACAGATTCAATCTACTTTAAATGACTATCATACCAAGAAAAGACTGGTAAGAACTATTTTTCTAATCCACTTACAAATGTGCCTAGGGCATGAACAGTGGAAGATCCAATACATTATTTTACCATAAAGGGATGATTAACACATTTTTTGTACAAATGGGACTTTTACGAACATCCATTTCCACTTAATGAACAGTGAACATATTTTCCTTATGATTGTTTTAATATTTCATTATAAAACTATAGTATATAATATACAAAATAGAGCTCTTTTGTTATTTAATTTGGGTAGCATTATTTCTTTAAAAATAAAACAAATTTTTAGATGTTTGTAAAATATTTATACATTTTATACTTATTGAGTGACTAATTTGTCAGGACTATGTTAAATCCCAAGGAAACAAATTCAACTTGCTTTCTTCTCACTTCAAAAAAATAAAAGTTTTTAAATTTCTGAAAGATTGAGAAAATCAACATATGTAAGAAATATGTCAATATTGCCTATAAAGCAATAAAAAAAGACATCAGTCCAATAGAAAAATGCAAAAAAGACATGACTAAGCAAACTTCTATCTGTAAGGAGGGAAGAAGGGTGAATCAAGGTCACTAGTAATTAGGCACATGACAATTAAAAACACAAAATACTATTTCACACATCCTTGGATAAACAAAAAACGTAAATAAAGTCTGGCAACGTTAGTTGGATTTAGAGCATCAGAACTTTTATACATTCTGAAGGGAAATGTATATCGACAAACTCTTCTGGGGAATAATTCAGCAAGACTTACAAAATGTGAAAGTATACTTGGCCTACAATCCAGCAATCCAGAAGTAGGCCCAAAAAAATAAATAAATAAATAAACAGGCATTTATCTAAAGAAGATATACAAAGTATCAATAAGCACATGAAAATATGTGGAGAAATTAGAACTCTTGTGCATTGCTGGTAGGAATGCAAACCTGTGTAACCATCATAGTAAATAAACAGTGGGCAGTTCCTCAAAAAATTAAACAGGATTACCATATGACAAAGCAACTCCACTTACAGGTATAAACCAACAGAACTGAAAGCATGAACTCAAGATACTTTTACACACCAATGTTCATAGCAGCATTATTTACAACAGCCAAGGGGTAGAAAGCACCCAAATGTCCACAAACACATGAATGGATAAACATAAAATGGAATATTATTCAGCCTTAAACAGAAATGACACTCTGACACATGCTAAAACATGAGTTTTGAAAACATTATGTTAAGTAAAATAAACCAGACACAGAAGGACAAATATTGTATGTTTCCACTTATACCAGGTACCTAGAATAGGCAAATTCATAGAAACAGAAAAGAGAACAGAGGTTACTGGGGACTGAAAGGAGAGGTCAATGAGGAGTTACTGATATGACGAAAAAGTTCTGAAAACATACTGGTGACGGCTGCACAACAATGTGAATGTGCTTAATAACACTGAACTGTAAAGTTAAAAATGTTTAAAATGATAAATTTTATGTGTATTTTATAACAAAAAAATCATAATGAGATGCCACTTCATACCATTAGGATGGCTATAATCAAAATGACAAAGTGTTGGTGAGGATAAGGGGAAACTGAAACCCTCATATATTGCTGGTGGGAATGTAAACAGTAGAACCACCTTGGAAAACAATCTGGCAGTTCTTCAAAAGGTTAAACAGAGGCACCATATAACCCAGCAACGCCACTCCTAAAGTATATACCTAAGAGAAATAAAGACAGATGCCCACATAAAAACTTGCATATGACTGTTTATAGCAGCACTGTTCATAAGAGCCAAAAAGCAAAAATAACCCAAATGTCCATCAAATGCTGAACAGTTATTTGTTCACATGGTTATACCTATATGACGGAGTATTACTCCAATAAAAAATAAAACAGTGATACATGCTGCAACATGGATGAAATCTTGAAAACATACTTAGTGAAAAAAGCCAGTCACAAAAGACTACATACTGTATGATTCAATTTATATAATGTCCTGAATAGGCAAACCTATAAGAGAAAGTATATTAGCAGCTGCCTAAAAACTACAGGGACTGGGAGAAATAGGAAGTGACTGCTAAAGGATACAGGATTTATTCTTATTGTGGTAAAAATATTCTAAAAATTGATGGTGCACAACTCTGAATATATTAAAAACCACTGAATTGTATGTTTTAAATGGGTGATTCATATAGCACGTGAATTGTATCTCAAAACAGCTGTCACAAAAACAACAAAAAAACCCTCATTCGATAAGCCACAAAATGTTCATAATTTAAACTGTAAATTCCCTCAGAAGGTATAAATAGAATTTAAATTTTCCCAAGTGTATAAATGACAGGAAGGAGAACCCATAGTGGTATTATTAGGTATGTGAAAAGGCCAGAATAATCACCTACATGAGGGCACAAATGAAGGGGGAAAAAGATTCTGGAGTAGTAAGGTCAACTTCAACTTTTTCATAATATAGCCTAGAGCCAGCATTTCTTAAGAGACTCTGATACGTATTTATTCAAATTGTCCAAAGATTAGTGAAAATGTAATGGTCTTTGTAAACAAAGATGATTCTTACAGTATCTAGATGTGTTTTCATGGGGATGTTTCTCATATACATTAGAGATCTGGGCTAAGAGGAGCAAAAATTCTCACATTGTACTCTTGTCATAGGGAAAGACTAAAAAATGGTTACTTCCTTGTAAGCAAGGAGAAGAAAGATGACTTGCTATAGCAAAATTTGTAATTTGTAACTACTGACATTTAAGAGCTCTTAAAAAACAGGGTTGGCAAGAACAAGCGCCTTATGAAAGGCGGCAAAAAGGGAGCCAAGAAGAAAGTGGTTGATCTATTTTCTAAGAAAGATTGGTATGATGTGAAAGCACCTGCTATGTCCAATATAAGAAATATTGGAAAGACGCTCGTCACCAGGACCCAAGGAACCAAAATTGCATCTGATGGTCTCAAGGGTCGTGTGTTTGAAGTGAGTCTTGCTGATTTGCAGAATGATGAAGTTGCATTTGGAAAATTCAAGCTGATTACTGAAGATGTTCAGGGCAAAAACTGCCTAACTTTCATGGCATGGATCTTACCCGTGACAAAATGTGTTCCATGGTCAAAAAGTGGCAGACAATGATTGAAGCTCATGTTGATGTCAAGACTACCGATGGTTACTTGCTTCGTCTGTTCTGTGTTGGTTTTACTAAAAAACGCAACAATCAGATACGGAAGACCTCTTCTACTCAGCACCAACAAGTCCGCCAAATCCGGAAGAAGATGATGGAAATCATAACCCGAGAGGTGCAGACAAATGACTTGAAAGAAGTGATCAATAAATTGATTCCAGACAGCATTGGAAAAGACATAGAAAAGGCTTGCCAATCTATTTATCCTCTCCATGATGTCTTCGTTAGAAAAGTAAAAATGCTGAAGAAGCAAGTTTGAATTGGGAAAGCTCATGGAGCTTCATGGTGGAGGCAGTAGTTCTGGAAAAGCCACTGGGGACGAGACAGGTGCTAAAGTTGAACGAGCTGATGGATATGAACCACCAGTCCAAGAATCTGTTTAAAGTTCAGACTTCAATTAGTGTCAAATAAAAAGTGCTATTTGTGAGGGGGGAGAAAAAAAAAAAAAAGAGCTCTTAAAAAACAGAAACCAAACAAAACACTGAGATAATGGTTAAACTTCAGCAACTTCAAAGCATGTCTTTACAGGTGCAAACGATTTAGCCTCATTACTTGGCAGGGGCTTGCAATTAAAAATAATTTTTACTGATCTTGTGAGCAAACAAAAAAAAAATGATAGCAAATACTGGCTAGGAAGTTAGGACATTTGTACTGGTGCATTTGTGAACTGCTACAAATCTCAGTTGTGAACAGTAAACTGTAATCACTACAAAAATGAAAAATACACATGCTTTGACACAACAATGTATGTAGCAGGGAGAGAGGGAACTATAAATCAAACCTATCACAATGGGATCAAGTGAATGAAATATGTTATCTAAATATGGAATCTATGCAGCTATTTAAAATGTTTTATTTCTATATATCAATGTGGAAGGCTATGCATGATCAATGGATATATATTTTAAGTTAGTTTCCAGTAAGCAAAAGATAATGCATATTGTTTACATAGTACAGTTTATGTACTGTTTCTGAAAAAGCAAACAAGAAAACAGGTGTACATGAGAACAGGGGTTGGCAAACTGTTTCTGTTAAGGACCAGATAGTAAACATTTTCGGCTTTGTAGGACAAAAGGTCTTTGTCCCAATTACTGGACTCTGCTGTGGCAGCACAAAAGCAACCACAGACAGTAACTATACAATCGTGTATGGCTCTGTTCCAGTAAAGCTGTATTTATGGACACTGAAATTAGAATTCATATAACTTTAATGTGTCATGAAATATTCTTTTGATTTTTCCAACCATTTAAAAATACAAAAACCATTTTTGGCTCCCAGGATACAAAACAGTGAATTTTGCCACAAAGTGCTAAAGTTTGTCAACCCCTGATGTGGAAGGACACAAATTAAACCGTTAACAGGGGCTATCTTGCAAAAAATTTGTTAAAATAAGCAACTACGCCATTTCATTTTACAATACATAAAATAATTTAAAAACTATCTCTTCTCAAATGAAAATGTAATTTTTATTAATAGAGCTGAGAAATTATCTTCTCCATAATCAGAATCACTGGTGTGTTAATTAACATGACTCAACTTCTTCATGGCTACAGAGAGAGAATAAGAAGGAGAGAAGACAACTTTAGGCCAGGTGCAGAGGCTCACACCTGTAATCCCAGCACTGTGGGACCAGGCAGACAAATCGTTTGAGCCCAGGAGTTTGAGACCAGCCTGGGAAACGTGATGAAACACTGTCTCTACAAAAAAATACAAAAATGAGGCTGGGTGTGATGGCTCACACCTGTAATCCCAGCACTTTGGGAGGCTGAGAGGGGCAGATCACCCGAAGTCAGGACGTTGAGACCAGCCTGGCTAGGCTAACATGGCGAAACCCTGTCTCTACTAAAAATACAAAATTAGCCAGGCACGGTGGCTCATGCCTTTAATCCCAGCACTTTGGGAGGCCGAGGTGGGTGCCTCACCTGAGGTCAGGAGTTCGAGACTGGCCTGGCCAACACGAAGAAACCTCGTCTCTACCAAAAATACAAAAATTAGCTGGGTGTGGTGGCAGGCACCTGTAATCCCAGCTACCTGGGAGGCTGAGGCAGGAGAATTCCTTGCACCCGGGAGATGGAGGCTGCAATGAGCTGAGATCATGCCACTGCATTACAGCCTGGGCAACAAAAGCGAAACTCCATCTTAAAAAAAAAAAAAACACCACAAAAATTAGCCAGGCATGGTTGGGTGTGCTTGTAGTCCCAGCCACTCAGGAGGCTCAGGTGGGAGGATTGCTTGGGCTCAGGACATTGAGGCTGCAGTGAGCCTTGACGGCACCACTGCACTCTAGCCTGGGTGACAGAGCAAGGTCCTGTTTCAAAAAAAACAAAAAACAAAAAAAAAGCCATGCTGTAAACAGATGTTCTGTCATCTAAGCTTTGTTGTTCCATTTCTAGAGAATACACATGTGCGGGGTAGAATAATCCTAAGGCCCTAGGATTTTCAGAATGGTAAATGAGCACCGGCTTCAACTTAAAAGTCATCAACTACAATAGCCCCTAAACAAGAGTCAGCTTGTCCTTTGAAGTCAGGCATTGGCTTCTCTTCTCTAGCTATGAAAGTCCTAAGTAACATCCTTTTCTAATATAAGACAGTGTTGTCTACACTGATAATCTGTTGTTTAGTGCAGCCATCTTCATCAATGATCTTAGCTAAATCTTCTAGATAACTTGCTGCAGTTTCCACATGAGAACCTGCTGCTTCACCTTGGACTTTTATGTATGGAGATGGCTTCTTTCCTTAAAACTCATGAACTAATCTCTGCAAGCTTCAAATTTCTGCAGCTTCCTCACCTCTCTCAGCTTTCATAGAAATGAAGAGAGTTAGAGCCTTGCTCTGGGTTAGGCTTTGGCTTAAGGGAATGTTGTGTCTGGTCTGACTGTTTATTCAGAACACTCAAATATTCTCTGTATCAGCAATAAGGCTGTTTAACTTTCTTATTCATATGTTCACTGGAGTAGCACTCTTCAAAAACTTTTTCTCCACATTCACAACTGGCTGTTTGGTAAAAGAAGCCTAGCTTTCAGCCTGTCTCAGCTTTTGACATCTCTTCTTCATCTAAGCTTCATCATTTCTAGCTTCTGATTTAAAGTGAGAGGCGTGCACTCTTCCTTTCACTTGAACACTTAAAGGCCATTGTAGGATTATTAACTGGCCTCATTTCAATATTGTTATCTCAGGGAATAGGGAAGCCTGAGGAGAAGGAGAGAGACAGAGGAACAGCCAAGCCAGTCTGAACACACACAACATTTATTAAGTAGGTTATCTTAAATGGGTGTCCCTCATGGCACTCCAAAACAATTACAATAGTAACATCAAAGATAACGGATCACAGGTCACCTTAAGAGATACAATAACAGTGAAAAAGTTTGAAATACTGTGAGAATTACCAAAGCCTGACAGAGATGAAGTGGGTACACATGCTGTTGGAAAAGCAAGGCCAATACACTTGCTCAGTGCAGGGTTGCCAAAAACCTTCAATTTGTAAAAAAAAAAAAAAAAATACAGTATCTGCAAAGTGCAAGAGTGTGAAGCACAATAAAAGTATGCCTGAATTTGACGTGGATAATTGGTATTTTTTCAATTATGTGTTATACACGTATTATAGAGAAGTAAAACAATTTTTTGAGAACTTTGCTATTTTGAATGATCTATGACATACACTATGAGTGAAAACAAAGTGCAGCATCAAAATAAATCTTCAAGACATACTCCCCGACCCAAATTGCCACCTCTTAAGCCCTTCCTATACAGAAACTTTCAAAGCAGCTATTCCTGGCAAAAAAGTTTTCTTTTTCTTTCTTTCTTTTTTTTTTTTTTTTTTTAGATGGAGTCTCCCTCTGTTATCCAGGCTGGATTTTGGCTCACTGCAACCCCCACCTCCCAGGTTCAAGTGATTCTCCTGCCTCAGCCTCCCAAGTAGCTGGGATTACAGGCATGCACCCCTTACACCCAGCTAATAATTTTTTTGTATTTGTAGTAGAGATGGGGTTTCACCATGTTGACCAGGCTGGTCTTGAAATCCTGATGTCAAGTAATCTGCCCACCTCAGCCTCCCAAAATCCTGGGATTACAGGTGTGGGCCACTGCACGGGGCCAGAAACGGATTTTCAATGATCCTGCACCAAAACCAAAACAAAACGACATACATAAACCTTTTGATTTTTTTAAATTTTGCTAAATGCAAAATGTCATTATCTAATCTATGAAAATCTAAAAGAAAAATCAAATGTAGAAACTAAAGCAAGCTGAAAATTTACAGAACTTCAGAACTTTAAGGTAGACCTTTTCAAAGACATCTACAGTCATCCCCCAGATATGCGGGAGGGTAGTTACAGGACTCCTACATATACCAGGTCCGGTCATACTCAAGTCCCACAGTCAGCCCTGCACAACCCACATATACAAAAAGTCAGCCCTCTGTATACACAGGTTTGGCATCCCTGGAATACTGTATTTTTCAATCCACGTTTGGCTGAAAAAATCCACATTTCAGTGGACCTGCCCAGTTCAAACTGGTGTTGTTCAAGGGTCAACTGTATTTCCTTATGAAGGGGGCTCTTTCTCATTTGATGCCGTTTCTGCTACAATTAATCAAAGGTCTACAACTAAACTTTCTATGTTCACTGTGGGTTCTTCATGGCCAAGAGTCATTGGTGTGTAAATGATGTCATTGATGAAACAAGCAAATGTGTTTCAGTTAAATTTTGGAGTAAATGCGTAACGAGCATTAGTTAACTGCATTATACATCATATTAAAAGTTTTCACTGAGTCAAGTGCTGCAGTGCATGTTTGTAGTCCTAGCTACAAACATGTTTGTAGTCCTTGCAAGGCTGAGATGGGAAGACAGATTGAGCCCAGAAGTTCAAGTCTAGGCTGGACAACACAGCAAGACTCCCCTCTCTTTAAAGTTAAAAAAGAAAGAAAGAAAGAAATTTCACTGATTTTGAAAAGAAGCCACTACCATACTACTGGTTAAAATCCAAAATTCAACTATTCTTGTGGTCAAAGTAAAGCATCTTCAGTACTTAAAGGAGGACTCTTGTACTTTAGTATGGAATTGTATTGTGCTGTATGGATAGGAACTGAGTAGGAAAGGCTGACACTGAACTACGATAGGGCAAATTTAATATTCCTTTCCTCCTTTACTATATTCTCTTCAGACAGGCTCAGGAAGATCCATATACATGAGAGATCCAAGTAATAATTCTCAAGTACAGAATATCTGGAATACTCTAGAGCAGCAGTCTCCAACTTTTTGATACCAGGGACTGGTTTCATGGAAGGCAATGTGTCCACAGACTAGGGGCAGCGGGGCAGGCCTGGGATGATTCAAACACATTACACTTATTATGCACTTTATATTATTATTACATTGTAATACATTAAAAAAAAGTTATATGACTCACTATAATGTAGAATCAGTGGGAGCCCTGAGCTCATTTTCCTGCAACTAGATGGTCCCATCTGAAGTGATGGAAGACAGTGACAGATCAGGCATCAGATTCTCATAAGGAGTGAGCAACCGAGATCCCTTGCATGTGCAATTCCTAATAGGGTTTGTGTTCCTATGAAAATCTAATGCCACTGATCTGACAGGAGACAAAGCGTAGGTGGTAATGAGAGTGATGAGGAGTGACTACAAATACAGATGAAGATTTGCTCACTCGCCTACTGCTCACCTCCTGCTGTGTGACCCAGTTTCTACCAGTCCATGGCCCGAGGGGTTGGGAACCCCTGTTCTACAGCTCACTTCATTGCAGACTATACAATCTTCTAGGACCACCCCAGATCTGACTGAGACCCATAAATCAATCACAGGATCAATCCAATATCCTTAGGATTTTCCAAAAGTGAGATGATCAGCACCCAGATCAAATTCCCCATGTCTTTCCCAAAGTAAATCTCCATATTTAAAAGCAGATCAAATTCAGACCATTTTTGCTAGTGAGTTTGGTTATAATATTGGTTGACAGATCTGATATTTGGACATATCCTCTAAAAACTACAGTTCCAGCAATCAAGAAATGTAGTCCAAATTACCTAACTACTCATTAAGATAATGAATATGTGGACACACAAACACGACCAAATGTAGTCCAGAAGCATATTTTAAGAATCCTCAGAAAGAATCTTTTTCATAGGTACAGTATTCCATAGAGAAAACTCTATGTTTAAGTCTGCATTCTGTAAATAACATAATTCAAACATAGCAAAGCCTAAAAGACAAATATTAGGTTTCAAGTATCTAAAGTTACCAAATGAAAAACAGTAATCATCTGTTTCCACAGAGGGCCAAACAAGAAATGTACTGAATCTATAACATAAAGAATGTGGGTTATATAAGAATTTTTTTTTTTTTTACAGTAAAGGTTAATTCTGGGAAGAACGAATCTTGACAATCAAGAATTGCTTTCTCTGAAAAAAACTTAGAGACTCAACTGCCTTGATGGGTTAAGTATAATCCTGTTCAGTATAGGAGGACTGTATCCCTAAGATTACAATTTGTCTAGAGTTCAAAAAGAAGTTCCACTACAAAAACAAATAAAATTCATAGGAAATATACGTATCTCATAGCTCTTGAGCTTGATACCAAAGGTTTCTAATATGCTTACATCTGCAGGTAAACTTTAAATAAAACATTTATTTAGTCCAACTATGAGAATATTAACTGTCAGAATATTGGTTAAAAAAATGAAAATTTACTTAACAAAAATATTTTATTACAGTTGAAAATTACATTTTTTTTCTAACTTCCTTGTTTGTTGCTTATGCAGTTTCAAAGTCAACCAGGAACCAAGAATGTCCGGAGCTGTGTGGCCCGGCCATAGCGATTATAACTGACGACTGACACCTGAGCTCTATATATTTCCACTTTATGCCTCCTCCCTAGATTTACTTTCTTCCTTGTTCTGCTGTCTCATACGCCAGTACAAAATGGCGCTCTTCCGGGTTCTTCATCACCCATTTTCCCCCGCCCGGGAAAATGATCAACTTACAGCGCAGGCGCCATCCCGCGCCCGGGAAAATTGCCAACCGACGGCGCAGGCGCAACATGACGTCCGACCGAAGAAACCAATACCTACCTGGCCACACCCACTGCAGGGCCACCATCATCGCCTTGGCCCAACCTCCACCCCGCCAGTCTATATAAGGCATTACACTGCCACCAATAAATGAGACTTGATCAGGATACTGTCTTGTCTCCATTTCTCGTGTCTCTTGTTCCCCCGAGTTCCCACTCCCTCTTCTAGGGCCTACATTGACGATCCCGCGGGTCGGGACACAAGAAGATCTTTATTCCTTCCAACTACTTTGTTTCTCCGCCATTTTATCACTTTAAACTCTTAAGGGTGTGAGTCAGAGGGGTGGGATAAACTTCGGATATAACCAATTTTAGACAATAAGCAGTATTTAATTTGGTTCAATAGCTTTCCTCCATTGGAAAGCAACTCAATTGTTCTGGCATGGTTAAAAATAGCAGTCCAGCCATTCAGTGAAATATCGAGCACTCATTGTTTGGCTATAATAATGTTTAAAATGTCACACATTCAAAATGTTTTAATTACTAGCAATAAATGCAGAGATATAAAATGAAAAAAGAACAGGTAACATATTAATGAGAGTAGCTGTACTCATACTAGGATTGTGGATGATTGTTTTTATAATTAAAAAAGAAAACGGGCCAGGCCTGGTGGCTCATGCCTGTAATCCCAGCACTTTGGGAGGCCAAGATGGGTGGATCACAACATCAGGAGTTCAAGACCAGCCCGGCCAAGATGCTGAAACCCTGACTCTACTAAAAACACAAAAATTAGCCGGGTGTGGTGGCATGCGCCTGTAATCCCAGCTACTCAGGAGACTGAGGCAGGAGAATCGCTTGAACCCTGGCAGTAGAGGCTGCAGTGAGCCAAGATCGCACCACTGCACTCCAGCCTGGGTGACAGAGCAAGACTCCATCTCAAAAAAAAAAAAAAAAAAAAAGGGGGGGGGGGGGCCGGGTGTGGTAATCCCAGCACTTTGGAAGGCCGAGGCAGGCAGATCACCTGAGGTCAGGAGTTCAAGACCAGCCTGACCAATATGGTGAAACCCAGTCTCTAATAAAAATACCAAAATTAGCCAGGCATGGTGTTGGGTGCCTGCAGTCTTAGTTACTCAGGAGGCTGAGACAGGAGAATTGCTTGAACCCAGAAGGTGTAGGTTGCAGTGAGCTGAGATCGTGCCACTGTACTCTACTCTGGGTAACAGACCTAGACTCCATCTCAAAAAATAGAAAAAAAAAGAGAAATGAGTTTCTCCTTTTCTTCCAAAGATCCTAGTGACACGATCAGGAGTAAGAGTTGTGGAAAACTAAATCAAAGAATGGCTGGGTATGCGATGAATAAGGCAGATTTAAAAGTTCTAAACAAAAAGTTTTCAAAGGGAGAAGGTATAGCAATAAAGATTCTTTGTATTTTCTGACTATCCTCTAAGGTTTGGATTGGAAGAAAAAGTAATTTAAATCTGTATCTGAGTACCTGCAACCTACTTTTAAATTCACCAGAAAACAGGTTGATAATAGATAGATATATAGTAACCAAAGTATAGCAAAATGTTACAAAATCTCAGAGGTAGATATTCAGGTATTCACTGCAAAATTCTTTTTTTTTTTTTTACTTCTTAAACATTTTTTATAATAAAACAGAAAAAAAATCTAGTCTGAGGCTGACACACTTCAAGAGAAAATGAAATAAATTTGCAGAGTACCCTGGAAGCTTTTACAGAACATAAAAATATTAAGGTAGTTAGATTTTATGAAAATCAGCTTGGATTGTAAGATTTGAATACCATTCCGTTAAAAAATGGTTTTATGGCTGGCATGGTGCCGCATGCCTGCAATCCCAGCACTTTGGGAGGCTGAGGCAGGCAGATCACTTGATCCCAGGAGTTCAAGACCAGACTGGGCAATATGGCAAAACCTCACCTCTATAAAAAATATAAAAGTTAGCCAGGTGTGGTGGTATGCATCAGTAGTCCCAGCTACTTAGGGGCTGCAGTGGGAGGATCACTTGAGCCTAAGAGGTTGAAGCTGCAGTGAGCCATAATCATACCACTGCATTCCAACCTGGGTGACACAAAGAGGCCCTGTCTCAAAAAAAGTTTTATATCTACTATGCAGAGTTACAGATCTTGTAGTATAGCTAGTCTCGAAAGATGAACCCCAAAGACACATGCCTACCGGTAGTCAGTTCCTCCTTGGAATCTAGGCTGGCCTCGTGACTTGCTTTTTTACCAACAGAAGTTGTGTAACTTCCAAGACTAGATATGAATAAGTCTTGCAGAATCTAAGACTCTGTTTTCCTGGAATACCTTCTCCAGAACTGAGCTGCCCTTTAAGAAGTCCAACTACTCTGAGCCACCATACCAGAGGCCACAGACACTCGGTTTGACGGTCCCAGCTAAGCCTAGCCTCACAGCCATCCTGGCCAATACTACACATGCAAAAGGTACGACCCTCCAGCTGCATACCTTAGTGGAAAAGAAGAATTGCCCAGCCAAACCCTGCTCAAATTCCTGACCCACAATAATGTTGGATATAACAACAAAATTGCTGTTTTAAGCCACTAAGTTTTAGGTGTTTGTTTTTTTAACCAGAATACATCAGTAAGGGTATATTAATCACTAAATATTTAGCCCAAATCCTTCATTTTTAGCAATCACTCATTTTCAATGAATTAAAAAATGGAAAAAACAAAAACAAAAACAAAACAAAACAAAACGCTGTAAACTCCAGGCTAAGTAGGTGAGGAAAATAAGGTAAAGGAAAAAGCTATATGGTTAGGAATAACTGCCTAGCCTATTCAAATATACAAACCCATTACAATAAAAACTCAGGTAAGCATCAAGTAACAGTCCATTTTTTTAAACCATTAATTTTTTATACTTTGTATGATATTTATATGAGTAAATGTATTAGATATAATTTTTTTCTATTTAAGTTCATACTGAATCTACTACCTGACATTTTGTCACTGATCTGAGACTCCCGCCCAAGTGGCTGTCTTAATAAAGAGTTAACAGAGAAATTACTGAATTTAAAACAGCAAAATGCTTTAAGCTTCTACATTTTAGTTTTCATTGACTTGTTAGGAAAAATTGGGGGATCACAAAACACAGGTGTTACCCACCATTTACCATAATATTTGATATACACAAAAGACAAAGTTCTCTGACTACACACATAACAGGTACTCGGTAACTGCTGACGGAATGAATTTTAAAATCCTACACATTCAGCTAAAAATTATAATTGCATAAAAGAAACTTAAATTGATGTATCTAAATAACAATCAATATCCTTAATTTTACACCAGTTTTAAGAAAACGCAAAAGTACTTTCTAGCCAGTTGTAAAATATAAACTGTTCTTGTATCTTTCCTAGACCTAAAAATTTAAAATATTAAATTATTGCCCCTATTTTTTCCATGCTATTAAAACTATTAGAAAATTATTCCTGTTTTCTAGTCAAGGAAGCAAGGCAAGATTTATACGGCTGCTGGGAAAAAGAAAAAGGGAGACAATAGGCTAACAAAGTTGAAGCACACATCTGCGATCTGAATGCTTAAACAGTACATAAAAGTATGCAATGGAAAGATTCAATCCCTAAATATTTTTAAACTACTTCTTTTCTTTATGGTTAGTCCAACAGGAGACTGGTAAATGGACTATGATATATCCATAAAGCTCCCCACAGCTATGGAAATGAACTAGAACTAAACAAATCATACAAACATAATGCTGAGCAGAAGTCACACAAGAAGCCATATTGTGTGATTCCAAAAACAGCCAAAACCAACTTATGATGTTGGAAGTCAAGAGAGTGGTCACCCTCAGATGTGGGAGGGGGAATAGTAGTGAACAGAAGGCATCACTAAGGAGCTTCCGGGATTCTGGTAATGTTTTGTGATTTGTGTTTTATGTTATCATGAGTGTACTTTTTCTGCAAGTTATGTTAGACTTCAATTAAAAGTTTACATTTTTAAAAAGTGGGGGCAAAGCTGTAAGATTATAACATTTTTACAACTGAAGCAGAGGTACTCCAATATTTCATTATGGATACTATGTTACACTAATATGCTCATTTGTTTGCAGAACCATGGCACAAATGATACAATTTTGAAAGTGTCTTAGAGATCACATAACCCAAATGAGAATGCAAAAACTGACTTCCAAGATTACATAATACAGGGCAGAGCCAGGACTGGAATACAGGCTTTCAGACTGTTAGTCAAGTGCTTTATCACTACACAATACTGCCAATTCCTCTTTCTCTAGTAGTTACTTTTAAAATATCCACAGGTATACTTCTCTATTCTCATGCCCTGTACAATAAAAGGTACTGTGGTGCCCTGGGAGAAAACACTGGAAAATGTGATAAAGATACAGAAAAGCATGAAGGGGACTATCTGCCTTACTGTAGCAGTGAATAAAGTGGACAAACAGTAAGTAAGTAGGTGTATCTGTGGGTGTCACGCCATTTTATCTGTTAATTGGATAGAAAAGAGATCTAAATTAAAAGAAATTAAAGAATTTTAGCAGTGACTAGCTGAGGAAGGGAAAGTTTTTTAAATGGTCTCAAACATTAACAAAATATTCTATTTCATGCAATGAAACATGCATTGCTAAAAAAAAAAAAAAAATCTGCAAAGTTTGCTTTTAATATATTTCCCATCCTTCTCTTTAAAACATTGAAGGAATTAAGTAAAAAATTTTAATAGCTATTAAAATATGGGAGTATAATATTTAATTCATTAAAGGTGATATTAAATATACACTAGTTCAAATGTCAAATAGCATGCATTACTTTGAAAGTAAAATACAAAGTAAATTAGAAATTTTTCATTAAGAAATAAAAAACCGGCCGGGCGAAGTGGCTCAAGCCTGTAATCCCAGCACTTTGGGAGGCTGAGACGGGCGGATCACGAGGTCAGGAGATCAAGACCATCCTGGCTAACACGGTGAAACCCCGTCTCTACTAAAAAAAATACAAAAAACTAGCCGGGCGAGGTGGTGGGCGCCTGTAGTCCCAGCTACTCGAAAGGCTGAGGCAGGAGAATGGCGTAAACCCGGGAGGCGGAGCTTACAGTGAGCTGAGATCCGGCCGCTGCACTCCAGCCTGGGCAACAGAGGGAGACTCCGTCTCAAAAAAAAAAAGAAATAAAAAACCAACAACAAAAACATTTTTATCTTAACAGATGATCAGAAAGTCTACAAAACAGTTGAGTACCACAAGGCTTAAAGAAAGCTATTATATATATTTACATACAATTTGAAAGTGGGGATCAGGCACAGTGGCTCACACCTGTAATCCCAGCACTTTAGAGGGCTTAGGCAGGCGGATCACCTGAGGTCAGGAGTTCGAGACCAGCCTGGTCAACATGGCAAAACCCCGTCTCTACTAAAAATATAAAAATTATCCGGGCATGGTGGCACGAACTTGTAGTCCCAGCTACTTGGGAGGCTGAGGCATGAGAATCATTTGAACCCAGGAGACAGAGGTTGCGGTGGGCCGAAATTATGCCACTGCACTCAAGCCTAGGCGACAGAGTGAAACTCTGTCTCAAAAAATAAAAATAAAAATAAATTTTTAAAAAAAGAAAGTGGGTTATTTTGTGTCTGTGAAGAAAATACTACGTTTGCCAATGCCAGGCTAAGTTTACATTACCCACCAAGACAAAAGGGTAAATCTTACCCTACTTAAAACACTGGCAACACACTATGCAGTAACAGGAACAAAGTTACCCAACTTAAATGTCACAGTTTCAATAAGAAAGTGCGTAACCTTCCTGGAAGGATAAAGTTTTCAACCTCTCTAACAACATTTTATTTGCAAGTTTAAAACATCCAAGTCCTTTCATAATTAGAACTGACCACTTTAGGCATATCACACTTGTTAACTACAGAGGGGACTAATCCACGGGTTCAGAAATTTCCGACTACTTCAGTTTATAGCAACACAAGATTCCACCCAAGCCAATCTCCTCATTCATTGTTCTGTAGATAATGTTCATTCACTCTCTGATCAGAAATGACTTCACCCCCTACCCAATATCCTACCTTCAGGATCTACTATGGGTTTAACCTCTAAGAAGTTCTTCCTTTTATTCTATTCAACACAGAATCCTTCCTTTCCTAAACTCATATAAGCCTCACACTCATACCATTTTGTACTTAACACGCAGGAGTATATGATTTTTTTTCAACCATGCTTACAGACTTGACAAAATCCAACTGTATGCCCCTTCAGGACAGGAGACCGTATTTCTTCTTTTTTTTTTTTTTTTTGAGAGGGAGTCTCGCGCTGTCGCCCAGGCTGGAGTGCAGTGGCCGGATCTCAGCTCACTGCAAGCTCCGCCTCCCGGGTTTGCGCCATTCTCCTGCCTCAGCCTCCCGAGTAGCTGGGGCTACAGGCGCCCCGCCACCTCGCCCGGCTAGTTTTTTGTATTTTTTAGTAGAGACGGGGTTTCACTGTGTTAGCCAGGATGGTCTCGATCTCCTGACCTCGTGATCCGCCCGTCTCGGCCTCCCAAAGTGCTGGGATTACAGGCTTGAGCCACCGCGCCCGGCGTATTTCACACTTTTATATGTCCCACACTATCTACTGTGGTAGGTACACCAACCACATTATAAGGTATTTCAATCAATGTTAAAGCAAATACTAAAAAGAGTTATAGTTGCAAAGAAGACAGGATGCTCCAGTGAGTGTATAAGAGACAGAAGATCACATGGACCTTCTGATTACTTTGAGAAGAAAGTCTTAGTTTCTAATACCTCTCTAACATTTTGCTAATATTTAAACATAACCAACTTTTAAGATAAACAAATATTTTCCATAAAATGATTTTCTATCTACTGAGTGGTGTATAAAATTTAATCTTAAAATAAATGTCTAAAAACTAAATTATTCTATAGTGCCAGAAAGTAAGGAAGTTCTCAAAAAAGTTTTTATTTTTAAAAAGGTGGGAGTATGTCAAAGGAACACGGGAGCCAACCTATGGCCAAAGTTGGAAAAATCTGAATAACAAAATAAATAAAATAGTATTGGATCTTAACTCAAAGAACAAAATATCCATGAGTCCATACTGAAATAAATAAATGACTGAAAAAAATATCTAAGAGAACAGAAGAATTCTAAATAAATGTAAATACACTGTCTTCAGGAAGTGAGGCATAACTCCACACCCACTTCTTAAGTGTGGGTTGTGCATAGTGACTTCCTTCCAAAGAGTACAGTTCAGAAAGGGGTTAGGAAAAGTAACTTTACAAAGGAGAAACCTAACAAACAGTACCTCAGTGAAGTGATCAAGGTCAACAACATCAATGATGTCATGTTGCTCACCTATATTTCTTATGATGTGATGAGGATGGCGCTTTCCCTCTGTGGTCTTCCTCCCCAAAACATCAGACAAATTCCAAAAGAGGGACATTCTACAATATATCTGATATACCAATGCTGCTACAATATACCAATACTGTTTTTAAAACTGTCAAGGTATCAAAAACAAGAAAAACCTGAAAAAATGGTCATAGCCAAGAGCCTAAGAAGACATGACAACTGGATGGGACCCTGGAAAAGAAAAGGGGCACTAGGTAAAAACTAAGAAAATCTTAATAAACTATGGATTTTAGTTAATACAATGTGTCAGTATTGGGTTTTAAATTATAACGTACCATACTAATACAAGATATTGATAATAAGGGAATTTGGGGGTGTATGGAAACTCTGTATGATCAATTTTTCTGCAAATGTAAAACTGTTCTAAATGAAGTCTACTGGGTTTTTTGTTTTTTGTTTTTGAGATGGAGTTCTGCCCTTGTTGCCCAGGCTGGAGTGCA
This sequence comes from Chlorocebus sabaeus, assembly GCF_047675955.1. Classification (NCBI taxonomy): domain Eukaryota; kingdom Metazoa; phylum Chordata; class Mammalia; order Primates; family Cercopithecidae; genus Chlorocebus; species Chlorocebus sabaeus. The sequence continues at coordinate 41,986,683 of NC_132917.1, read as the reverse complement.
ATGGCATGATCTTGGCTCCCTGCAATCTCCGCCTCCTGGGTTCAAGCAATTCTCCTGCCTCAGCCTCCCAAGTAGCTGGGCTTATGGGTGCTCCCCGCCATGCCCAGCTAAATTTGTATTTTTAGTAGAGACGGAGTTTCTCCGTGTTGGTCAGGTTGGTCTTGAACTCCTGACCTGAGGTGCTCCACCCGCCACAGCCTCCCAAAGTGCTGGGATTACAGGCGTGAGCCACCACGCCTGGCCAGTCTATCGGTTTTTTAAAAGTCATTTTAAATAAAATTATTAAGTAAAATAGTAATAGTTGTAAGAGACTGGGAAAATCATGAAGGTAGTACTCAGATGACTAAAGTCTGAAAAACATTTATGAGGAAATCCCTTTTTAATCAAAGGTCCAATCAAAGCTTCACTACCTACTAGTTACATTATCATTTCCTCATCTATAAAATAGAAAGAAGAATATGCCTACATTACAAGACTGCTGTGAGGATGAAATCAGATCAGGAACATCTGTTTTAGAAACTGAAAAGCCCTGCACAAATGATAATCAACATAAGAAGAAATACAACATATTATCTTGGAAAAAAAGATTGGTATTGAAAGAAAGTTAGAGTACCCTTCTGCTTTGTAGTATTTGTTAAAAGGAAAAAAACCAGAAAAGCGAACATAATTGTCTAAAAATTATTTCATGTTTTGAAACCATGTTTTTAGCTATGTAGGGCTTTGTGTTTCCAAATAACTGCTTTTAGTATCATATTAGTGATTTTTTAATATAGTGTAATTTCTCTTTCCTTTACAATTAGATTATAATAAAGATGCATTTTAAGTACTTTATTTTAAAAAGGGAAGACTAAACTCTAGTGTCTAGCAATGGACTCTCAGGGGATAAAACCATAAGGAAATAGGAAGTGATTACTACAAAAGCTAGGAGTAGTAACAATTTGGAAGGAAAGAGACCGTAACTGGGATGGGCACCTATAGGGGCCTCTGAAGTGACTACTATTTGTTGTTCTCGACTGTGGTTACAAGGATGTCCATTTCATAACTTCTACTTCTTGTTCTAGACTGTAGTTACAAGGATGTCCATTTCATAATAATTTACCAAGCTTTACATTTGTTCTATGTGGCTTTCTGTGTCTGGAGAAAAAAAAAAGAAAAAAGAAAAAGCCAGACAGAACGAGACCCTGTCTCAAAAAAATAAAAATAAAAATAAAAATAAAAGGAGTAGGCTTCCAGACTGGACGCGGTGGCTCACACCTGTAATCCCAGCACTTTGGGAGGCTGAGGAGGGTGGATCATGCGGTCAGGAGTTCAAGACCAGCCTTGTCAAGATGGTGGAACCCCGTCTCTACTAAAAACATTAAAAATTAGCCGGGTAAGGTGCCTGTAATCCCAGCTACTTGGGAGGCTGAGGCAGGAGAATCGCTTGAACTCAGAGGGCGGAGGTTACAATGAGCCGAGATCGCACCACTGCACTCCAGCCTGGGCGACAGAGTGAGACTGTCTCAAAAAAAAAAAAAAAAAAAAAAAAGAAGAGAAGAGAAGAGAAAAGAGAGAAGAGAAGAAAAAGGAGCAGGTTTCCAAAATAAATCTATCGTAAAGAAAACATTCAACATAAAATAGAAAAATTTAAAAATAAATTTTAGTTCTTTGATTATACATACAAAATCAGAACTTTAAAAAAATATGGTTCTAAATGATGTAAGGCAAAATTACTCAGATTCAAAGAAGGTTTGAGAATGAAAATTTATCTCAAAATTTGAATACTCACTCTGCATCTATTCACCTTCTGTTCTTAAACCACTGTCCTTTATTCAGAAGACATAAGACCTCCCTCCCAGAGTGGCCAGGAAGAATAAACGAATAAATGCGGAAACACGAGTTGAAAAGGTAGTAAATAAATGTAATTTGTACCTGTCCACCAAAGAAGAGATGAAATAGAAAGTGTGAGCTGCTATCACAAAGTAGGCTATCGCATACTGATGTCCGACTTTCAATAGTGTCAATACTGTGGCATACTCACATCCAACTGACTTTTGACACTATTGAGTTTCAATAGTGTCAATACTGTAGCATACTCATATCCAAATACTGCCATTTTCAGGACTCTCGATTACTAAACTTCACTGCAACATTTAAGGGAAAACTTCCTATAAGATAATGTAACTATAGCTCAAATATGATTGTCTAAAACACAGAACAATTAGGAAATCAATTACTCATCAGTAAAGCAAAGGTGAATTCTTGTTTAATATTATGAATTCGCATTTTATATTATGCCAAACTCAGAGACAAGTCATCAGAACTGAGCCAAGACCAGAAAGTGAGCAGAAAAAGACCTCATAACAATCCAAACTAAAACCATAAGTATAAAGACCACTTATGTTCAGGAAAGGTCCTCTGGCCCTCATAAGTTGCCTGTTAACTACGTTTATTAGAACTGGGTAGGAACCAAAATAATCTGGTTTTCCAATTCACAGCAAATAAAAAGCAACAAATTAAAAAGTAGTTCAGGTAGAGCTGCTAAGGTAAGCAAGAAACTGACAACTCATCCATCAATGAGAAAATCATATTTTTAAAAAGATACCAATAAGTGAAAAAGTGTAAGGTCCTAGGTCATTCAGTGCAGAGGCAAACAACCCTAAGACACTTCAATTACCCTAAAGGTATTACTTACATTCTTTAAATTACTTATATGAAAACTAGTTATATCTAGTATTATATTAATATATATTTGGAGGTTGTATGTATATACATAGATATGGTTTTGTAAAATACATATATTTATAAAAGTTTTGGTTGTGTTTGGAAATTACTTTTATAAAACTACAAATGATAACTGATAATATCAAATAGAGGAGGTGTTATACATCCAACTTAAAAATAACTTTATTTTATAATGTAACCAATAATCATGCTGACATATTTTTACAGAACTATATTGAAAAATAATATATTGCTACAGTATACACATATTCAGTGCCAGATGCATTGTCTCATTTCATCTCACAAATCTATAAATATTAAATAGATCCCTATAAAACTGCCAATACGCAACTATTTTTGACCTACCAAAAGGTATTTAAATTACCTGCAATTACAGATGTAGAAATTAGCTAAACAGAGGTAACACCCAAGATTATATGATCAGCAAATGGTAGGGACAGAATTTGAACCCAGGACTGTCTTGATTACTGTGTTAATCACCAGCAATTATTATAATTCACTGTGGTGATTTAAATTTTACTATTTACCAAAAATAATATACATGATGCACTGAGAACACATCACTTATGCAGTATACGTGCCAAAAATGCATATCTTAAATCTGATCATGAAATACCAGACAAAACCAAATTGAAAGACATCCTACAAAATAAATGGCTAGTAATCTTCAAAACTGTCAATGTCATAAAAGGAACAAAAAAGGCTCAGAACAGTTCAATTCCAGATTAAAGTAGGTGAGATGACTAGACATAAAAGTAGGCATAAAAACTAAATGCAGGCTGGGAGAAGTGCCCACGTCTATAATCCCGACACTTTGGGAGGTCAAGGCAGGAGAACTCTTGAGGCCAGGAGTTTGGGACCTGCCTGGGCAAGACAGTGAAATCCCATTTCTCCCCCAGAAATTCAAAAATCATCTGGATGCAGTGGAGTGCACTTATAGTCCCAGCTACTTAGGAGGCTGAGGTGGGAGGATCACTTGAGCCCAGGAATTTGAGGCTATAGTAAGCTATAATTGTGCCACTGCACTCCATCCTGGGTGACAGAGTGAGGCCCTCTCTCTAAAAAATATATTAATTAAAATTAAAAACTAAATGTAACGCCTGATTCTGGATTGGACCGGAGTGGGGGAATGTTATATGGAACCTGAATAAGGTCTACAGATTTAGAAATACTGTACAAATGTTTACTTACTTTTATAAGAAATGTTCACAAAGCAGAAAAAGAGTAATTGTCAAATGAGTGATAAACGCAGTAAGTGCTAGAAATTTAGAAGCAAAAATGATCATGATGAGCAAGAGTGGTCCTAATGAAAGAAAAAAAAAATTATTTGGGTCTTGAAATCTAAGCAGAAACTGGTTAGGTAGAGGAGAGAAAAAAAGAAAATTCCAAAGTGGTAGAATATTTGTGGATAAATGACTGAGTAATGGAAACTGACTATATAGTCTGTTAACACAGGAGAGTAAAAATAAGACTAGAAAGGAAGGCTGGGGCCAAATTATGGAATTCTAACCCAAAGAAAATAAGATTTCATACTATAGGCTATAGCTAACCACTAAATAATTCTGACATAGTATTAGTATAACAAACAATTTATGCATTTCTGTCTAAAAAATCTAAGTTGATACTTCCTTAAAACAAACAACAACAACAACAAAACCCTTTCCTTTTATACTAACAGATCTTCTGCTTCCTTCATTTAAGTGCCTACTGATTCAGGCCAGGTAGAGCGTCTAAGAGCAAACATTCACTGAGTGCTTACTGTGGATTACATAAGCCAGGGAAGCTAACTCAGGGCAAGGGCATTTAATTCAACACCATCTACACCTATTATTATTATTATTGGTCAAGCTGAAATTAGTTTACTTTTAGAGTATATGTCTTTTCCCTACCAAATATAAAAGTGTAAATTTTGCTGATAAACTTCACTATGTGTAAGGACAGATTTTTATGTGATTAGTGTTGATCTGTCAACACTAGAAGTTTTCATTAAGCATTTTAATTCAGAATCATATCAGTGATCACATCTGGAAGTGTTTTTTGTTGCACATAAGCCAACTTACACTAAAATTCTACAAGGTCAAGTTTATAAATATCAAACTGTAATCTAAGAGGCAAACTTTGTAAAGTTTGCATGAATCATCTTTGTTGAGAATCCTGCATTTTATTTCTAAAAAATTTTTCTCTTAAAAGAATCAAATTACCTCAACACTTAATATACAAAAGGACCTCGAATCAAAGTTATTTGGATGATTATAGAACAAAATGGCAATGCACTGCAAATGATTAAGAAATGAATATTTATAATTTCTAAAACCATATGGTATAGTAATAGGAAGAACTGTAATATTAAAGGGACCCCATAATCTTAGCATTCATGAACACCTGATGCAAAGAATATTTACATAGATTCATTACTAACTTGTAACTCTACCTACCTAACTAGGTTAACTAGTTAACTAGGTCTAACTCTACCTGTAACAGTTTTTCTTTATTCTGAAAAACTTTTAAAAGAATCGTCCATTTCTGTTTATTCTAGTAGGGAGAAAGAACAAGTACAGCAAGCCATTCAGTAGTCGTTGGCATACTACCGCCCACAAGCCAAATCTGATCCCATCACCATCCCTTAGTTGTATGGTAAGAGAACTAAGAATGATTTCTTACATTTTTAAACAGCTGAAAAACAAATTCAAGGAACAGCTATTAGAGACCCACAAACATTACATGAAATTCAGTGTTCATAAATAGAAGTTTGTTACAACATAGCCCTGGCCCACTCTTTTGGGTACTGCCGATGGCTATTATACAAAAACAGCAGAGAGGAATAGTTCCACTGGAGATGTGTAGCCCACCAAGCCTAAAATATTTATTATCTGGCCCTTTCCAGAAAAAGTTTGCCAGCCCCTGCCATATACCACAGCAGACAAGAGATTAAGCTGTAGGTACTGAAATCAGACCCCCTGGGTTCAAAACCTGTCTTTGCCACTAACTGCTTATATAGCTTGTCAAAAGTCATCTAATGGTTCTAAAACTAAAACTTCTAATTTTTTTTAAAGAAAGATAGGCCAGGTATGGTGGCTTATACCCGTAATTACAGCACCTTGGGAGGCCAAGGCAGGAGGATCACTTGAGCCCAGGAGTTTGAGACCAGCCTGGGCAACATAGTGAGACCCATCTCTATTAAAAACTTTTAAAATTAGCCAGGTGTAGTGGCATGTGCTTGTAGTCCTAGCTATTCCAGGGGCTGAGGTGGGAGGATCCCTTGAATCCAGGAGTTCAAGGTGCAGTGCACTATGATTGTGTCACTTGCACCCTAGCCTGGGCAAAAGAACAAGACTCCATCTCTTTGGGGGAAAAAGAAAGATAACAGTATCTTATAAAGGAATAAATACAGAGTGCTTAGCACTGTACCTTATAGTAAGCACTATATTTTCATTATTATTACCACTATAGTTACTAAACAGGGGACTCTATCCCTATCAAACTGTTGAGGTCCAGGCCTTTTTGTGCCTATACATGTGGCATAAAAGTATAATATCAATTAATCCCTTCTGGTTTTGTTTTCCCTCTTTATGTTCAGGCAACTGCAGTTCACACCAAAACATGTAGGGGGCGGGGGGAACTTCTACAAAAAAAAAGGGTGTGTCTATAAAGTCTGAAAAAATAAGTAAATAAATGGCTGTTAATATTAATCTGTGATTCCAGACTAGCCATCTTGTATAACTGCTTCCATAGGTAATGACGCCATCCACTGTACTACAAATAAAATCTACATAAAGTTCATGTGAACTTTGTTATATTAATAACTTTAATTACAGCTATATCAATATACTTTGCTTAAAAATGACAAACCAAATTTATTCAAGTTCAGAAAAACTCTATTATAGTGTATTCAACACGGATTCAAAATGTTTTTATTTCAGATCCTGTGATAAACAAAAAAGGGCTACCACAGATGGAAAGATAAACTATGTCTACTGGACCACGAGGGGAAAAAACCAAACTTACCTTCATATACTTACGGAAAATGCTAAGTTTTATTTTAACTGGTAAATAATAATTGTATGTATTTATGGGACACAATGTGATATTTCAATATATGTATACATTATAGAACGGCCAAATACTTCTTTATGGTGAAAACATTTAAAATCCACTATTTTATTCTATTTTGAAATATGTAATATGTTCTTCTTCTCATTATTATTATTATTATTATTATTAGAGTTAGGGTCCCGCTCTGTCACTCAGGCTGGAGTACAGTGGTATAATCATTGCTCAATGCAGCCTCAAACTGCTAGGCTCAAGCAATCCTCAGGCCTCAGCCTCCTAAGCAGCTAAGACTACAGACATGCACCACCACACCAGGCTAATTTTTTAATTTTTTGTAGAGATGGGGTCTTGCTACATTGCCCAGGTGTGATAGTTAATACTGAGTGTCAACTTGATTGAAGGCTGCTGCCAAAGGAGATTAACATTTGAGTCAACGGATTAGGAAAGGCAAGACCCACCCTCAATCTGGGTAGGCACCATCTAATCAGCTGCCAGCACAGCCAGAATAAAAGCAGGCAGAAGAACATGGAAAGACTAGACTGGTGTAGTCTTCTGGTCTCCATCTTTCTCCTGTGCTGGATGATTCCTGCCCTCAAATATCAGACTCCAAGTTCTTCAGTTTTGGGAGTCAGACTGGCTTCCTTGCTCCTCAGTGTACAGATGGCCTACTGTGAAACCTCACTTTGTCATTGTGTGAGTCAAAACCACTTAATAAACTCCCTTTTATATATCATGTATCCTGTTAGTTCTGTCCCTCTAGAGAACACTGACTAATACACCAGGCTAGTCTCGAACTACTGGCCACAAGCAATCCTTCCACCTTGGCCTCCCAAAGCACTGAGATTATAGGCGTGAGCCACTGCACCCGGCCTACAATACCTTATTATTAAATACAGACACCATACTGTGCAATAGATCACCAGGATCTATTTCTCTTGTCCAAATGAAACGTTCTACTATTTGACCAATGCCTCTCCTTTCCCTGTCTACACCCCTCCAAGCCCCCAGCAACTGTCATTCTACTTTCTCTTTTTTTTTTTTTTTTTTTTTTGAGACAGAGTCTCACTCTGTCACCCAGGCTGGAGTGCAGTGGCGCAATCTCGGCTCACTGCAACCTCTGCCTCCCGAATTCAAGCGAGTCTCCTGTCTCAGCCTCCTGAGGAGCTGGGATTACAGGTGTGTGACACCACACCTGGCTAATTTTTTGTATTTTTAGTAGAGATGGGGTTTCCCCATGTTGGTCAGGCTCGTCTTGAACTCCTGGCCTCAAGTGATCTGCCTACCTCAGCCTCCTAAAGTGCTGGGATTACAGGCTTGAGCCACCATGCCCAGCCTATTTTCTACTTCTGAGTTTGACTTTTTCTCAGTTTCCACATATAAGTGAAATCATATGGCTATTTGGGTTTTGTTTCTATGTGCCTAGCTTATTTCACTCAGCAGAATGTCTTCTAGGTTCATCCATTTTGCTGCAAATGACAGGATTTCCCCCTTTTCAAGGCTGAGTACGTTTTTCTTATTTGTCCATCCATTGATGGGCACTTCTGTGGTTTCCATATCCTTGCTATTGTGAATAAAGCGCCAATGAACATGAGAGTGCAGGCATCTCTTCAATATAATGGTTTCAATTCGTTTCGATATATACTCAGAAGTGGGATTGCTTCATCACAGAAAGCGTTATACTTTTAACTTTTTAAAGTTCTAGTAGACTTATGTTCAACTTCCTAAATCAAGTTGAAAATCTGCATACATTAAGCCTGGCTGTGCGCTCTTGGGCAAGTTAATTAACTCATCCCTTAGTTTCCACCTCTATAAAATGGGGATAATAATGCTACCTCCTTCATAATTTACTATGAGGATTAAATGAGCCAATACACATAAAGAACATCAAACAGTTTCTGATACAGAGTGGTGCTTGATAAATTAGTTTTATATATTTACTTAATAGCTATATTTTGATGGTAATGCTTTCAGAGTTACAATTCCCAGCTAGCACGTAGCCAACAAGAAC